>NC_141699.1:1108209266-1108776766 GCF_964263255.1 Lissotriton vulgaris | reverse complement strand
CCGCCTTCTCAGCGGCGGGACCTCTCCGCGACTGAGCCAGCCGCATAAACTTGTTCCAAAAAGGTTGCCCTTGTGAAGAAGTCGCACATGGGGGGGTGTAACGCACACGCTTAGCCGGCAGCAGCAGTCACAGACAGCCTCCAACCCTCCTCTCTGAGTTAGCCAAACGCGTTTCGAGCAATGTGTTGCTCTTGATCACTGGCAATTAATCACCACACGGAGCCAGCGGACTTTCGACGGGATCTCATTTTAATGTAATTGACAGTCCCGCCCATGTGGGCGTGAGCAAACACAGCCTGATGGTCCTTGTAGTTTGTGCTTGTTGTTGCTGGAACTGTAGATCCCTGTTAAAACCTGGGTAGGTGCCGTTTCACTCCATGTTGCAGGATTTAAATATTCCCAAGTGGGTGCGGTGAAAAAGTCTCGTAATGTCACCCCAGTGGGTGGGAGGGAGTGAAGACTCGCTGTAGTGCTCCCAATGTGATCCGGCAGGCAGGCCCCCTCCATTCCAATTAGTGCCCCAGTTGTGGAGCACCGTGGATCCGCCTTCTCAGCGGCGGGACCTCTCCGCGACTGAGCCAGCCGCATAAACTTGTTCCAAAAAGGTTGCCCTTGTGAAGAAGTCGCACATGGGGGGGTGTAACGCACACGCTTAGCCGGCAGCAGCAGTCACAGACAGCCTCCAACCCTCCTCTCTGAGTTAGCCAAACGCGTTTCGAGCAATGTGTTGCTCTTGATCACTGGCAATTAATCACCACACGGAGCCAGCGGACTTTCGACGGGATCTCATTTTAATGTAATTGACAGTCCCGCCCATGTGGGCGTGAGCAAACACAGCCTGATGGTCCTTGTAGTTTGTGCTTGTTGTTGCTGGAACTGTAGATCCCTGTTAAAACCTGGGTAGGTGCCGTTTCACTCCATGTTGCAGGATTTAAATATTCCCAAGTGGGTGCGGTGAAAAAGTCTCGTAATGTCACCCCAGTGGGTGGGAGGGAGTGAAGACTCGCTGTAGTGCTCCCAATGTGATCCGGCAGGCAGGCCCCCTCCATTCCAATTAGTGCCCCAGTTGTGGAGCACCGTGGATCCGCCTTCTCAGCGGCGGGACCTCTCCGCGACTGAGCCAGCCGCATAAACTTGTTCCAAAAAGGTTGCCCTTGTGAAGAAGTCGCACATGGGGGGGTGTAACGCACACGCTTAGCCGGCAGCAGCAGTCACAGACAGCCTCCAACCCTCCTCTCTGAGTTAGCCAAACGCGTTTCGAGCAATGTGTTGCTCTTGATCACTGGCAATTAATCACCACACGGAGCCAGCGGACTTTCGACGGGATCTCATTTTAATGTAATTGACAGTCCCGCCCATGTGGGCGTGAGCAAACACAGCCTGATGGTCCTTGTAGTTTGTGCTTGTTGTTGCTGGAACTGTAGATCCCTGTTAAAACCTGGGTAGGTGCCGTTTCACTCCATGTTGCAGGATTTAAATATTCCCAAGTGGGTGCGGTGAAAAAGTCTCGTAATGTCACCCCAGTGGGTGGGAGGGAGTGAAGACTCGCTGTAGTGCTCCCAATGTGATCCGGCAGGCAGGCCCCCTCCATTCCAATTAGTGCCCCAGTTGTGGAGCACCGTGGATCCGCCTTCTCAGCGGCGGGACCTCTCCGCGACTGAGCCAGCCGCATAAACTTGTTCCAAAAAGGTTGCCCTTGTGAAGAAGTCGCACATGGGGGGGTGTAACGCACACGCTTAGCCGGCAGCAGCAGTCACAGACAGCCTCCAACCCTCCTCTCTGAGTTAGCCAAACGCGTTTCGAGCAATGTGTTGCTCTTGATCACTGGCAATTAATCACCACACGGAGCCAGCGGACTTTCGACGGGATCTCATTTTAATGTAATTGACAGTCCCGCCCATGTGGGCGTGAGCAAACACAGCCTGATGGTCCTTGTAGTTTGTGCTTGTTGTTGCTGGAACTGTAGATCCCTGTTAAAACCTGGGTAGGTGCCGTTTCACTCCATGTTGCAGGATTTAAATATTCCCAAGTGGGTGCGGTGAAAAAGTCTCGTAATGTCACCCCAGTGGGTGGGAGGGAGTGAAGACTCGCTGTAGTGCTCCCAATGTGATCCGGCAGGCAGGCCCCCTCCATTCCAATTAGTGCCCCAGTTGTGGAGCACCGTGGATCCGCCTTCTCAGCGGCGGGACCTCTCCGCGACTGAGCCAGCCGCATAAACTTGTTCCAAAAAGGTTGCCCTTGTGAAGAAGTCGCACATGGGGGGGTGTAACGCACACGCTTAGCCGGCAGCAGCAGTCACAGACAGCCTCCAACCCTCCTCTCTGAGTTAGCCAAACGCGTTTCGAGCAATGTGTTGCTCTTGATCACTGGCAATTAATCACCACACGGAGCCAGCGGACTTTCGACGGGATCTCATTTTAATGTAATTGACAGTCCCGCCCATGTGGGCGTGAGCAAACACAGCCTGATGGTCCTTGTAGTTTGTGCTTGTTGTTGCTGGAACTGTAGATCCCTGTTAAAACCTGGGTAGGTGCCGTTTCACTCCATGTTGCAGGATTTAAATATTCCCAAGTGGGTGCGGTGAAAAAGTCTCGTAATGTCACCCCAGTGGGTGGGAGGGAGTGAAGACTCGCTGTAGTGCTCCCAATGTGATCCGGCAGGCAGGCCCCCTCCATTCCAATTAGTGCCCCAGTTGTGGAGCACCGTGGATCCGCCTTCTCAGCGGCGGGACCTCTCCGCGACTGAGCCAGCCGCATAAACTTGTTCCAAAAAGGTTGCCCTTGTGAAGAAGTCGCACATGGGGGGGTGTAACGCACACGCTTAGCCTTTGTTTTCCGTTTGTGCAGCCAGTGAACAAGGGCGCGAGGACGCCCGAAACGCGTATGGCATGACATGGATTGGTGTGTTTGGCAGGCTGGAGTGCTGCTACCGGCGGCATTTGTGCTTTCAACCCTTCGTGTGTGGCGTTTCCAACAGGGCAACCTTTGTGGAGTGAATTTTATGCGGCTGGTCCAGTCGCGGAAATGCCCCGCCGTTGACACAAGCGGATCCACATTGCTCAGGTACTCGAGCAGTGACAAGTACGAAGGGGGCCTGAGCTGTCGGCAGATATTGGCAGCACAACAGCGCTGTTTACATCCCATTCCGCCCACTGTGGAATAACATTTTTGAAAACGGAGGGACAAAGGCACCCACTTGGGCTTTGGCACATTTGAGTAGGGCAATGTACTGCAATAACCAGAATGCTTCTTTGCCACACCCCCACATGGGCGGGACTTGTATATTTAAATAAACCGTGTGCCTGGAACTAAAGCCTTTGTTTTCCGTTTGTGCAGCCAGTGAACAAGGGCGCGAGGACGCCCGAAACGCGTATGGCATGACATGGATTGGTGTGTTTGGCAGGCTGGAGTGCTGCTACCGGCGGCATTTGTGCTTTCAACCCTTCGTGTGTGGCGTTTCCAACAGGGCAACCTTTGTGGAGTGAATTTTATGCGGCTGGTCCAGTCGCGGAAATGCCCCGCCGTTGACACAAGCGGATCCACATTGCTCAGGTACTCGAGCAGTGACAAGTACGAAGGGGGCCTGAGCTGTCGGCAGATATTGGCAGCACAACAGCGCTGTTTACATCCCATTCCGCCCACTGTGGAATAACATTTTTGAAAACGGAGGGACAAAGGCACCCACTTGGGCTTTGGCACATTTGAGTAGGGCAATGTACTGCAATAACCAGAATGCTTCTTTGCCACACCCCCACATGGGCGGGACTTGTATATTTAAATAAACCGTGTGCCTGGAACTAAAGCCTTTGTTTTCCGTTTGTGCAGCCAGTGAACAAGGGCGCGAGGACGCCCGAAACGCGTATGGCATGACATGGATTGGTGTGTTTGGCAGGCTGGAGTGCTGCTACCGGCGGCATTTGTGCTTTCAACCCTTCGTGTGTGGCGTTTCCAACAGGGCAACCTTTGTGGAGTGAATTTTATGCGGCTGGTCCAGTCGCGGAAATGCCCCGCCGTTGACACAAGCGGATCCACATTGCTCAGGTACTCGAGCAGTGACAAGTACGAAGGGGGCCTGAGCTGTCGGCAGATATTGGCAGCACAACAGCGCTGTTTACATCCCATTCCGCCCACTGTGGAATAACATTTTTGAAAACGGAGGGACAAAGGCACCCACTTGGGCTTTGGCACATTTGAGTAGGGCAATGTACTGCAATAACCAGAATGCTTCTTTGCCACACCCCCACATGGGCGGGACTTGTATATTTAAATAAACCGTGTGCCTGGAACTAAAGCCTTTGTTTTCCGTTTGTGCAGCCAGTGAACAAGGGCGCGAGGACGCCCGAAACGCGTATGGCATGACATGGATTGGTGTGTTTGGCAGGCTGGAGTGCTGCTACCGGCGGCATTTGTGCTTTCAACCCTTCGTGTGTGGCGTTTCCAACAGGGCAACCTTTGTGGAGTGAATTTTATGCGGCTGGTCCAGTCGCGGAAATGCCCCGCCGTTGACACAAGCGGATCCACATTGCTCAGGTACTCGAGCAGTGACAAGTACGAAGGGGGCCTGAGCTGTCGGCAGATATTGGCAGCACAACAGCGCTGTTTACATCCCATTCCGCCCACTGTGGAATAACATTTTTGAAAACGGAGGGACAAAGGCACCCACTTGGGCTTTGGCACATTTGAGTAGGGCAATGTACTGCAATAACCAGAATGCTTCTTTGCCACACCCCCACATGGGCGGGACTTGTATATTTAAATAAACCGTGTGCCTGGAACTAAAGCCTTTGTTTTCCGTTTGTGCAGCCAGTGAACAAGGGCGCGAGGACGCCCGAAACGCGTATGGCATGACATGGATTGGTGTGTTTGGCAGGCTGGAGTGCTGCTACCGGCGGCATTTGTGCTTTCAACCCTTCGTGTGTGGCGTTTCCAACAGGGCAACCTTTGTGGAGTGAATTTTATGCGGCTGGTCCAGTCGCGGAAATGCCCCGCCGTTGACACAAGCGGATCCACATTGCTCAGGTACTCGAGCAGTGACAAGTACGAAGGGGGCCTGAGCTGTCGGCAGATATTGGCAGCACAACAGCGCTGTTTACATCCCATTCCGCCCACTGTGGAATAACATTTTTGAAAACGGAGGGACAAAGGCACCCACTTGGGCTTTGGCACATTTGAGTAGGGCAATGTACTGCAATAACCAGAATGCTTCTTTGCCACACCCCCACATGGGCGGGACTTGTATATTTAAATAAACCGTGTGCCTGGAACTAAAGCCTTTGTTTTCCGTTTGTGCAGCCAGTGAACAAGGGCGCGAGGACGCCCGAAACGCGTATGGCATGACATGGATTGGTGTGTTTGGCAGGCTGGAGTGCTGCTACCGGCGGCATTTGTGCTTTCAACCCTTCGTGTGTGGCGTTTCCAACAGGGCAACCTTTGTGGAGTGAATTTTATGCGGCTGGTCCAGTCGCGGAAATGCCCCGCCGTTGACACAAGCGGATCCACATTGCTCAGGTACTCGAGCAGTGACAAGTACGAAGGGGGCCTGAGCTGTCGGCAGATATTGGCAGCACAACAGCGCTGTTTACATCCCATTCCGCCCACTGTGGAATAACATTTTTGAAAACGGAGGGACAAAGGCACCCACTTGGGCTTTGGCACATTTGAGTAGGGCAATGGACTGCAATAACCAGAATGCTTCTTTGCCACACCCCCACATGGGCGGGACTTGTATATTTAAATAAACCGTGTGCCTGGAACTAAAGCCTTTGTTTTCCGTTTGTGCAGCCAGTGAACAAGGGCGCGAGGACGCCCGAAACGCGTATGGCATGACATGGATTGGTGTGTTTGGCAGGCTGGAGTGCTGCTACCGGCGGCATTTGTGCTTTCAACCCTTCGTGTGTGGCGTTTCCAACAGGGCAACCTTTGTGGAGTGAATTTTATGCGGCTGGTCCAGTCGCGGAAATGCCCCGCCGTTGACACAAGCGGATCCACATTGCTCAGGTACTCGAGCAGTGACAAGTACGAAGGGGGCCTGAGCTGTCGGCAGATATTGGCAGCACAACAGCGCTGTTTACATCCCATTCCGCCCACTGTGGAATAACATTTTTGAAAACGGAGGGACAAAGGCACCCACTTGGGCTTTGGCACATTTGAGTAGGGCAATGTACTGCAATAACCAGAATGCTTCTTTGCCACACCCCCACATGGGCGGGACTTGTATATTTAAATAAACCGTGTGCCTGGAACTAAAGCCTTTGTTTTCCGTTTGTGCAGCCAGTGAACAAGGGCGCGAGGACGCCCGAAACGCGTATGGCATGACATGGATTGGTGTGTTTGGCAGGCTGGAGTGCTGCTACCGGCGGCATTTGTGCTTTCAACCCTTCGTGTGTGGCGTTTCCAACAGGGCAACCTTTGTGGAGTGAATATATATATATATATATATATATATATATATATATATATATATATATATATATATATATATATATATATATATATATATATATATATATATATATATATATATATATATATATATATATATATATATATATATATATATATATATATATATATATATATATATATATATATATATATATATATATATATATATATATATATATATATATATATATATATTCACTGAAAAAAACATAGGTTTGACACCAGTTATAGTTAGCTGGAAATTTTACTGACATAAAACCATTGAAATTCCCACGTTATAGTTAGTTGGACTCACTATAACTTGCACGCCATGTAATGAGTGATGTAATATGTGACGTCATCAGCAGTGCATTGCAGGCACGCAAGTTATAGTGAGTCCAACTAACTATAACGTGGGAATTTCAATGGTTTTATGTCAGTAAAATTTCCAGCTAACTATAACTGGTGTCAAACCTATGGTTTTTTCAGTGAATTTAATAGGTTTTTTAAATGCTAATTCCTAACTATAACTGGTGTGAAACCTATGGTTTTTTCAGTGAATTTCATAGGTTTTTTAAATGCTAATTCCTAACTATATAAGGCCTGAAACCTATGTTTTTTTCAGTGAATTTCAAAGTTTTTTTTAATGCTAATTCCTAACTATATAAGACCTGAAAGCCCACCAGGAATCTCCAGTATGCGCCAGGGGACTGCATTGCAGAGAGTTGTAATGAAGCCACGCCCCTTTTTACACCTCTCTGCAATGCAGCCCCCGTGCATGTTTGAAGAGGGGGAACTAATTCCCCTTGCTTACTGCAGGCCCCTGGGGGCCAACTAGCCCACCTGGAACCTCCAGTATGCACCAGGGGGCTGCATTGCAGAGGTGTAATGAGGCTAGGCCCCTTGTTACACCTCTCTGCAACGCAGCCCCCTGCCGCGTTTGCAGAGGGGGAACTAATTCCCCTTGCATACTGGGGGTCCCTGGGGGCCAACTAGCCCACCAGGAGCCTCCAGTGTGCGCCAGGGGGCTACATTGCAGAGAGGTGTAATGAGGCCACACCCTTTTTACACCTCCCTGCAACGCAGCCCCGTGCATTTTTGAAGAGGGGGAACTAATTCCCCTTGCATACTAGGGGTCCCTGGGGGCCAACTAGCCCACCTGGAACCTCCAGTATGCGCCAGGGGGCTGCATTACACAGAGGTGTAATGAGGCTATGCCCCTTTTTACACCTCTCTGCAACGCAGGTCACTGGCGCGTTTGCAGAGGGGGGACTAATTCCCCTTGCATACTGGGGGTCCCTGGGTCATATCTGCCCAAACACCGATATTCCGAACGATTGAAAATGACTTTTATTGAGAAACATTTGGATTTGGATTATCATGTCCTATACTTTGGAATTTTTGAAAGACTGACTTTGAGGATGCTATAAATTACTCAAGTCTGCCCGAATTGTGTGGGTAAAATTGATACCTAATCACTTTGAATAAGAATGTACTTACGTCTCGTCTAACATTTGGAAGAAATATCTAGTTATATGACAACAGTATACCGACATAACTTGAAGGAAATAAGAACTCCCTGAAGAAGTTCTGTTGTACAGAACGAAACGTTTCAGCTGGCTGTGGTACATAAACTTAAGGAAAATAAAAGCATTTGAATATACACCAAGATTCAGCGCTTCAATAAGGACTCTAAGTGATATGATTTGATTGGACTTATTGTGCAAGTGGTGCTGTGCCAAACTTTGGAATATTCTCCACTACTCTCTACTACTTACTCTCTCCTACTCCACTACTCTCAAATACTGACTCTCTACTACTCATTCTCTACTACTCTACTACTCTCTACTACTCTCTCTCTACTACTCACTCCCTACTACTCACTATCTACTACTCTCTACTATTCACTCTCTACTACTCTCTATCTACTACTCGCTCTTTACTACTCACTCTCTACTACTCACTCTCTACTTCTCACTCTCTACTACTCTCTACTACTCACTGTCTACCACTCTCTCTCTACTACTCACTCTCTACTACTCACTCTACTACTCACTCTCTACTACTCTCTCTCTACTAGTCTCTACTACTCACTCTACTATTCACTCTCTACTACTCTCTACTATTCTCTCTCTCTCTCTGCTACTCACTCTCTACTACTCTCTACTACTCACTCTCTACTACTCTCTACTACTCACTCTTTACTACTCTCTACTACTCACTCTCTACTTCTCTTTACTACTCACTCTACTACTTACTCTCTACTACTCACTCTCTACTACTCACTCTCTACTAGTCTCTACTACTCACTCTACTATTCACTCTACTACTCTCTACTACTCTCTCTCTGCTACTCTCTCTACTGCTCTCTACTACTCTCTACTACTCACTCTCTACTCTCTATTACTCACTCTCTACTCTCTACCTCTCTACCTCTCTCTACTTCTCTCTCTACTAGTCTCTACCTCTCTACCGCTACCTCTCTACCTCTACCTCTCTACCTCTACACCTCTACCTCTCTACCTCTCTCTACACGCACACATATACACATATATATAGCATATATATGCATATGCATTTATATATATGTATATGTATGTATATATATATACATACATATATAAACATATATATTCTGTATATCTATATAAATACAAATATAAATGCATGCATACATAGACATATATGCATACAGATGCATGTTATTTACATGAAGTTTAAAAAGAACGAATAAAAGCAAAGCTAAAAAGCCACCTCATTACAAACAGAATGGCTTTAACTTAAACGAGGGTGAGATCTATTGCATTTTCGAAGCTTGTTTACTTTGGTTCCATCAAGAAGGCATTCAGATGTGTCACACATTTGCCATAAATTCTGAATGTTAGCACTCTAGTTGCTCATTAGATCACTGTAGTAAAGCTACTGCTGACCAGGGAAGTCTGCTGCTGGTATTCAAAGTGCATGTTTCAGTCTGCAATTTTTTTAATGAAATAGAAGAGGATTTGAGAAGTCACTCAAAATGATCCCTAATTTTTCTTTCTGAAGCACTAATCATACTTTCTATGGCAAAAATAAACCCCCTCATTTTGTTCCTTTTTAAATTAATTTTTTCAGACTTACCACTTCATTCCAATCAAGATGGCTTCTGTTGTGCCATACTTTTGTCATAAGTAAGACTGTTAGCGCTCTAGTTGTTCTTTAGAACACTCTGGGACATTCTGTCATTGGCCTATACTTGGGCTACACCTGGGTGATATTTGGGCTACATTTAGGCTCTTTTGTCTCTGGTGGCCATCTTGGGAGACAGTATGTCAGAATTTTTTAATGAAATAGAAGAGGATTTGAGAAGTCACTCCAAATGTGCCCTAATTTTTCTTTCTGCAGCACTAATAATACTTTCTATGGCATAATATACCCCCCTCGTGTTGTTCCTTTTTAAATTAAATGTTTTAAGAGTTACCACTTTATTCCACTCAAGATGGCTTCTGGTGTGCCATACCTTTGTAATAAGTAGGACTGTTAGCGTTCTAGTTGTTCTTTAGAACACTCTAGGAGGCTGCAGTAGAACACAAAGGAATCAACTGACAGTCTCTGTCCTTGTTGGATGTACATGTTTTACTGAGAATGTCAGACTTCATTCTCACATGACTGAGAAAGATAATGTGAATTTACAGAAAATATGCTTTCAGTTTAGCTTATAGATCCCCTTCCAAACCACTGTGGGAAAATCATGAGATATTAGTTTTCTTTCAAACATGATTCATGATATCACAGCAGAAGGCTTTTTCACATGGTAAAATCACCTTAGAACACACCACAATTCCTAAAATGAGTATGGTACCATCAACAATTGATTTATAATGTAACTAAAGTCCTAAAACCCTCTATTAACTACAATGCTTTTTAATGAGGTGCTATCATGTATATTGGTCCCAAGATAGCTGCCAAAACTTCTTGGATGAAGTGCTGACAGCCAATCAGATCAGATGTGTGGTTATATATTTTTTTGAACCTAAATTACTCAAAATCCACTGGAGCACATATCTTGAGACATAGCAAAGGCACATCGGGCTTCCAGTCCCTACAAGTTTGCCAAGTTTTGTGGAAATCCATTCAGCCGTTCGGGCTAAAAGTGAGTCCAACAGCCCTATGGAAATTAACATGGGGAAAACACGTTTTGGGACCCCCCTTTTATCTCGGCCACCGCTTGACGAATGCCCCCCAAACTTTCAGGGAAGGAGCGGAGCGCGGCAAAGCAAATTTAAGGAAAATTACAGGCAGATTTCTCAACCGGCGCCAAAGTTATTCCCAATAGAATGTTGCGGATTTCCTATAGAAAACAATCCTAACTATAAATACCTACTGGCGACCGCCAGTAGGTAATATATATATATTGGGCCAGACTGAATTTTATATATATATATATATATATATATATATATATATATATATATATATATATATATATATATATATATATATATATATATATATATATTCACAGAAAAAACCATAGGTTATAGACCATATATAGTTAGGAATTTGCATTTACAAAACCTTGAAAATTCACTGAAAAAACCATAGGTTATAGACCATATATAGTTAGGGATTAGCATTTAAAAAACCTTATTTTATTTGCACAAAACCATTGAAATTCCATATATAGTTAGTTGCACTAACTATATATCGCGGACCCGCAATCCACTGCTAATGATGTCACATATTACATCATTCATGACATGGTCAGTGACATCACTGATGACATCACTGATGACATCTCAAATGACATCACTGATGACATCACTGATGACATCTCAAATGACATCACTGATGACATCACTGACATCTCATTTGACATTACTGATTACATCACTGATGATATCATTTATGTGATAATACATCTTCAGACTCTAATATAACCTTTGATACACTCAGTGTAAACAGGCACTCACAGACTGTCACACATCCATGGAGTTACTCACACACCTATTCAGTCATGCAAAGAATCAATCACATCTCCATTTCCTTAACTATACAGTTATACACACCTTACTTATTCAAACATATACTAACACATATTTACTCTCTTATACAATCCTTGATACAAGTTCACAATGATTCATACAGCCACTCTCACATTCACTGACTCTTATGTTCAGTTATTTATATATGTCAACTCTCACATGGAGTGTGCTTTACATATGTACTTACTTTGACATGTAGAACTGAGATATCCATTCACTCACCAATATACTCATGCACACAGTCAACTGTCCATACAGCTGTTTCTACATGCACTTTTGAACCCATACACCTAGGGAATCAACCGCTCACACATCTATGCACAGAGTTATACACCTCCCAGCCACCCACACACACACTCAGTCTCCCATACAAATACTTGGGCAACCATTCAATAACCCATATAGTTACTG
Source organism: Lissotriton vulgaris (assembly GCF_964263255.1). Taxonomy (NCBI): domain Eukaryota; kingdom Metazoa; phylum Chordata; class Amphibia; order Caudata; family Salamandridae; genus Lissotriton; species Lissotriton vulgaris. Next base: position 1,108,764,909 of record NC_141699.1, on the reverse strand, counting down.
ATATAGCTACTGATTTAAACATGCAGCAGTTTACAGAAGAACATAAATATTGATTGCCAAATTAAGACACTTTAATCACTAACCCATGCACTCAGTGAGACACATTTAATCATTCTCTCATACAGTCAGTCATGCACCTACTAAATCCTTCATCCAGACACTTATACATCCACTCATTCTTCAATATGTAAGACATATTTTAACTTTACAGAAACATACAGTCACTGGGTGTTGTCATCAGTGATGTCATCAGTGATGTCACTGACCATGTCATGAATGATGTAATATGTGACATCATTAGCAGTGGATTGCGGGTCCGCGATATATAGTTAGTGCAACTAACTATATATGGAATTTCAATGGTTTTGTGCAAATAAAATAAGGTTTTTTAAATGCTAATCCCTAACTATATATGGTCTATAACCTATGGTTTTTTCAGTGAATTTTCAAGGTTTTGTAAATGCAAATTCCTAACTATATATGGTCTATAACCTATGGTTTTTTCTGTGAATTTCATTGGTTTTTTAAAAGCTAATATCTATAGCTGTAAAATATATTCTTTATTAAGTGACGTATCACGTAGCCCGTGAGACGCCTCATGATGCATCGCATAACCGTGACGTATCGTCTCTGCAGCGCAAACCAAACCCAAAACGTAAGCGCGCCAGAACACGCTTAAAGATATATATATATTTTTTAACCTTAATTAGACAAAATCCACACGTGCACATATCACAAACGTTCAAAAAACACAATATGTCGGACTCCCGTTACGCTGCCGGTTAGCTGCCCGGTTAACGTACCAGGAAGCACCTTTACCGCGAAAATCGCAAATTTTTTTTTTTCACCCCCCAGGGAACTTTAATAGCCCCCTCATCAATCCTAGGGGTTCAGGAGGGGTCTGCCTTACCCCTTTCATTCATTTACACCTTTTTTTTTCCCACCTCTTGTCTCTCGATCCCACAGAGAGACAAGATGGCGGCCGCTCCAGACTGTTTACAATGATAACAGCCAATCAGCTTCTCCTCAGACTCCCGTTACACTGCCGATTAGCTTCCCGGTAGCTTCCCGGTAGCTGCCCGGTTAGCTGCCCAGTTCGCGTACCAAGACGCGTCTCTACGGCGAAAAAATCGGATTTTTTTGTTTGTTTTTTTTTGGCCCCACGTGGTTTTATAATATCCCCCTCATAAATCCTAGGGGGTCAGAAGGGGTCTACCTTGCCCTCTTTCCTTCATTTCCCCCTTTGTTTTGGCCTCCTCTTGTCTCTCGATCCTACCGAGAGACAAGATGGCGGCCGCTCCGGACTGTTTACAATATTGACAGCCAATCAGCTACTCCTCAGACTCCCGTTACACTGCCGGTTAGCTTCCCGGTTAGCTGCCCGGTTAGCTGCCCGGTTCGCGTACCAAGACGCGTCTCTACGGCGAAAAAATCTGATTTTTTTTTTGGGTTACACTGCCGGTTAGCTTCCCGGTTAGCTGCCCGGTTAGCTGCCCGGTTCGCGAACCAAGACGCGTCTCTACGGCGAAAAAATCGGATTTTTTTTTTTTTTTTGGTTACACTGACGGTTAGCTTCCCGGTTAGCTGCCCGGTTAGCTGCCCGGTTCGCGAACCAAGACGCGTCTCTACGGCGAAAAAATCGGATGTTTTTTTTTTTTTTTTTGGGCCCGGCGTGGCTCTATAATATCCCCCTCATCAATCCCAGGGGGTCAGGAGGGGTCTACCTTGCCCCCTTTCCTTCATTTCCCCCTTTGTTTTGGCCTCCTCTTGTCTCTCGATCCTACCGAGAGACAAGATGGCGGCCGCACCGGACTGTTTAGAATGTTGACAGACACCGGAGAGCCAATCAGCTTCGCTTTGCAAAGTTCCGATACGCGAAAAGTTCGCGAACCGGAGCGCTGCCCGGAGCGCTGTTACAGATATATATCTTGATTTAAACGTTAATTTCTCAAAATCCACTGAAGCACATATATTGAGACCTAGCAAAGGCACATCGGGCTAACAGTCCCTACAATTTTGCCAAGTTTCGTGGAAATCCATTCAGCCGTTCGGGCTAAAAGTGAGTCCAACCGCCCTATGGAAATTAACATGGGAAAAACGCGTTTTGGGACCCCCCTTTTTTCTCGGCCCCCCCTTGACGAACCCCCCCCAAATTTTCAGGAGCTGCTCAGAAACAAAATGTGCCATTTTCCTGAAAATTTCAGCCGATTCCGTCCACAAACGCCAAAGTTATTAGACATAGAATTTTCAAAAGTCTCATAGGAAAAAAATCCTAACTATATATACCTACTGGCTATCGCCAGTAGGTAATATATATATATATATATATATATATATCAAGGTGTATTGAAAAATGAGTGGGTGTATAAGTGTCTGGATGGAGGATTTAGTAGGTGTGTGCCTGACCTTATAAGTGAGTGATTAAATGTGTCTTACTGAATGCATGGGTTAGTGACGAAACTGTGTAAATGTCTGTATCAGTCTGCCTGTTGTCGTTTAAGCTTCTGTCTGGGTTGGTCAGTAGCTACATGAGTGTGTATACGGGCTATTGATTGGTTGCCTGAGTATTTGTATGGGGGCCAGAGTATGTGTGTGGGTGGTTGGGAGGTGTGTGACTCGGTGTATAGATGTTTGAGTGGTTGATTCAGTGGGTGTATGGGTTCAAGAGTGCGTGTGGAAACAGCTGTATGGGTCGGTAAGTGTGTGTTGGTGAGTGAATGGATGTCTCAGTGGTACATGTCCAAGTAACTACATATGTAAAAGGTAGTGTACGTGAGAGTTGGAGTATACAAATGACTATATGTCAGAGTCAGTGATTGTGAGAGTGGCTGTATGGATGAGTGTGTACTTGTATCAGTGATTGTATAAGAGAGTAAGTATGCAGTTCTTTCTGTTTGAATAAGTGATGTGGTGTGTGTATAACTGTGTAGGTCAGTAAATGGAAGTGTATTTCTTTGCATGACTGACTAGGTGTGTGATTACCTCTGGATGAGTGGTAGTGTTTGAGTGTCTGTATAGGTGTATGAGTGCACATGATAGTCTTGTATTAATGAGTGACTGCATGTATGTTTGATTATATGCCTGAATGAGTGGATGTGTGTGTAGACCTGGCAATTAGTGAGTGAGTATGTAGTAATTGATATTAGTGTGTAGATGGTTTTCAAAATGGTAGTCTGTATTTTACAGTGGGTGTATCAAAGTTTATATTAGAGTATGATTAGGTGCATCATATTTTCACATGGATGATGTCATCAGTGATGTCACTGACAATGTCATGAATGATATAATATATGACGCCATCAGCAGTGCATGGCGGTGGCACGAGTTGTAGTTAGTTGAACAAACTATAACAGCGGATTTCTATAGTTTTGTGGGAGTGAAATGTCCAACTAACTATAACGTCCATAAAACCTAGGTTTTTTTCATTGAATTTTTAAGGTTTTTTTAAATGCTAATTTCTAACTATAACATCTCTATTAACTCCCCTTGAATCGTGAAGGTCTCTGGTGGCCAAGTAGCCCACCAGGTACCTCCAGTAAGCACCACAGAGCTGTCTTGCAAAAAGGTGTTTCTAAGCAACGCCCCTTTTTACACCACGCTGCAAATGCGGCTTCTGGTGCACCGCTGCTCGGACGAAGATGTCCACCTGTGTCCTGAGGTCCTCAGGACACAAGAAGACCTCATCGCCCCACCAGCAGTGCACCAGAAGCAGCGTTTGCAGAGTTGCCTCGGACCACCTCTCTCCAACACAGCTCTGTGGTGCTCACTAGAGGTACCTGGTGGGCTAGTTGGCCCCAGGGACCCTCAGGATTCAAGGGGACTTAATCCTCCAATTTGCAATGAACCAGGGGGTTTGTTTCCACACTTGTCATATTAGGCCCGCCCCCTCACTGCACCATTGTTCAAAACGCACCTCCTGGTACGTTGTAAATTGGGGGATTAAGTACCCTTCAATCCTGAGGGTCCCTGGGGGCCAACTAGCCCACCAGGTACCTCCAGTACGTGCCACAAAGCTGCTTTGCATAGAGGTGTAAAAAAGGGGCATGGCCTCGGACCACCTCTCTGCAATGCAGCTCTGTGGCACTTACTGGAGGTACCTGGTGGGCTAGTTAGCCCCCAGGGACCCTCAGGATTCATGGGACTTAATCCCCCAATTTAAGGCACACCAGGGGTTGTTAAATACCCTTGAATCCTGAGGGTCCCTGGGGTCCAACTAGCCCACCAGGTATCTCCAATAAGTGCCACAGAACTGCATTGCAGAGAGGCTTAAAAAAGGGGCGTGGCCTCGGACCACCTCTCCACAAAGCAGCCCTGTGGTGATTACTGGAGGTACCTGGTGGGCTAGTTGACCCCCAGGGACCCTTAGGATTGAAGGGGAATTAATTTCAATGCACCGTGGCACGTTTGTACACTGCTGCAGGAAGGGAGGTGGTCTCCAGTGACTTGCTGGTTCCTTTTTTAATCTTTTTGTTAATTCACTGTTATGGGAGGGGGCTCGTGTCCTCCCTTCCCTGGGTCACTTTTTCCCCGGGGACCCCATCCCCCGGGTATGTCAGCCTTTTTAAAAAATATATATATATATATTCGGGAGGGGGACTGCGTGCAACCCCTCCAGACGCCAATTATGGCCCGCCGACCCCATCCTCCAGGGCCTGGCCAGCCTTTTAATTATTTTACATTTTTGGGGAGGGGAGCCACGTGGCCCCCCTCCTCAGGCCATTTAAGGCCCCAGTGACCCCATCCCCCAGGGCCAGCCTTTCCGTGTTTTTAATTTTTTTAATTTAATTAACAAGGAGGGGGGTAGTGGCCCCCCTCCCAGGCCACTTCTGGCCCCGGGTACCCCATCCCGCGAGGCCTGGCCACTACTTTGGGGACCATGGGGGGAGCTCCAATGCCCCCACGGTCCCGCCGGCTTCCCACCTCCTACGTGAGCTGGCATTGCTTTTCCACACAGGGAGCTGTTAACATGCAGCTCCCTGTGTGGAAAAGCAATCTGCTATGGATTTTAGTAGCGAGAGCAGGTTTCCTGCTCTCGCTTCCAAAATCCAAACCAGAGTTTGCTATGACAGGGCGGGAGCAGCATAGCTCCTGCCCTGCATTAGCAAACAGCATTGTCCCGGGGGTGGGCAACCCATGACATTTCAGGAGCCAGTCCTGGGAGGTGTTGGTTCCCAGGGTCATGAAGGGTTTCAGGAGGGGGGCTGCGCAGGCCCCCTCCCAACGTTTAAAGCCCTGGGAAGGTGGTGGTTCCCTGGGCCCGGGGGTCCGTTGATGAATTTTCAAAACTAGTGGAATTCCTGTCTTTAAAGTTTCGGGATGATTAGTCAAGCGGGGGCCGAGAAAGAAGGGGGATTCCAAAACACATTTACCCCATGTTATATTCCATGGGAAACTTTAGCCAAGGCTACAGCCCAAACTGCTGAATTGAATTACACCAAATTTAGCAACAGGGTAGTGCATGATTCAGAAAGCGACTTTTGTTTTCAATGGTGTAAATCCATTCAGTAGTTGCTGAGAAATTAAAAAAAATAAAGTTTTGATATCTGGGGCAGCGGTGGGTTCGCGCACCCTCCCGACCACAAGCTTCTCTGTGACTGTGACTGGCTGCCACGACCACGAGCTTCACTGTGATTGGCTGCCATGACCACGAGCTCCACTGTGATTGACTGCCAACTCTCCAAACCAGGAAGTGTTTGGTAGCCATCTTGTGACTTGGTAGAACTGAGTCACAAGAAAACAATAGGAAACAGATTAAAAAGAAGAAAAGGGGGCAGGGTAGAAATACCCTGACCCCCTCGGCCTGCTCAGGGGGTCCACAAAGACCCCCAGGCCCAAAAAAATATATATAACTTTTTTAAAACATCCGAATGCGCACAGGGGGCTCCCCCACTTCATTTAAATGAGCCAAAGGGTGGGCCAGGTCCCTGGGGAAATCCTATAATTATATTGCGTGGGCCTGCGGGCCCCCACAGCCCTGGAGACTGCCACCTCCCGGGACTATGTAAATTAGGTGCGGGAGGGCACACGGCCCTTATGCAGCGCTGGGGACGCCACCTCCCCGGGGCTTGTTTTGTAATTAGTGGGGGGCCTCTGAGGCCTCTCCTAAGCCCCGGGGACTGCTACCCCGGAGCTTTAATTAAATATGCTGGGGGCCATACGGACCCCTCGGTGACCCGGGGACCACGACCTCCCTGGGAATTTGAAAATAGAGAGGGGGGCTGTGCGGCCCCCCTCCTGAAGCCCTTGAGGGCCCTGAGGACCACCACCCCCCAGGGCCGGCTCATGCAATGCCCCGGGGTACCCACCCCTGGGACATTGCTGTTTGCTATGGCAGGGCAGGAGCATGACTCCTGCCGTGTCATAGCAAACTCTGCTTTTCTTTCTTTGAAGCGAGAGCAGGGAAAACTGCTCTCGCTTCAAATAAGCAAAGCAGGATTGCTTTTGGGCAAGGAGAGCTGCATGTTAGCAGCTCCCCTTGCACAAAAGCAATGCCGGTTCACGCAGGAGGCGGGGAGTTGGTGGGACCGTGGTGGCATTGGGTAGTGAATGATTCAGAAAGCGACTTTTGTTTTCAATGGTGTAAATCCATTCAGTAGCTGCTGAGAAATTAAAAAAAATAAAGTTTTGATTTCTGGGGCAGCGGTGGGTTCGCGCACCCTCCCGACCACAAGCTTCTCTGTGACTGTGACTGGCTGCCATGACCACGAGCTTCACTGTGATTGGCTGCCATGACCACGAGCTCCACTGTGATTGACTGCCAACTCTCCAAACCAGGAAGTGTTTGGTGGCCATCTTGTGACTTGGTAGAACTGAGTCACAAGAAAACAATAGGAAACAGATTAAAAAGAAGAAAAGGGGGCAGGGTAGAAATACCCTGACCCCCTCGGCCTGCTCAGGGGGTTCCACAAAGACCCCTGGCCCAAAAAAATATATATAACTTTTTTTAAACATCCGAATGCGCACAGGGGGCTCCCCCACTTCATTTAAATGAGCCAAAGGGTGGGCCAGGTCCCTGGGGAAATCCTATAATTATATTGCGTGGGCCTGCGGGCCCCCACAGCCCTGGAGACTGCCACCTCCCGGGACTATGTAAATTAGGTGCGGGAGGGCACACTGCCCTTATGCAGCCCTGGGGACGCCACCTCCCCGGGGCTTGTTTTGTAATTAGTGGGGGGCCTCTGAGGCCTCTCCTAAGCCCCTGGGACTGCCACCCCGGGCCTTTAATTAAATATGCTGGGGGCCTCACGGACCCCTCGGTGACCCGGGGACCACGACCTCCCTGGGAATTTGAAAATAGAGAGGGGGGCTGTGCGGCCCCCATCCTGAAGCCCTTGAGGGCCCTGAGGACCACCACCCCCCAGGGCCGGCTCATGCAATGCCCCAGGGTACCCACCCCCGGGACATTGCTGTTTGCTATGGCAGGGCAGGAGCATGACTCCTGCCGTGTCATAGCAAACTCTGCTTTTCTTTCTTTGAAGCGAGAGCAGGGAAACCTGCTCTCGCTTCAATTAAGCAAAGCAGGATTGCTTTTGGGCAAGGGGAGCTGCATGTTAGCAGCTCCCCTTGCCCAAAAGCAATGCCGGTTCCCGCAGGAGGTGGGGAGCGGGTGGGACCGGGTGGCATTGGGGCTACCCCCATGGTCCCCAATGAAGAGGCAAGGCCCCAGGGGATGGGGTCACCGGGGCCAGAAGTCAACAAGGGTAGGCGAACCACGTGTCCCCCCTTCCTAATGATTAATAAAAACATTCAAGAATGGTGCATGCCCCGGGGGATGGGGTCCTCGGAGCAAATCTAAATTAATGGAAGTGGACCGTGATGCTACCAACGTAGTGCTCAGCACGGCCCCCTAGTGTGAACGCGCTCGGTGCGCCTCTCAGCACGACCCACTAGTGTGAACGCGCTGGGTGCGCGACTCTAAGTGTGGCCCCCTAGTGTGAATGCGCTGGGTGTGCGGCTCTCAACGCGGCCCACTTGTGTGAGCACGCTGGGTGCGTAGCTCTCAGCGCAGCATCTGAGTACTTCACAGGTCTTTAAAAGCCCATTTACTTGTAAATGAGGCTTTGTTGTGTTTTCACCCCTTCTTAGAGCCTCAGCATCTCCACTCGGTCTATGCCTGGAAGAATTAGCGAACCCCCCCCTCGAAATTTTCATCAGCCTTGCCCAAAATTTGGCTCTAGTTGTGCCCCTGACTGGTGTACGCTGGCTCTGTCCACTCCGCTGAAGCTTACAGTATTCCGATTCTATCCGCCCTATGTTAATGTTCTAGCTTTGAAGCTGGGAACATCTTGCAGACAGGATTTTGGGCCTTTTATTACTGGTGCTCCATGCACTCAGCAGCTCGCTTTAGGGGATCCAGTGGAAAGGACTCCGGGGATCCAACAGTCAGAATTCATTGATCCAGACATTAACGACCTGGGAGGGTATCCACTGAATGAGAATGCAGTATACCACAATGAGAATTCCAACTCCTGGTCTCTGTTTTCCAGTCATCTGCGTGGTATTCCCACCAGCCAGTTGCCCAGATTTTAGTGGGCGGGAACCCAGGGTACTAGAGCAAAGGTTGTGGGGATCCCATAGCAAAGAAGGCGGGTGCCTCAGGAACCCCCGTTGTGCCTACTCATGCTCTGTGCGTAGCGCCGCTCTCCCGTGGTTTGGTTTGCAATCCTGATGCTCCGCCAGGGTTGCCACTGGTTAGCCACCAATTAGAGCCAAGCTTGTGCTCGGGGGTTAGGCTCAGCCAACATATGTACTTATCCAATCAGTCTGCCAATCCCCAAGCACTTATAAACTCACCATACACTCTCCTTGCAGTACTCTAATCATCCAGTCTCTACCCATGTACTCATAGAATGACCCAGACAAAGTTACATAACCGAGGTCTTCCCCACTGCCGGAGGTAACATGGTTGCGTATGCAGTCAACAGCCAAATGTAATGTGGTAGGGCCCAGGGCCATGATCATACACACATAATGAACAAACAGACACAGTTTGATAAATAGGGGAACTGACTACGGGCACGTGTGCTCTGCCCCTTTTTATTACCAGGGTCACATGTCCAGTGACGCCTGAGCTGGATGCGTGTGGGGTTAGTGTAAGCCAGCCCTCAGGGAATGGTTCATGCTGGCAACAACTACAACAGTGATCATCGGGTCACACACAGAGATTCAATCATAAAGGATTAATGACTTGTGGTGCACTAAGGTAGGGGTACCAGATCTTGAATCACACACAAAAGATTGTATTGTAAAGGGTGCATGACTTGTGGTGCACTGAGGTAGCTCAGCATGTACGCAGCCAGCGATGATGGCGTGTCCTTGCAGGACAGGATTGGATTGAATATGTGTGAGACCGCTGACAGTAGTGTAGTCCAAAGGCAGCGGTCAGCAAGGGCCCACAACCACGTGGTGTTGACTTGTGCTGCACTGAGTTAGTGGCAACAGTGGCGCTCAGTGTTTGTGCAGCCAGCGATGACATGTGGTTCGGGCGGGCCTGCACTTTGAGCAATGTCTGTTGCCTAATTAATTCTGCCTCAATAAGGCCACGTGGTGGTAACTTGTGGTGCACTGAGTTAGTGACATTAGAAGCATTCAGCATGTGCACAGCCAGCGATGATGTGTGGTACGGGTGGGCCACACTTAGAGTAATGTCTGTTGCCTACTGGACTGTGTCATCTGCAATTGCGATTCGATCTGAATTGTGAGCCCTGCTGGCCGCAGTGTAGATGGAAGGCAGTAGTCAGCACAGACATCGAAGAATGCTTTTTGTCACTTCCTCTTGACAAAATCAGAGGACATAGAGTACAATTCACTCTGTAGTTAATAAATCAAGACTGAATTCAAATTGTGAGCCCTGCTGACTGCAGTGTAGTTGTATGGAACGAAAGATGAAATATGTATGGAATACATTGTCGAAATATGTAGATTTCAGGGAAGTTAGAGTTAGTTGCCTACTGGACTCTAAAATTAATTAATCAAGACTGAATTTGAATTGTGAGCCCTGCTGACGACATTATAAGTCAGAGGCAGCAGTCAGTAAGGGCCCACGTGCACAGAGCATTGAGTAGAGCTACATAGTTAGTGGCACCTGAAGCACTCAGTGTGTGCACAGACAGCGATGATGTGTGGTCCGGCCGGGCCGCACTGGGAGCAATGTCTGTTGCCAACCGGACTCTGTAATTAATGAATGAAGACTGAATTTGAATTGTAAGCCCTGCTGACTGCAGTGTAGGATGGAGGCAGTGGGCAGCAAGGGCCCATAGCCATGTGGTGTTGACTTGAGCAGCACAGATTGGGAGCATTTGGTCTTCTTAAACGATTATACTCTCTTACACAATTTGCATCTGCACTAATCTTGAATTGTGAGTCCTGCTAACCGCAGAGTAGGCCGGAGGGAGCAGTCAGCAAGGGGCCATAGCCACGTGGCGTCGAATTGAGCTGCACAGAGTTAGTAGTACCTGAAGCACTCAGCATGTGGGCAGCCAACGATGATGCGTGGTCCAGGCGGGCTGTACTGATAGCAATGTCTGTTGCCTACTGGACTGCGTCATCTGCAATCATGACTATCTGAATTGTCAGCCCAGCTGTCCACTGTATAGGCCAGAGGCGGCGGTCAGCAAGGGCCCACAGCCACGTGGCATTGAATTGAGCTGCGCAGTTAGTGGCACCAGGAGCATTCAGCGTGTGCACAGCCTGCAAAGATTCGTGCTCCGGGCGGGCCGCACTGATAGCATAGCAATGTCTGTTGCCTACTGGACTGCGTCATCTGCAATCGCGACTCAATCTGAATTGTGAGCCTTGCTGCCTGCAGTGTACATCGAAGGCATTACTCTGTACAGATATAACTCTGCAGTGCTGTGCCGCTGGGTTCGTAGGGGACCTGTGTCGAGGAGGCCGGCAGTCACAGGACTTGCCTTGTGGGAGGGTGGGGGGCCGACGCTCTGGCAGACGCGTTGGCCTTCCCAGAAGTGAATCACACCCAGAACCCAGGCCTGACTTTTGAACTCCTACGCTGGAGTGGCGTACGTCAGACCAGCCCACTCTGCCTCCGCTTACGTGGGGGACACAGCTACATGACCGAGATCTTCCCCACTGCCTGAGGTAACATAGTTGCGTCCACTGTCCACAACACTACAAGCACCAGCAGTATACGTACACATGGAGAGGTCTGCGCTCTGCATAGTGAGGTCTGTCCGGCACATCACCACTATACTTGGCATTGTGTGCATTGTTATTGATGGATGACTTGCCTCCTTCACTCATACTTGTTTCCCATCTCTCCCAGCATTTAGCTATTGTGTGTCTGAGGGGCCATGTCATTTTGGGAAGGTCCAAATTCCTGTTCTGCGCTGCCTCAGTGGTAGTAGGGGGGGAGGGTGGTCCGGGGGGAGGTACTGGGGGTGGTGGCGGTGGGTGTTGTGGCCTTCTTGGTTGTCAGAGCTGCATGATCAGTAGCTCTATGACCTGTGTTGGTCTTCAGATGTGGCTCTGGGCTGGGCTCCCTTTCATATTGTAGGTAGTCGTCTTGCTTTACACCACTAAAAGGCAGATGTTAAATTCTTACTGCTAACGCAGCTTATCGCCTGTTTTTGGATCGCATTGCAGATTTGGCTGGTCGTTGAAAATATCTGGAAGTGGTGTTTTCGTGGCTTTTTTGCGCGGGAACGCCTACTCTCTATATCATTAGGGTTAGTTGTCGCTCTCATTCATGGCAATGTTTTTTGCAGAAGCTATAGCTGGAAAACTGGTGATATCTGCAGTTTTCACCAGGTTGAGAATGGGATGATAATTCTTTCACCATTTCTGCTGCGCTAAAGCGCCTATAACTCAGTGATAAGTCCTTGAGAATACGCCCCATCATTTATTTTTATTTTTTCTTCAGGATTCGTGCACCCAGGTGATTTTTAAGAAAAGAAATAGTAATCATTTTTGTGACCTGGGGGATTTGTGGGATCCCCTGAGCAGGCCTAGGGGGTCAGGGTGGTTGTACCTTGCCCACTTTTCTTGTTTTTTCATCTTTTATCTTGTGATTCGCATGTAGCTACAACAAAGTCCTAATAAACACAAGGGCTCATTTTAGAGTCACCCTATAACCCAACAGTGGGGACTTATCGCCAAGTTATTGGCACTTTAGCGCAGTAAAAGTAGGGAAAGTATTATCGCCCCATTCTCTAATTTGGGCCCATTGCCCACAGGGTGACTATACCAACACAGCGTAAAATCAACATCCTTCTGCAGACAAATCTGCTGGCTGTGCTGCACCTGTTGGCCTCTGGTACCTACCAACTAACAGCTGCGTGAGTCTCACAGCCAGCCCTATTAAACTTGCTCACACGTCTTGGATGCATGTCCACAAAAACAACGTAGGGCCCATGTATCTTCACCACCCGCTCGTCTGAATTCTTAGTATTCCTGTACAACCAACCCCAGCCATTGGTTGACGCCTCTGTGCTCCAGATCCAAGTTTGTAGTCACTGAAATGGGGGTGCACCAGGTCATGAAGTCTAGTAGTCAACAGTAGTGGAAAAACAGTACTGTATTAGAAAAACATAAATTAACAACACAAAAACATCAAACAACGATTGACATTCCCAACAGGGACCATCAACTTGTGGATCAAAATAACTGTAGATAGTCCTGAAAATCCCAAACTTCGCCTTCAGAAATCTGTTGGATAGATGAAGACAATGGTCAAGCGTTAGTATGGTCACAAACGTAATATGGTACAATGTAATGCACTTGGACAAACGGGAATGCTTACAGGTATGATCAATCCTGCACAAAATGACTGTAACAGCAGTTTGTGTGGTCTTAACCTTCATAAGAAAGAAAAGGAACGTTACAACTACACAAACTTCTGTTACGGTCTCATAATGCAGGATTTATCATACCTGAATGTTCACTTCACCCACACTGAGCAGTAACAGCTGGAGACCAAGCAAGAGAACCACCCAATAGCAAGCTTCCTGCACATTTTGGGAGAAAATTGACTGCATGTACTACTTTTGCCCCCTGCCGACACTGCACACAATCATTGCAACAGAAAGCACACACATTCCTACAATTTGCAGGAAAAACTGGACCACGGGGCCTGTATACTAATAATGTCGCAAACTGTCAGGCAGTGTTCATGATTCTTACATCTTTTGCAAGCATCCCAGCCCTGGTCCCCAGACCAGTCCGCCACCCACCAATGACTGCCCGACCCAGCACACCCAGAACTCAATGCTCATCTGCCGCCACTTGCGTGTCTCCAAGAGGGCCCACCACGTGCCGGAGCAACCTCCTCAGCCATTGCTGGATTCCGCGGCACAGGCCCTCAGTGCAATCTGCTGCGCCGCGACGAGGAGTTATGTCTGTACACCCAGCTGCCTTTGGCGTACACTCGGTCCAGCCGAGCTCATAATTCAAATCAGGTTTTGATTGCCAGGATAGTGTAACAAGGACTATGCATCATCCCAGGCTGCACACCCGCACAGCTCTGGTGGCACTAACTCAGTGCAGCTCAAGTCATCGCCACATGGAGGGAGGCCAGTGTCGGCCAAAATGTCTCAGCTGCCAGCAACTCTGTGCACCTCAAGTAATGTAATCGCCACATGGCAGGAGGCAAGTGTCGGGCAAAGTGCTTAGGCTGCCACCAACTCTCTGCACCTCAAGTCATCGCCACATTGCAAGAGGCCCGAGTCGGCCAAAGTACCTCGGCTGACACCAATATAATAACTACAGGAATACGCCCAGACAGAGAGTGGAAATGGCGTTCAGAACATGTGCCCGGCACTTTTTATTGGAAGGGTCACATGTCCTGTGAAGCCTGTGTTTCATGGGTGTGGTATGGGTGTAAACCAGCCAAGAGGGAGTGGCTGTTGCATGCTGACAACTAGACCTGTGATCAGCAGATCACTACAGGGAAGACCTGGGACATGTAGCGTTGTAGTTCCCTCCCTGTAAGCATAAGCGGAGTGGGCTGGCTGAAACGCGCAACCTTCATGACTTTACCAATAGGGCGGTTTGAATCTGCACACCCACCGAGATAGGTACACGATGGGCGCGCGACTCCACTTTTATCTAAATAAATGTATATATATTAATATTTAAGAAAACAGAAGAAATTTGTAATATTTTAATAACCAACCCAAAAAATTACAAAACTATTTTTAGGATATCAAAGTTACAAGTATCACCAAAAAAACCTTAGACATTCACTGAAAAAAACATAGGTTTCAGGGACGTTATAATTTAGTTGGATATTTCTTTCATACAAAACCATAGAAATTCCCCTGTTATACTTAGTTCAGCTAACTATAACTCGCGCCCCAGCAATGCACTGCTGATGACGTCACATATTAAATCATTTATGACATGGTCAGTGACACCACTGATGACATCACTGATGGCATCTCAAATGACATCACTGATGACGTCATCCATGTGATAATCTGATCCACCTCCTCCCACTCTAATATAACCTGTGATACACCCACTGTAAAATACAGACTACCATTTTCGAAACCATCAACACACCAATACCAGTTACTACATACGCACTTACTGATTCCTAAGTCTACACCACATCCACTCATTCACCCATACAATCACTCATAAAGGGCAGTCACTCATCAATATAACACTATCATAAGCACTCATACACCTATACAGACACTCACACACCACCACTCATCCAGAGTTACTCACACACCTAGTCAGTCATACAAAGATCAATCACACTTCCATTTACTGACCTAAACAGTTTTACACACACCACATCACTTATTCAAACAGAAACAATGCATACTTACTCTCTTTTACAATCACTGATACAAGTACACATTCATCCATACAGCCACTCTCACAATCACTGACTCTGACGTATAGTCATTTATATACTCCAACTCACACATACACTGCCTTTTACATATGTAGTTACTAGGACAAGTACCAGTGAGACATGCATTCACTCACCAAAACACACTTACCCACCCATACAGTTGTTTCCACATGCACTCTTGAACCCATTCACACAGTGAATCAACCACTCAAACGTCTATGCACAGAGTTGTGCACCTCCCACCCACCCACACACACAGGCACCCATACAAATACTCAGGCATCCAATCGATAACTCATATGGACACTGATGTAGCTACTGATCAACCCATGCAACAGCTTATACAACAACAGACAGACCAATATGTTATATTATGTTATGTTAGCGCATATTTATAAAGCGCACGGCTACTCCCTGGAGTGTCCCGGTGCTGAAAACAGCCTTACGTCACGTAACACAGAGCAAAGCAAACCACGACGGAACCGCTCACAACTGGAAGACCCACATATTAAGACTTTTCCTGAAAGTAAGGAGATCAGGGCTCTGTCTGATGGAAAATGGAAGACTATTCCACAGCTGTGAGGAAATCTGTCCGAGACAGTTGTACCCTGGGTGTGACAATCAAAAGTTGGGTTGAAGATCTCAGGTTGCGCTGGGGGAAATAAGGCTGAAATCTATTCCTAAAATAAGGGGCTTAAATCTTGTGGAAGGCTTTAAAAACCAGAACCAGGGTGTTAAACTGAATTATTTTGCTTAAGGGAAGCCAATGAAGTGTAGACAGGAGCTGGGTGGTATGGGTTCTGGAACCTGTCAAAAAGATGGCTCTAGCTGCTGCGTTCTGGATCACTTGTAGACGGCCCAAAAGATATTCAGGAAGGCCGAGAAACAAGAATTTAACATAGTCCAACCTAGACATTATTAAAGCCTGAACCACTGTCTTCCTATAAGGGATAGAGAGCAAAGGGAGAATACTTTGCAACATTCTCAGCAACCCAAAGCAAACCACGGCTACCAAATGTACTTGAGCCTTCATAGTAAGAGTTGAGTCCAGCTTAATTCCCAGATTCTTCACTGTGGAAACGGCCAACACAGGAGGGGGACATATCCTGGGGCCACCATTCATGCCAGGTATCAGGTGGCCGAGGCCCAAAGAAGATAATCTCAGTCTTCTCGAGTTACATTTAAGATGGTTATGACTTAACCAAGAGAAGACTTTAGAGAGACAGGTGTTGATTAAGTTGCCATCAAACTCAACTCCTTTCTTGCAAGTAAACAACAGCTTAGTGTCATCAGCATATGACACTATTATAAGTATGGGCGGAAAATCCGTTCCGCTCGCGAATTTTGCGGATTTTCGGTAAATTCGCAATCCGCGAGATTCGCGAATTTCCCGCAAAATCCGCAAATCCGCGAGCAGCGGATTTTATGGCTTGCTCGCACTGTTCGCGTGAGTTCGCGGCTTCCCAGTTCAACTTCACGCCCCGCGAATAAGCGCTAAATTGCAGAAATACGATCTTAGCAAAACTGAAACTACTTACCAGGTTCAAAAGTTCAAGCTCATCATTAGTAGCCATTTCCTGTAGTGCTTCCTGAGGGGCCCCTCCAGAGTTCAGTTGCCTACTTGCAACTATTATGTGACCCTGCTCTGACCCTCAGAATAGTTACACATATGCCACAAAGGTCCTGAATTACAGCTAAGGGAGACAAGCAGGAGCCAGGCTGGAAGTTCAAATCCAGTGACACATTAATCAGCCCCTAATTCATTATTGTCAGTTGGGGCTGGGCAGGTGTTGAAATTAATTTTGCAACAATGAAAGCACTTAGCAAGTGCAAAAGATCACTAATCAGGAAGCACTAAGGAAGCAGGTGCCAGCTAAAAAAATATTCTGTGACACAATAATCAGCCCCAAATTAATTCAGGTCACTTGAGGCAGGGAAGGTGTGCTTTGCTTTGCCACAATAATGTACACTGGACAACCAGAGGGTGCTGTGATGAAACAGAGGGTGGCATGGGTGAGCCAGAGGGTGGCATGGGTGAACCAGAGAGTGGCTATGGTGACAGAGGGTGGCAGTGATGAAGAAGAGTGTCCCAAACAGGCTGGACACGTAGAAACAACAAGTTCGCAAAACTTGCGACCCGACAGGTAAGTTCGCATTTGCAAAATTGTACAAAAACCCTTGTGACCTGGCAGAAACCCGCGCGAACACAAAAAAAATCCGCAAATTCGCGAGAATTCGCTGATTTTGAGGATTGCGAGTTCGCAAATCCGCAAAATTCGCGAACGCGAGATTCACAAAATTCGCCCATGCTTACACTATTATGGCACCAAATTTCTCAGCGAGAGAGGCCAGGGGGGCCATGTACACGTAAATAATGTGGGGCTCAAAATAGAGCCCTGAGGCACCCCAACATTCAGAAGAGGAATCGCCACAGAGAAAGGTGGAGACCAGATGGTTTGAGAGTGGTTGGCGAGAAAGGACGCAAAGTAACTCAACACCGTACCTCCAATACCGATGTTGCTAAGTCTTTGCAGTAATCTCAAATGAGGCACTGTGTCGAAAACTGCGGAGAGGTCCAGTAAAACCAGGACGGCATTACCTCCTCTATCCAATGTAGCTTTAATAGTTTCTGCAACTGCCAATAGGGCCGTTTCAGTACTGAAATTGGCTCTGAAGCCTGACTGGCTAGAATGCAGCAAATCATTGGTCTCCACATAATTCGTTAGGACTTGATTTACACTTTTTTCAAAAACTTCTTAAGTAGCGAGAGGATTTTAGCATGTTTCCACACTTGTGGCATCAGCCCTTCCGGTGAAGTGGTGTTCAAGATAGAGTTCACACAAGTGTTGATCATATTTGCCAAAGAGGACAAAACCTTCGCTGGACAGGGATCAGTGGGCGAACCAGATTTCAAAGCTTTCAGGAACACCAAAGATTGCTCTAAAGTAATCTCCGGGAACTCCCTAAGGGAGGCACTAGGGCTGTAGCAAGCAGCTGGATGGGAACCCTCAACATCCTCCAAGCCCACTAACTGAACGTCAAAGGATTACTGGATCAATTTCATTTTTTCATAAAAGAAGATGGCCATTCGTTCAGTCCAGTCGCTTGTAGGCACAAACGGTTGGCTTACAGACGCAGAAGAGGAGAAGCTTTTTACAACATTAAAAAGAGTTTTACTTTTATTAGCCGCCTAATCTATTTTTGTTGACAGAAAGATTTTCTTTCCCTCGCGTACTTTCTTCTAATTAATTTTATGGGTAAGTTTGTAAGTCAGTTTATCTGAGGGATTATAATTCCTCTGCCACTCTCTTTCGAGATGTTTACAGACCCTTTTACTATCGATTAAGGCCTCCGAGAACCACAGGGCTGAGACTTGAGTGGATTTAACAGGTCTCGCAGAGAGCGGGGCCAGTTCAGTGGCTTGTTGCTGTAACCAACGCTCTAAAATCATCACATCTTGTTCCATGGCGTCACTTAAGGGAATCGATTGCTGTCGCATCGCACACAAATGGCCTCAAGTGTCATCAGATGAAATGGCCTAACACCGTGACTAACCCTGGCTGTATCCAGGGGTTGGGGTCTTGCGGTATCTCTATAAATTTTAAAATTGATCAAATGGTGGTCAGACCAGGTTAAGGCTAGAGGGACATCCATATAAATCTGATTGGAGGAAAAAACCTGATCCAATATGTGCCCTTTATGTGCCCTTTATCATGCGTGGGTAGACATATAAAAGGGGGCAAATTAAGATTATCAAAGGATTCTTTATATCTTAGAGGATCAGGCTCCAAAGATTTATCTATATGGATGTTAAAATCACACAAGAGCATACAATGGCTATATTTAGCTGCAATGGGGGAAATGGAATGGCTAAGAGAATCCAAGAAGTTCTTCGCCAGACCAGGTGTATGGTAAATTACTACTCCTGCCATAGACTGATGGGCCGAGAGCGTCAGGAGAAAACCCAAGCCTTCCGACACCTCTATCTCCACATTCGCTAAAGGAGTGCAGGTGAAGGAGCTCCTATATATGATGGCTAGCCCCCAACCTCTCAGAAAGACCGGTTCAAATTGAAAACAAATAAAGTGCAAATTGCTCTCGTTTTTAGCAGTGAGTGAGGTCGAAATAGCAGGCAGTGCTCAGATTACTAAGACTGAGGAACTCGCGCAGTGTCCCATTTTGAAGGGGCCAGCTTCAACCACTAGACCACGCCAAAGTGAGGCAAATGGCGGCTAGCGGTCACGGAGCTCAGAAAGACCGGTTCAATTCCCCCTCCCTCCAAATTAAAATTCCCAAGTTAAAATTCCCACACAGCAAGAGTTATTACAACAGAGCAAATTAAAAACAAATAAAGAGCAAAGTGTCTCGTATTTAGCAGCGAGAGAGGGCGAGATGGCAGGCAGTGCTCAGATTACTAAGACCTTCACACAGTTTAGTCACTAACCCATGTATTCAGTAAGACACATGTAATCACTTACTTAAACAGTCTACTAAATCTTCAGATACTTATACACCCACTCATTTTTCAATACACCTTGGTATATATATATATATATATATATATAAAACATATTTAAACTTTATAGAAACACACAGTCACTGGATGATGTCATCAGTGATGTAATTTGAGATGTCATCTGTGATGTCATCAGTAATGTCACTGACCATGTCATGAATGTTGTATTATGTGACGTCATAAGCAGTGCATTGTGGGAGCGCGAGTTATAGTTAGCTGAAGTAAGTATTACGGCAATTTCTATGGTTTTGTACGAGAGAAAAGTGAAACTAACTATAATGTCCCTGATACCTATGAAAAGAAAAAATGATATATATATATATATATATATATATATATATATATATATATATATATATATATATATTACCTACTGGCGTTCGCCAGTAGGTATATATAGTTAGAATTTTTTCCCTATGGGACTTTTGAAAATTCTATGTCTAATAACTTTGGCGTTTGTGGATGGAATCGGCTGAAATTTTCAGGAAAATGGCACATTTTGTTTCTGAGCAGCTCCTGAAAATTTGGTGGGGTTTCGTCAAGGGGGGGCTGAGAAAAAAGGGGGGTCCCAAAACGCGTTTTTTGCATTGAGTTTTCCATAGGGCGGTTGGACTCACTTTTAGCTCGAACGGCTGAATGGATTTGCACGAAACTTGGCAAAATTGTAGGGACTGTTAGCCCGATGTGCCTTTGCTAGGTCTCAATATATGTGCTCCAGTAGTTTTTGAGAAATTAACGTTCAAACCAAGATATATATCTGTAACAGCGCTCTGGGCAGCGATCCGGTCCGCTTACTTTTCGCTTATCGGAACTTTGCGCGCAGAAAGCTGATTGGCTCTCCGGTGTCTGTCAACATTCTAAACAGTCCGGAGCGGACGCCATCTTGTCTCTCGGTAGGATCGAGAGAGAAGAAGAGGTGGAAAACGAAGGGGGAATTTAATGAAAGGGGGCAAGGTATCCCCCTCTTGACCTCCTAGGAATGTTGTTGGGGTTATTAAAGGGTCCCGTGGGGAAAATAAAAAAAAAATGATTTTTCACGGTAGAAGCGCGGCCGCGAACTGGTAGCGAAACGGGAATTCGCCATTTTGTGCTTCGTAAATTAAATTACTAGTTATAAGTGGGTACGGGAGACGTATCCTAATCCCCTATGTTTCCTGAGGGTGGGTGAGGAGGCTGATATATGTTGATACATCTTTTCCAGCGGCTGTGCGTGAGCTTTTTTTTTTTTTTTGCTGCGTGACAGTCCGGAGCGGCCGCCATCTTGTCTCTTGGTAGGATCGAGAGAGAAGAAAAGGTGAAAAACTAAGGGGGAATTTAATGAAAGGGGGCAAGGTATCCCCCTCTTGACCCCCTAGGAATGTTGTTGGGGTTATTAAAGGGTCCCGTGGGGAAAATAAAAAAAAAATGATTTTTCACGGTAGAAGCGCTTCACGGGCCGCGAACTGGGCCGCAAACTGGTAGCGAAACGGGAATTCGCCATTTTGTGCTTCGTTAATTAAAGTACTAGGTATAAGGGGGTGCGGGAGACATATCCTAATCCCCTATGTTTCCTGAGGGTGGCTGAGGAGGCTGATATATGTTGATATATCTCTTCCAGCGGCTGCGCCATCTTGCCTTTTTTCGAATGCCACAATTTTGTCGTGCACGGCAGCCATTTTAGATGCCAGGCTGGTCCCAGGCTATCACCTACCCCTGCGGATGTAGTTTATGGCCCCAGCTGTAGAGAATTCAGACATGCCAATTCTCCTGATTCAGGCGTGTGAGTACTGATTTCAGTGCTAGTCTCCCGCCTCCCGATTTCTGCAAGCAAAAACCCGGGGGCATATTACTAACAACTAGCGATAATTTTTGTCTATAACTTGTTTAGAGACAAAAATTATCGCCGCACATCGGCGATTTTTATCGCAGATAAACCTTGCTATTATCGCAGAAAAGTCAGCGATATTCATGTATTATCGACCTAATGCTCTTAGCCATGTTATCCACCTCCCATTGGATAACATGGCTAAGAACTGCTCAGGGCAGGTGTTAGCTTTTGGAGATATTCGCGCTTAGTGCGAATATCTCCAAAAGTTGGTAATAGAAGGTAGCGATGTTAGGGACTGTTTCCAGTCGCTAACATCTTGGCACGCCACTTTGCATGTCATTAGTGATAAGTATCACTGACATGCAAAGCCGGGCCCAAGATGGTCGCTATCTCCTTTTAGGTGTCACTAACTGGTGTTAGCGACAGCTTGATAATAGGGAAATAATTTTATCTCCGCTTTCATGGTTTTTAAAGCCAAAAAAGCGGAGATAAACCCCCTTGATAATATGCCCCACGATTCCTTGGGGGTTTCAGCTGATAGGGCTTGGTATTGTGTTACATGGTAATTTTTCCATGAAACGTCAGAGGGTCGATGTAGGGGTTCTAGAAGAGGTGATAAACCATTTAAGCCTCATGAACAAGCGCATGGTCTTTTAAAGATTTCTGAAGTACTCGGGGCGGCGGTGTGTGTGTGCCCTCTTTCAGGAGCGGGCGGGGGGGCACTGCCAGCAACTTGCCAGGTCAGGTAGTGTTCAACACGTGCATCACCCTTTCTCTGCCTGCTATTGCGCTCCATGCTTCGGAAAGGTAAGAAAAAGAACGTGCATTTGAGTTTGAAATGTCCGATCCTGCAGCAGCACACTTCCAAAGCCCACACATGACAATAACCCGATTCAAGGCCCCATTCACCCGTTTTTCAAAAAATAGATAACACTCCAACAAAGTAAGGTTATAAAACTTTATTAACTTTTAACGATAATGAACAGAACAAAAACTAAAAACATTTAAACATTTATTAACACAAAAAGCAACAATGGTTAGAAGCTGTCTTTTGTGCGAATAGTCCCAAGGCAGCACAACGTGCAGAGTTCTGGACGGCACCCAGGTGATGTCGCCTGGGTGCCGCACTGGTTTAGGGATCCTACAATGCTGCTCCGAAAATTGGCGCGGGGCGTCCCGGGTGGGGCGGGGGGAGGCCTCGTCAGTAGCGGTCTGTTGTGCGAATAGTCCCAAGGCAGCACAACGTGCAGAGTTCTGGACGGCACCCAGGTGATGTCGCCTGGGTGCCGCACTGGTTTAGGGATCCTACAATGCAGCACAGAAAAACAGCGTGGGGCGTCCCGGGTGGTGCGGGGGGAGGCCTCGTCAGTAGCGGTCTGTGTCCAGTGTCACATGGCTGACACAACATGTACGACAGGCACCCAGGTGATGTCCAGTAAACTGCCGCACTGGTTTTGGTATCCTACAATGCTGCTCCGAAAATTGGCGTGCGGCGGCCCGGGGGGGGGGGGGGGGGGAGGCGGCGTGAACGGGCCTCCCCAGGTGGCGGCCATTCAGCTGTTTACCGCCCGCTCTTGCGACTACAGCGTCTCGCTCACCATGTAGTTGAGTTGTTCCCACTCTTGCGGTGCAGCGATAGGCGGCTGCCACATGACTCTTAAAATGGCGGACGGCTCTTCGGTTTTGGGCCTGGTCCACTGAAATGGCCCTGGGACACCTTGGAAGTCGGATGCTTGCCTGCTAGGGCTTGGGCTCCATTCTCGAAAAGCGTCCCCTCAGCCGTGAAGATTGTATAAAAGTCTTGGGGGCTCCCGACTCCCGCAGGCTTTCGGTGGGGAGCGGCTGCCATGATTGCTCGCGGAATGACCACGACGGAGCCACGAGATGGTGGTGCTCTCATGCTGACGCCAGCTTCAGTCTGAATGATCCAGAAACAAGGTGGGGCTTTCATCGTTTGGGAAAAAAAAATGTTCTAAACCAATGAAAAGTGTTATTTTTAGGTCATATGACCAAGCCTTCCATCTTTAGGAAACCAAAAGTAAAATGAACCAATGAAAAGTTTTATAAACAAGTCACATGACCTGTTATGCGACATAGGGCTACAAAAAGCGTAGAAAATCCGTTGGCACGTGAGGCGGCGTCAGTAGCGGACCGATGTGCGAATAGGCCGAAGGCAGCACAACGCGCCGAGATCCGGATGGCACCGAGGTGGTGTCCAGCAAATTGCCGCACTGGTGTGGCCATCCTACAATGCTGCGCCGAAAGACGGCGTGTCCAGCTGAATTGCGGTCACTGTTGCGGTACAGTGACTCGAACGCGCCGAGATCCGGATGGCGCCGAGGTGGTGTCCAGCAAATTGCCGTACTGGTGTGGCCATCCTACAATGCTGCGCCGAAAGACGGCGTGTTCAGCTGAGTTCCGGTCACTCTTCCGGCACAGTGACTCGAACGCGCTGAGATCCGGATGGCACCGAGGTGGTGTCCAGCAAGTGGCTGCACTGGTGTGGCCATCCTACAATGCTGCGCCGGAAGTCGGCGTGGGGTGCCCCGTTGGCTTATGAGGTGATGTCAGTAGTGGACTGATGTGTGAATAGGTCGGAACCAGCACAAGGCGCCAAGATCCGAATGGCAAGTCCTGGATGTTGAGTGCCTCAGTTGAGATTTCTGAGCAGTGCTTGTAGAACTGTCTGAAGCTTATTTGCACCTGCTGCAGCTTCACTAGGTCCGGCGGAACTTGTTGCTTTTTCCTTTCTGCTTCTTTTCCTACAATGCGTTTCTTCTGAAGACACGACCAGGTCCCTGAATGTGTGCAGGGGGACGCTATTGAATGAATGAACGCGCCGAGATCTGGATGGCACCGAGGTGGTATCCATCAAATTGCCGCACTGGTGTGTCCATCCTACAATGCTGCGCCGAAAGTCGGCGTGGGGTGCCCCGTTGGTTTATGAGGTGATGTCAGTAGCGGACCGATGTGTGAATAGGTCGGAACCAGCACAAGGCGCCCTGCACTGTTGAGCCTTTTTCAATGTCTGTTTTTTGTTCTTTCCCTTCCATCAAAAACAAAACAAAAATACAAGGCGCCAAGATCCGAATGGCAAGTCCTGGATGTTGAGTGCCTCAGTTGAGAGTTCTGAGCAGTGCTTGTAAGACTGTCTGAAGCTTATTTGCACCTGCTGCAGCTTCACTAGGTCCGGCGGAACTTTTTTCCTTTTCCTTTCTGCTTCTTTTCCTACAATGCGTTTCATCTGAAGACACGACCAGGTCCCTGAATGTGTGCAGGGGGACGCTATTGATTGAATGAAAATGGCGGCTTGACACAAAGCTGACTCAAGCGTTACTGTTGGTGCTATACAGACAAAAATTGGTTTTCAGTTTGTACATTCTTCAGGTTTTTTTTTCCATCCAAGTCTGATTGAGAGTTTGTAGAAAAATGGCTTCAGATTTTCCACATACTACTCTTCAACATTCTTCCTAAATGTAACAATGTGAAACTCACTAGGAGAACGGCTGTTTCTGTTTCCTTTCAAAATGCTGCCACCAATATTTTCTGAATGGAAGACATCATCTTGTAACATAAAGGGCCGAAAGGGGTTCTGGTCTGGCCGATGGTTGGTGGAGACATTTTGACTATATCTTGGACCTGCCCGGCCTCGCCCAAAATGGCGCCGGTATAAATGGGACTCGTAACTCTTTGCCCGCAAATGTATATCTAGAAAATGTTATTGTAAGTGGCCCTGTCGTATTTTAATTACAAAATGTACGTCCACCGATACCGCAACTGTTAGACACCTTTGTTCTTGTCACCTAATGGCCCGCTCGTTACGTTCTTCTACAGTGTAAATGTCTCCTCATCATATACGATTTGAGTTTGCTCCGTGGCCGGCCCACGTGGTTATAGGCCCGTATTTGTATACTGACATTTTCACAATAAAGGTTTTTAAAACAAAACACGGTAGTAGTATTTTCATTTGTAAAGTTTTTACTTTTAGTGACTGTTTTCGAATCAGTAAAAGGCAAGTGAAATAAAGCAGTCCAATTACATGACGGATAAAAGGTATAATATGTAGGAACGCAGTAAAGATAAATGGTCAAGGGCAGTTGTGTTTTTCATGTCTGCAACATAAAGTGATCGATAAGAATCTGATAATCAGGCGTATCGGCGACTAAGACAGCAGGCCGAATCTCTTTTACTCAACGGCTCCGTCATGGAAGGAAGAAACGCCCTTTTTCTCGAAAAAGGAATATATTTTACTTGCCAGACAGTTGTAAATTTTCCGGGAAAGTACATTAGCCTGGAATATTATAACATATGTTTGAAAAAAAAATATTGTTCGAAAATAATAAAAAGCGTAATTTTTAGGTCATATGACCAAGCTTTTCATCATTAAATTAACAAAAGTAAAATGAACCAATGAAAAGTTTTATTAACAAGTCACATGACCTGTTATGCTTACGTTACGCGCTGCGCGCCGCGCCTCGGATCACTTCCGGGTGCGCTAACGCGGCGTGTCATAAAACGCATTACGCGACAACGTAGGTCAAGAATATAGTCTAAATGTCTCCACCAACCAGCGTTCAGAACACAACCCCTTTCAGCAGTCCAAAAAGTTCTGTTAAATGACAACAGAGGGGACAGGCAACAAGAACCATCAGTCAAAGAGGGGAGGGCAAGTTCTTCTCTTCCGGGTCATGTTGGGGCGCTACCGGAACTGATCGAATTGGTAGTCTACAGTGTTTCTGGATGTTTCAGACTAAAGCTGGCGTCAGCATGAGACCACTACCATCTCGTAGCTCCGTCGTGGCCATTCCACGAGCAATCATGGCAGCCGCTCCCCACCAGAAGCCTGCGGGAGTCGGAGGCCCCCAAGACTTTTGTAGAATCTTCACGGCTGAGGGGACGCTTTTCGAGAATGGGATCCAAGCCCTAGCAGACAAGCGTCCGAGTTCCAAGGTGTCCCAGGGCCATTTTAGTGGACCAGGCCCAAAACCGAAGAGCCGGCCGCCATTTTGAGAGTCCTGTGGCAGCCGCCTATCGCTGCACCGCTAGAGCGGGCGCATCTCAACTACATGGTGAGCGAGACGCTGTAGTCGCAAGAGCGGGCGGAAAACAGCTGAATGGCGGAAGAGGCACAGTGTAGCAAAAGCGGGCGGAATGGCAACTAAAACGATAAAGGGGCGCCTCACTACAGCTTGTCTTCAGGTCAAACGGATTGTGGGACAAGGTCCAGAATTGAAGAGTCATCAAAAGGCAAAAAGTACCGCCGGACCCCGGGAGCCGGCCGCCTATGTCGGGGGCGATCTCAGGCTACACCAGTGCTATAAGACTTGGGGAGGGTGTCGGAGCCAAGCGTCTTCTCCGAGTCCAAGGCCATCACAGCGCCCCTCAGGGGCCCCCGTCAAGCTGTTTAGGAAGGTAACATATCATATTGTTTTCTAATGCAGTCAGGTCCACAAACGACACTCACTTACTTTGAGAATAGTGAAGCTGCAGTAGGAGGAAATAAGCTTCAGACAGTGTTACAAGCGCTGCTCAGAACTCTTAACTATGGCACCCAACATCCAGAACTTATGCTATTTGAGAATGGTAGTGACATCGAAGCATCTCGGGGACCAAAACCATTAACGTACTTTCACGTATGAAAATCTTACTTGGGGAGGGGGCAGGAGCGAAGCGCCCCCTCCCAGTCAGCGCCACCACACCGTATGTTGAAAATCTGAAGCCATCGTTCTACAAAGTCAACCAAACTTGGATTGAAAAATCTAGAAAAATGTACAAACTGAAAACCAGTTTTGGTCTGCATAGCATCAGTAACAACGCTTGAGTCAGCTTTGTGTCAAGCCGCCATTTTGATTCAACAAAGCACAGGCATTGAAAAAGGCTGAAATTCAGAACTCTAAACTATGGCACCCAACATCCAGGAGCTTGCTATCCGGATCTTGGAGCCTTGTGCTGTTTTCGATCTATTCACACATCGGTCCACTACTGACATCATCTTATAAACCAACGTTATGTAAATAGTTTTTTAATAAAATGTTTTACCCTATTTCTTTGCTGGTGTGTTGTCTATATTTTTAATATTTGCATAGGGTTTGTCATTATTTTGTGCGGGATGGGTGATGGAGCCGAGCTGTCTTGCAGCCCTCATGGTGTGGAGCTCAGTTCATCTCACTATTTTCGTATTTCTCAAGAAGGGTTGTTCCTAATATTTCTATTTTAGCGAGGTCAAAAAGAGATCCAATTAGTGGCCTACTGATTTTGCTCGATTACTTTTATTTTTTTACACGATTTTTCACTATCTGCAAAGACTAAACAGAGTATTGCGACTTTGTGCTTGTTTGTAAATAGAGAATGATCCAAAGAGAACCAATTCTAAAACAGTAAATGCTTGGACAACAATCAATCAAATGGAGAGACAAGGAGGTACGACGGATTACAACGGGGGTAAAGGCCTGCGTTAACTACCCTTCTGTATCTGCAAAGAGAGAGTACTAACAAAGGCAAAAGAGGGGAGGGGGGGGGGGCAGCGTTCAAAGCACATCAGCGTGCATAAATACGAAAATGTTTTTATCTATCACGTACTTGACATTTTAAAGCTTTTCATATTTGCTATTAAAAAACCAATGAAATTCACAGAAAAAACCATAGGTTATAGTGGATATATAGTTAGGAATTTGCATTTACAAAACCTTGAAAATTCAATGAAAAAACCATAGGTTATAGGCCATATATAGTTAGGAATTAGCATTTACAAAACCTTATTTTACTCGCATAAAACCATTGAAATTCCATATATAGTTAGCTAACTATAAGCGCTAACTATATATCGCGCACCCGCAATCCACTGCTGATGATGTCACATATTACATCATTCATGACATGGTCAGTGACATCACTGATGACATCACTGATGACATCTCAAATGACATCACTGATGACAACTCAAATGATATCAATGATGACATCTCAAATGACATCACTGATGACAACTCAAATGACATCACTGATGACATCTCATTTGTCATCACTGATCACATCACTCATGTGATAATACAATGAACCTCTTCAGACTCTAATATAACCTTACATACACTCAGTATAAACAGACACTCACAGACTGTCACTCATCCATGGAGTTACTCACACACCTAGTCAGTCATGCAAAGAATCAATCACACCTCCATTTCCTCAACTATACAGTTATACACATCTTACTTATTCAAACATATAATAACACATATTTACTCTCTTATATAATCCCTGATACAAGCTCACAGTGATCGATACAGCCACTCACACATTCACTGGGTCTTATGTTCAGTTATTTATATATCTCAACTCTCACATGTATTGTGTTTTACATACGTACTTACTTGCACATGTAGCAATGAGAAATCCATTCACTCACCAACACACCCATGCACAGTCAACCGCCCATATAGCTGTTTCCACATGCACTCTTGAACTCATACTCCTAGTGAATCAACTGCTTACACATCTATGCACAGAGTCACGCACCTCCCAGCCACCCACACACACACTCAGCCTCCCATTCAAATATTTGGGCAACCAATCAATAACCCATATGGCCACTCTTATAGCTACTGATCAACACATGCAGCAGCTTACACAACAACAAACATACTGATGCACGAATTAAGACAGTTTAGTCACTAACCCATGTACTCAGTGAGACACATTTAATCACTCACTCATACAGTCAGTCATGCACCTACTAAATTCTTCATCCAGACACTTATACATCCACTCATTCTTCAATATGTGAAACATATTTAAACTTTACAGACACATACAATCACTGGTTGTTTTGATCAGTGATGTCATCAGTGATGTCACTGACCATGTCATGAATGATGTAATATGTGACATCATCAGCAGTGGATTGCGGGTGCGCGATATATAGTTAGCGCTTATAGTTAGCTAACTATATATGGAATTTCAATGGTTTTATGCGAGTAAAATAAGGTTTTGTAAATGCTAATTCCTAACTATATATGGCCTATAACCTATGGTTTTTTCATTGATATATATATATATGAAACAATCTCAGCTATCTCTCGCCTGGAGCCCAATTCCGGATACCAAACGGCGCAGAAGAAGAGAGGAGACCCAGGTGCAGGTGAGCAGTGGTTATATATATATATATATATATATATATATATATATATATATATATATATATATATATATATATATATATATATATATATATATATATATATATATATATATATATGATCTGTCTGTCGAAACGCGTCATGGTGGGGCACTGTCCAGGACTGACTGGATGCCATTAAATCAATAAAGCACTGAGAAACTTAATTTGAGTCCCTCAAGTGGTCCATACCTGTTATTCATCTTGCTGAAGGATGTTGGCGTATTGCAGGTTTTTGCGATATATATATATATATATATATTCGTTATAGTTAGAAATTAGCATTTAAAAAACCTTTGAAATTCACTGAAAAGATCATAGGTTTCAGGGACGTTATAGTTAGTTGGACATTTCACACCAACAAAACCAGAGAAAATCTAATGTTATAGTTAGTAGAGGTACCTATAACTCGCCGTTTTTAGTGAATTTCAAAGGTTTTTTTAAATGCTAATTTCTAGTTATAATATTCTTTAAACCTATAGTTTTTTCAGTGATTTTAAATTATCATTCCATTCTCAACCTGGTGAAAACAGTTGATATCACCAGTTTTCTAGCAATAGCTTCTGCAAAAAAATCGTCACAAATTAGAGCAACAACTAACACTAACAACATGAAGAGTAGGCGTTCCTGTGCAGCAATGCCACAAAAACAGAATTTCTTGTACAATGAGCAACCAAATCTGCGGTGCGATCCAAATACAGGCGATAAGCTGCGTTAGCAGTAGGAATGTAAAATCTGCCTTTGACTAGTATAAAGTAGGACGACTACCTACAGTGCGAAAAGGAGCCCAGCACAGAATCACATCTGAAGACCAACAGATGCCATAGAGCTACTGATCATGCACCTCCGACCCCCAAAAAAGCATCAAAACCCACTGCCACCACCCTCAGGACCTCCCCCCCCACTATCACTGAGGCAGTGCACAACAATACAGCGGACTTTCCAAAAATGGCAAGGCCCTTCAGCCACACAATAGCTGAATGTTGCGAGATGTGGCAACCAAACATGTGTGAAGGACGCAAGTCATCCACCAATAATAATGCACACAATACCAAGTGTAGCGGTGATGTGCTGGACAGACCTCACTATGCAGAGCACAAACCTCTCCATGTGTACATATACTGCTGTTGCTTGTAGTGATGTGGACAGTGGATGCAACCATGTTACCTCAGGCTGTGGGGAAGATCTCAGCCATGTACCTGTGTCGTCGTCCCCAGTAAGCGGAAGCGCAGTGGGCTGGTCTAACATACACAACTCCAGCGAAGAAGTGTGAAAAAATAGGCCAGGACTCTGGGAGTGGTTCACTTGTGTGAAGGCCAACGGGTTTGCCAGAGCGTCGGCCCTCACCCTGCCATGTGGCTGCCGCCATGACCGGGGGCCTCCTCGACACAGGCCCCCTGCGAACACAGTGGCACAGCACCGCAGACTTATGTCTGTACAGACTACTGCCTTCGATCTACACTGCAGACAGCAGGGCTCACAATTCAGATGGTGTGGCGATTGCAGATGACACAGTCCAGTAGGCAAGACACATTGATCCAAGTGCAGCCCCCCCGGACCACGCATCGTCTCAGACTGCACTCACGTTGAGCACCAGAGGTACCACTAACTCAGTGCACCACAAGTCAACACCACGTGGCCTTATTAAGGCAGAATTCATTAGACAAAAGACATTGCTACCAGTGTGGCCCACCCGGACCACACATCATAGCAGGGTACGCACTTGCTGAGTGCTTCAGGTGCCACTAACTCTGTGCACCATATGTCATCGCCACGTACACTTATTAAGGCAGAATTCATTAGACAAACAACATTGCTACCAGTGCAGACAGTAGAGCTCACAATTTGAATTCAGTTTTGATGTATTTATTGCAGAGTGAACTGTACTCTATGTCATTGGATTTTCTCAAGAGGAAGTCACAAAAAGCATTCCTCAATGTCTTTGCTGACTACTGTCTTTGATCTATACTAAGGACAGCAGGGCTCACAATTCAGGTGGAGTCGCAATTGCAGATGACGCAGTCCAGTAGGCAAGACAGTTTGCTCATAGTGCGGCCCGCCCACACCACGCATCATCGCTGGCTGCGCACACTCTGAGTGCAGACGCCACAGGACACATGACCCAGCCAATAAAAAGGACTGGGCGCACATGCTCCACGCCATTTTCATTTCAGATTTGGTGGCACTGGATGCACTGACTAGGCTTGAGGGAAACACTATGTCCTAGCACGTTGTTGGAAATACACCGGTGGCGGAAAGGTGAGCTGTGAGGGTTTTGTCCACAGTGTGAGCACTCACTGTCCCTCTCTATCTCTTTTTTTCTCTCCCTGACACTCTTTCTCTCTCTCTTCCTCTCTCACACTGTTTCTCTCTTTCTCTTCCTCTCTTTCTCACTATCTCTTCCTCTTTCTCACACCGTTGCTCTCTTTCTCTCTCTTCTTCTCTCTCACTCTTTCTCTCTGTCTTCCTCACACTCTTTCTCTCTCTCTTCCTCTCTCACACTGTTTCTCTCTTTCTCTCTCTTCCTCTCTCTCTCACTCTTTCTCACTCTCTCTTCCTCTTTCTCACACCGTTGCTCTCTTTCTATCTCTTCTTCTCTCTCACTGTTTATCTCTCTCTTCCTCTCTCTCTCACTCTTTCTCTCTGTCTTCCTCTTACTCTTTCTTTCTCTCTCTATCTCTCTCTCTCTCCTTCTCGATCACTCTCTTTCTCTCTCTCTCTCCTTTGATGAATGCATGACTCACAATCTTATCTTGCTTTTTGTCTAGCAGGCTGTAATTCACAGATTGACGACCCTCCCCACATAGACCTCCCGCCACGAGGCGATGTCTTCAGTTCCACTGAGTTAGTACCACCATTCCTGAGCGCATCTGCAGCCTGGGGTGATGTATGGCCATCCTAGCAATCAACACCCACTTTGAATTGTGAGCTCGCCTTGACCGTGTGTACGCAATGGCTGAGGAGGCTGCTTCGGCACGTGGTGGACCCTCTTCGACACACACCAGTGGTGGAAGGTAAGAGGGAGGCTTGTTTGCCCAGCAGCGGGCAGTCACCTCCGGGCAGTGGGAGTGGATGGCGTGCAGCAGCCTGGGTGCGCAGCAGTGGGCAGACACCTCTGGGCAGTGGGAGTGGATGGGGTGCAGCCTTGGTGCACAGCAGCGGGCAGACACTTCTGGTCAGTAGAAGTGGATGGGGTGCAGCTGCTTCAATGCGCAGTTTACGCATGCACAGTTTTATGTACTCTGCTATTACTGATTCCATACTATGTTTCAGATGACTAAGCTTGAGGGCTGCACTATATCCCGGGACGTGGTTGGAGACACACTGGTGGTAGAAAGGTGAGCAGTGAGGATTTTCTACACAGTGTCAACCCTCACTCTCCCACTCTTTCTTTCTCTCTCACTCTCTCTCTCGTCCTTTCTCTCTCTCACACTCTTTCTGTCTCTTCCCCTCTCTCTCATTCTCTTTCTGTCTCTCTTCCTCTCTGTCTCACTCTTTCTCTCTCTTCCTCTCTCTCACTCTGTTTCTCTCTTTCTCTCTCTCTTCCTGTATCCCACACTTTCTCTATTTCTCTTTCTTTCTTCATCTCTCTCTCACTCTTTCTTTTTCTCTCTCTTCCTCTCAGCCTGGGTGCACAGGAGTGGGCAGATACCTCTAGGCAGTGGGAGTGGATGGGGTGCAGCAGTCTGGGTGCGCAGGAACGGGCAGTCACCTCTGGGCAGTGGGAGTGGATGGGGTGCAGCAGCCTGGGTGCACAGCAGTGGGCAGACAACTCTGGGCAGTGGGAGTGGATGGGGTACAGCAACCTGGGTGCGCAGAGGCGGGCAGACACCTCTGGGCAGGGAAAGTCAATGGGGTTCTGCAGCAGGCTGGGTGCACAGGGGTGAAACAGAGAATTAGACATGTGCAGTTGTATGTACTCTGCCATTACTAATTCTATACTATGTTTCAGATGACTAAACTTGAGGGCTGCACTATGTCCCTGCACGTGGTTGGAGACACACCAATGGCAGAAAGGTGAGCTGTGAGGATTTTCTCCACAGTGTCAACACTCACTCTCCCTCTTCATGTCTTTCTTTCTGTCAGTCAAACTCTTTCTCTCTCTCTCTCACTCTCTATCTCTTCCTTTCTCTCTCTCACACTCTTTCTCTCTCACACACTCTTTATCTCTTTCTCTATCTCTTCCTCTCGCTCTCATTCTTTCTCTTTCTCTCTCTGTCTCACCCTTTCTCTCTCTCTCTTCTTCTCTCGCACACTGTTTCTATCTTTCTCTGTCTCTTCCTTGTATCTCAATCTTTCTCTCTTTCTCTCTCTCTTCCTCTCTCACTCACTCTTTCTCTGTCTTCCTCTCTCTCTCACTCTTTCTTTCTTTCTCTCTCTCTCTCTCCTTTGATGGGCGCATGACACACAATCTTATTTTGCTTTTTGTCTTGCAGGCTGTGATTCTCAAATGGTCCACGGATGACACGCCATGGCTGTATATGGTTTTATTTGTTGTTATTTTGTTTGAATAAAATGTTTTATGTAAATTCATACATGACTGTCATTCTTATTTGTCCAACCTCACATGCATCTTCTTAATTATAATTGTGTGACTTCAGCCAATTGGTTACGTTCCAGATTTCCTAAGGTTGCTGTCACATTTTTTTGTGTGGGGAGGTGAGGGGGGATGGCGGACAAGGGGCTGGTGGCTGGAGGTGTCCGAGCAGTGTTGGGTGTCCGAGCTGCATGATTGTTGGCTCCATTGCATCTGTTGTTGTTCAGGTGTGGCTCTGGGCTGGGCTCCCTTTCATGTTACAGGTTGTAGTCCGACTTTACACCAGCTCAGAGCACGTGTAAGCTTCCAGCTACTAACGCACCTTATCACCTGTTTTGTACTCTCTTCGACGATCTGGCTGGTGGTTGAAAAACTTGCGAAGTGATGTGTTTGCTGCTTTTTGCACTGGAATGCCTGCTCTACATCTCATTAGCAATATTTTCCGGGGTCATCCGTGGCAATGCTTTTTGAGGGTGCTATCGCTGGTAAACTTGTGATATGGGCTGTTTGCTCCAGCTTGTGAATGGTGGGTTAAATTTATCACCATTTTGGTTGTGATAAACTGCAGTTAACTCGGCGATGTGTCCTTGAGAATATACCCCTCGGTGTTTGAAAGACGTAAAAAGTACTCGAGTGCCGGGCTGAGAGCCAGGCACCCATCGCTTTCACACGAGGGACCGCGCTGATAGCTGAGACTCCATTTTTTTAAATGTCCACTTTCACTAATTTACATTCACCTCGGGGACCCCATCCCTCAAAGCATGCCGAAATGTCCATTATTTAAAAAAAAAAAAAAAACAAGAAGAGGGCCATGTCAGCCCCCCTCCTGTGGCGTCCAATTCTGGCCCTGAGGACCCCATGCCCCCGGGGCCTGGGCTCACTGTTGGGGACCGTGGGGGGAGCCCCAATGCCCCCACGTTCCCGCGGGCTCGCCACATCCTGCGGGAGCAGTCATTGCTTTTCCACACAGGGAGCTGCTGACATGCACCTCGCTGTGTGGAAAAGCAATCAACTTTGGATTTTGGAAGCGAGAGCAGGTTCCCATCTCTCGCTTACAAAATCTAAAGTAAGCCGTGTGGCTCCCGCCCTGTCATAGCAAACAGCAGTGTCCCGGGTGGTGGGCACCCCAGGACACTGCAGGAGGCAGGGGGTGGCGGTCCTCAGGGCCATCACTGGCTCCAGGAGGGGGACCGCGCGGCCCCCCTTCCAACATGAGTGAAGCCCCGGGGAGGTGCTGGTCCAAGAGCTGTGGGGCCCGCGCTTCATTGTTTTTACACTTTTTCGGCAGAATTTGTGACCCAAGAGCTAAAATTTAAAAAAAAATCTTGTTTGGGCCCTGGGGGTCCTTCTGGGACCTCCTGAGCAGG
Source organism: Lissotriton vulgaris (assembly GCF_964263255.1). Taxonomy (NCBI): domain Eukaryota; kingdom Metazoa; phylum Chordata; class Amphibia; order Caudata; family Salamandridae; genus Lissotriton; species Lissotriton vulgaris. The sequence goes on along the minus strand of NC_141699.1, from coordinate 1,108,729,688 downwards.
CCTAGGTGGTCAGGGTGTTTCTACCCTGCCCCCTTCTCTTGTTTTATATCTTTGTTTCTCTGTTTTCTAGTGACTCGCTTCTAACGAGTCACAAGATAGCTGCCAACACTTCTTGGTTTGGAGTGTTGGCAGCCAATCACAGTGAAGCTTGTGCTCGGGGGTTAGGCTCCGCCCAGATACAAAACTTTTATTTTTTAAATTTCTCAGCAACTACTGAGCGGATTTACACTATTTTAAATAAAAGTCGCTTTCTGATCCAAGCACTACCTTCTTGCCAAATTTGGGGTAATTCCGTTCGGAAGTTTCGGTTGTAGCCTTGCTCAAAGTTTTCTATGGGAAATAGATTTTTTGACTCTTATTCTTGAATTTCTGAAAAACTACTGAACGGACTTACACCATTTAAAACAAGCATTCGCAATGCAATTGGTCTCGCCTTTGGGACCTAATAAGCATTTAGCCATGCATAATCTCTGGCAATGGGAGAAACCATTAGATTTGACAGGGGGTGAAGGTTCGACAGTAAGCATTAGAAAAAGCATGCAATAAAGTCACATTTAAAAGGAGACAGCCAGCTGCCAGACTGCACTCAGACTTTCTCTCGTTACAGCTCAGAGGGTTAGAACCTGCTCCACAGAAGCCGCAGATCACCCGTGTTTATCACAGGGACTGGTCATGTGTTTCATCATTCCAATGTCGCCGAAAGCAGTTTCCTTGATTTGGGCAGTGCTAGTAGCACCTGTGCCTTGCTTGAGAAAGCCCAATAAAGGGTATGTTATGAATTGTAAAGTGCTTGTTACTGTAATTACTAAGCCTATAACTGCCTGCTTTCAACAAAACTGCAAATCACTCGCCGACACAGCGCCGGCGGAAGCCTTACACACTGCCCTTGCGTTGTTAACCGCAACAGACACAGTACAATACACTAATATCTGCAAATAGAGACAGAGTAAAAGTCTGCCCTTGATACGAGCCCTGCAGATGCCCCCACTGAAGCTCCCCGCACTGTGCACGTGCTGCACTTACCATGTCAGCACTGCCCAAGGTGTGAACTGTTGGGAAAGTGCTTTTCCTTCAGGCTTGCACCAGTCTCTAGCCCCCGTGCCCCCCAGAGCTGTGTCATCTGCAGAGGGGTCTCTGCTGGCAGCCAGGACACTCCTGCCCTCACCACCCCTGTTGCAGCCGCCTGTCACTTCCGGCGACACAACAGGTGCAAGGGTTGACCATCTGCCCCTGGGCTAGGCTGACCAGACGTCCCCGTTTTCCCAGGTCAGTCCCCGTTCTTGGAGAAGTGTCCCAGTGTCCCGACATTTTTTTCCAAGTGACTCAAATGTCCCTGTTTTCAAACAGTGTCCTGGTTAAACACAGAAATGTCCCTGTTTTTCATTGTTCCAGTTGAGCATGCACGCACATTTTCTCTTTGCACTGTTTGCAGCGTGTGTCGTCTGCCAGCCTTTGCCACCCTGAAGACCCTAAGGCAGTAATACCTGGAGAGAAGTGTTTTTTTACATTGGTCCATAGCTGCCCTTTGGCAATTTAGCATTCCGCAGTTTTCCTCCCATGCTATTCTGTCATGAGCAACTAAGCAACATTAGTAAGTTGTACTTTACGCGGTGCTGATGCGCAGCTATAGAAACAAGCATTGATAAAGCTAGTAAATCTGGCGTTTGCTAGCCTGTGATGTTTTATTGATTTTGGCAAATATATGCTATAGTCCTTAAAAGTGTAAATGTAATAAAAAGTATGAATGCTGCTACGTAAAGGAGAGGGGTGCCAACGAGGCTGCAAATTGTCATGTTAAAGACCTGCTACCTGAGCTTTGTTAACATGACAGGTATATTTGTAGAGTGCCATAGCCTTAAGGCGCTATTGAGAAATAACGGATGGCCCTCATGGTTAGGGACACGGAGTAGAAAAATGGGGCCCAGTTCAGAGTGGAAGACGAAAGAAAGTCCTCTGATTTTGAAGGGGAAGTGGTACATCCTCAGAGTCTACCAGCGGGAAATCTCCAGAGCACACCCTTACGTCTGAACCAGAACTACAAGGTAATTCTGAAATTGGAGGGTTACTTTGTTCCCACATAAATTTGTTTTTTCCTTGCATTCTGTGATTGTAGATCTTATTAATCAGTAGTGAGATCAGAACTACAGGTCCCATAATGCAAATCAAGGTTAACGGGGCGAGGATGTGGCCTAACGGTGAAACCTGCCGACTTTGTAGCGACGGAACGAGGTTCGAGTTTTGGCATTGGCTCAACATCCTGGGCAAAGTACTTAATCTCTCCCCTTGCTCACCCAAACATGAATGTTTCCCTGTGTAATGTAACTGGTGCACATGTAAAGCGCTCCTATAGCTTCCTTTCGAGTTAGCGCAAAAAAAAAAAACAAGCACCACATATGAAGCGTTGTGCCTACATTCCCTACACACCTAAAGGAACAACATAATAAAAAGCAAAAGGAACATATGAAGTTGCAAAGTACAGCTAAAACCTGGAGAAATGTTTCTAAACCCGTTTTCAGTCCTAACCCTTTCTTTGATTAACATTGCACTGCTGCCTAGGTCTGATTTTTTATAATATTTAAATAAATAATACATTGTATTGGAACTGCGCATGCGAGGGAGCCTGCACATTCCAGACGAGGAATGCGCATGCGCATGCGCATGCTCCTGCGCATGCGCAGTTCCGAGAAGAAGGCTTACAGACAAGGAAGATGACCCGGCGATAAGGTAAGTTTTTAAAATCATTATTTTAGCCTTTAATAATGTTAATATGGCGGGCGGGAGGCGGCTGGCAGGCGGTGGGCTGCGGGCGGGTGCTGTGTAACAGAAATTTGCGAAGAGGCACGGAGATTGGTTCAATCTCCGTGCCTCTCCGCAAAAGTCCCTTACGCAACTTCCGCCCACCCCTAAATTATACCTAATACTCTGGACTTTTATTGGTCGGGATACAACAATTTTGTTTTTAATTGTGTGGACCCTGTCTACATATTTGGTGATGGTTGGATGGGCATTACCTATATCCCTATAAGCATCCTGATATTGTGGAACTTACTATCAACAACTCAGCGGATCCACTACCCAACGATCTCCTTTTGCTGTTTCATTTAGTGCATTAGGGCTGGGTGGGTGCGCTCTTAGAGGGCTTTGAAGTCTGCACTGGGGGCACATTTGGTGTCCCTGTGCATAGCCCAGTTCAAGCCGGTTGCAGGGGCTACCAGCCCCTGCTCTGGCACGAAACTGGACAAAGTACATAGGTGTAGTCACCCCTCTTTCCAGACCCTCCTATAGGTGGATCCCCAGAGTATCGTAGGTAAAAGCAAGGACCCCTGGCAGCAGGACTTTAGATTACACCTGGACAAAACTCTGCTACAGAATCCTGGAACTTCGATGCTCTACTAAAGACTAGAGGACGGAAGAATCTCCCTTGGGGTCAAGGAGTTACTGGCCTGCTTGGCAGGCACAAACGAAGCATTTGTCAGTCTGCATCTCCGAAGCTCCCGCCCGACTCCGAAGTATTTGCAGCCCAGTAAGAGGATTTCCAGACTTCTCAGAGGCCAATCCGAGTCCCCAGCAAAGCTGAGACCCGCAGCCCTCGTGAGTGATGTGGGAACGGAACTCCTGGACACCATGCTCATTTGCAAGTGCATTGACTTCTCGACGTATCTTGAAGTTGTGCTTTGGGTTACTTGTAGCCAAAGCCCTGACACGTTTTGCACTGAAGATTGTGAGCCTACACTCCACGAGTGCTCCTTGAGCCCGCTTCTTGCATTTCAGCTCGAGGCTCCTTCGCGATCCTTGGCCCTTCAACTAGTGGGTCCCTGTGAAGACAACTCTGATTTTCCTTGGGCTTCCCTGGTTGCTTCAGATGTGCCCTGACTCCCCACTGCGTGGTGCATCCCTCGGACCTTGCTGGTCCACACGGAAGCATTTCTTTACTTTCTGCATGGGTTGCAGTTGCCATGGCTTGTTGGGTCCAATCCAGGCACCAACACCGCAGTACTCAACATCTTTTAAAGGACAGCTCGATTCCAGATCCTGGTTGTCAATGACGCCTCCTGCTCCTCGTGGCTGAAGATTCAAGCTTCACCTCTTTCACTTGAAATCACCCAACATCGGTGGGCATTCGACTATCGTGCCCCTCTTCACTGGCAAGTGACCCAGACTCTGTCCCCTCTGCTTTCAGGTTCTTCTCATCTTTGATCCATGCTTGGATCACCTCTGACACTTTCCACTTTGACGGCAGCAGCACTTTGCAGCAGATCGCCATTGAAAACGACGACGATTCCCGACACCAAAAGACAACTATGCACCCGGCTTCCCTGGGTAAGGTAACTCAAGTACTCCGGTGTAACCTTGCCGTGAGCTTGACCTGTGGTGGGATGTTGGTTACCCTTGCAGTTGGTGGCTGGAGCCGTGGCACAATCTGATGCAGGAATTGCTTGATGGAATCCCTCCTGAAGCAGTAATATGCTATGACCTCATTCTCCCTCAGCCCAATGAGGATAGTCCTCTGCTGGTAGATGCTCTCCCTTCTCCTGCACTGCCTTTGTGGTGCTGAAGGAGGTGTGGGTAGTTGGGTTTGTGGTGGTTGTGATCTTCTTTGTCCAACTCATAGTTGCAAAATGAGAAAGTCCATGTTGTCAATGTGGTTGCCAGACTGTTCTGGCAGATTTCTCATTTATTGCAATAACTGATGTGAGGCACAGGAATTTTGACAAATTGGAAAATCTGCATCACACTTCCCGAAGATCGTCATTTCACGAAGTACTTGTAAATATACCTGCATTAGATTTGTGGGAAAACATGCAGGAACACCTACCTTGCATATATTAAAACGTACGTGGTACAGTAGGTTCTGGCGCAGGTCCATTCTGTTGCAGGTCGCACATAAGTGATGCATTAGCGCGGGGAAACACTGGATCAGTGTAACTAGGCGCTCTACAAATACAAATAACATAACATAACATAACATCTCCCTAAATGTATCACTTTGTAAATATGGTGCAAAAAAGCCACCGGTGCACCCAAAAAAACTAAGTATTAGCAGGGGAAGAGCTTGTAAGTAACCCCTGTAGTTCAGAGGACCAAGTATTAATGCAAAGCGTATGGAAACTTGAAGGAGTCTCATCTAGCGGAGATAAACCTACTACAAAGTAATACAAAGTGAGTTAGAATTAGAGTGCTCATTTTTCCAGATGGTAAAAACAACTGTTGTGATTCCATTCCCATGGAGAGGATGGGTTCGGATTGGTGGAGAGGGAAGCCGAAGAGAAAAAATGAGGGCCTTATTACGATGTGGCCCTGAAAGCCTCTGACTGCAGGTTTTAAGTACGACCGCCACATAATGATGCTGGCCATCGGTATGAAACCGGCTGGACTCTGACAGGCTCAAGTAGCCTGTTGTCCAGTCAGAGACTGGCCCGTAAACCCAAAAGGCTTTGTTTCTGCCCTTGGGATTATGATGCTCACTTTCCGACAGGCTTTCCATGCCGGGCTTTCCGACATGGAAAGGCTGGCAGAGAGCAGGGTTGGGGGCCCCTACAGGGTCCCCTTCTCCTGACAGCCTCTCGTTGGGTGCCGAGGGTTCATCCCTGTAACAAATTATTGTGATCGTGTTGCTTGGATATGAAGTTACCCTAAATAAATGAAAAGGCTAGAGGTGTTTAGCGAAACAGGAACAAATTGGTTTAATTAAATGCTGAAGCCGGAAGAGCCCCGACAGAGTGCGTCTGCTCAAAGTCTGGTGGTGTACAAAGTTTCGGCCTGTGGTATATACATTTCAAGAGGTATAATAGGGCATCTCAGTCATAAACCAAAAAGTGCGGTCATCTGATAAGGACACAGTTGGCTCTCAACCTCGGGGAGAGCTAGTGCGGGCCAGGGTGTATGTGTCCAAATGTACAGCATGAGGAGCGTGTGATCGCTACCAGTGGTGTGCGTGTTGAGTCCGGATTGGGTGAGTTTTCTACCTCCATATAGTACCTAACTTTATGGTATTTTTGCGGATTACAAGCCCTTGACCAAATGTGTTTTATTGGGGCCAATTTCCTCATAACTGTTTGTGGTGTAACTATCTATCTAACACAGACCCCATCTGTGACATGGTATTTGATAGGCGTGGGTGAGGGTCATGGGACTTGTCTAACCATGTATGTCTGACTAAAGGTTTGATGGGTAGGTCACCTTGGGTGAATCCAACAGTAATGATGTGAGTTCATTATAACTCCTGAAAGTAATATTGCAGTCACTCGTATCATTTATATCGACATCCTTAACATTGTGTGCACAGTTGTCACCGCATACATTGACATTGTTTTTAATGGTATTGACACAGTTATGTTTGCATAGGTCATAACGTACATTGACAATGTTCTTAACAGTATTGTCATTTGTGCATGGATTATGACATACATTGATATTGTCATTGCTGGTGTCAGTGCTGCTGTGCGAGTGCAGGTTAAGACATACATTGGCATTGAATTGACAGGTATTAGCGAGGGCATGCGAGCACAGTTCATGGCATATGTTGATACTGCCTTTATTGGTATTGCCGTTGTCGAGCCTGCACACATCACGGTAATCATTGACATTGTATTGACCCATTCCACAAATTACACTAATCCAATTGATGTTAGTGGAACTTACCCGCCTACAGGTAAAGCTGCATTGATTTAGGTGAAATTTTGCCAGTCAAGATTTTATTTAGTGGATGAGAAATGTATTTTAATGAAGACAAGTTGCAGGGTGACAGAACTGTAATATTTTGATTGCTGAATCATATCTACTTCCTTTAGAAGAGCAGACAAGTGTTTTGCTAATGTATTTGTTGCATTTGTGAAGAATTACATGTATGAGAAAAAACTGTAATGGAGGGAACTGCTGAAAGGAATGAGTTCATACATCATAGTGTGCCACACTGGGATTGGTCGGTTGCTGTGCTGCCACGCTGGTATTGGTTGATAAAGAAATAGGGTGTTAGTCTGTTGAGCTTTGTTAGCTTCTTTGTAGCTGGTGAACAGGTCTTGATTTTGAAAGCTTTACTAGCATTGGAGGAAGGAAAACTGACATTTGCAGGAAATGATCAAAACACATGGGGACTTTAACTGTCATTAATATTGATTGCTGATTTATACGTTGAAACCATGAAATGTTTAAAGAGAATAATGAATTTTGTAAAGAGCGTGGTGACGATTCCTGTATGGAAGGGCAAAGAGGGACCACCTGAGGGCACCCTTGCATATTATATGACAACAAATGCGGGATTAGACATTTTTTGTGGCTTCGTCAATGGTGCTAGATCACTGAGGATTTGATTTTCCCTAAATTGGTACTTTTGAATGAAGAAGTATTGAGGCATTAAGGGAAAAATGATATGAGATGAAGCCACCACCTAAACAACATGAGGCACTGAATTTATGGGAGAATGCTGCAAATGCAAAGAAGAGGGAGAAATATCAAAAACAGACTTAAATAGCAGTGTGCATTTATACAGATGCTAGATGGGATGAACAACAACAGAGATGGAGGAAAGCCATATTGGAAGGGACTAGGGGCCAGATGTATGAAATTGCGTTTAGCAATTCACTATTAGGAAATGGCAAACTGCAATGTACAACAGTGTGTTTGACACTCGCAGTGGGTCGCAGATGCACCTGCCTCATCAATATTCATGAGGCAGGTTGCAATTTGCAACCCATTGTGAATGTATAGCACTCACAGGGATGGTGGTCTTCTGGGGTCAGCAGACCACCATGTCTTTGATTGCTTTTTAAAGAAAGCATGTTTTTGTAATGCAACCAGTTTTCCTTAAAAGAGGATGGGGTGCATTTCAAAAATAAAAATGGAAAGCTACCTTTCCATTTTTTAAGAGTAGGCAGTGGTCTGGGGGACCACTGCCTGCTTTTAAAAAATGTTGGCGCCTACATTCACAAAGGGGGAAGGTTCCCTTGGGGACGCCTTCCCATTTGGAAATGGGTTGCCAGCAACTTGAAGTTGGTGGTAACTGTGATTGTTTTTTAACTACATTCCTGGTCGCAAAATATTCCTACATAACAGTGTGGCTCGCTATTAGGAAGGGACACCCTTAACACACCCCATCCTAATAGCGACACACAAACCCTATTTTGAGAGTCGTTATTAGGTTACAGACTCACAAAATAGGGTTGGTGCATGTCAACGAGCATTATATTGGTCACATACGGCCCGATGGGCCATTTTCAAGCCGTAAAATGCATTATACATCTGACCCCAGATTATATTCAATCCTTACTACTGACAAATCTGAAAAACTAAGAACAATAAAACAAAGAAAAGGGATGAGGAGATGGGTGAAACAAATTTGATTCTGACAGTGATTCAGGGGATGAACTATTAGAAGCATTGTTAGCTGCACATCCACAAACTTATAAGGCCCTTGTAAAGGAAACGAGGGGTACTTCAACAGCACCTACAGCTCCTGTTGATCACAGTCTAATTCAAGTTGAAAGACCAGTACATTTGATCTTGCATGTAAGCCGACCGATGAGGACAGGTACTTTGCCTACCAGGGTAGAAAGGTCTTCTGTAGTGAGGACTATAGGTGCTACTGCAGGAATTATAACTGTTCCAGCCCCCATTACTCAGACTGCAGTAGTTCAACCAGCAGGAATGTGGGCCCCTTTAACATCCAAAAATACAATTCCTGAGCAAGGGACTGTTGGGGGAGCACCAGCAGCAGAGTTCACCTCAACATTCCAGACCACACAAACAGTTACTTGGACGGCCCCATGAACAATCCAGACCATGAGGGAGGGAGAAGGAGTTACCTTACTACTCCGATAAGACAAGGAGAGGTTAATTCTTTTGAAGATGGGTATCTTCATCCATGGTTTAAGGAAATGAGAAAGACAGACGGGTATTACTCAAAAGTATGAGGAGAAAGACTTTTAGATGTTGCTAGATTGAAGATTAAGTTGGAAGAAATGTTCAGCGGTTGTTTGGAGCTTGAGCGTGTGTATCAAGACCAGGAGAAGGAGTTGGTTTACTTGCGTGAAGAGATTACCAGACGTGCTGGAGTAAAACATGAGAAACTAGCAGAGGTTGCCCAGAAATATGATGTGGATGTTTCTAAAAGCATTTTGTATCAGAAAAGATATAGAGCTCCAGTAGATGATGAGCAATTGAGACAACGCGAGACTCAGGAAAGAGACTGTATATCACTGAATTAGTGATTTTGAGAAATGTTAAAACAAATAGTCAAAGAAAAGGAAAGCCAAACAGACCGAGGAAAAGGAGGAAGCAGGGTTCTGTAATGAAGGAGAAGTGTCAAACTTTCTATTGCGAGAAGTAGAGGGAGGGGTAGAGATCCACAGGGTCTGGATGGGAGTAGATCTTGCTGTATTTACAAATAATTTCCCTAAATTAAGAGATACATCTGTGGAGTGGTACTCTCAAGTTGATAACTTTGTAAAACTGTCAAAGATGTTCTGGATTGGAATCAATACCTTTGTTGACATTTAGGTGCGGAACAATTTGTGGGCAGAATGTAAGGTTGCAGTGCAATGACCAGATCATGACCACCAACAAGACACCCTCGCACTAATACACCATCTCATATAGTCATGCAAAAGTATGGAGCTGTGGTTACATTTCTGAAAGGAAAGGTTCCACCAAAAGATTTAGACTAGGTAAAAAGTAAGAGAACCTCTCAAGAACCAAAAGAACAAGTGCATGATTATCATGAGCGTTTACTCTTGGTGTTTCAGCAGCACAGTAGCAGAGAGTATCCAGACCTAGGAATATAGGATTTTTCGTATCTCAGTTTATCATTTTGCTTGAGACCAGAAATTAGTTCACCTATACAGCTGAGTGTGATTTGTTGGCAGAATAATCATTGGACGAGAATCTGACATATGTGCAATACTGCCATGATGAACAGGAAATGAAGCAGCAGAAAATAAATGAGAAATTCATGATGGCTCGGACAAAGTTTGCCCAGAAGTGTTTCCAAAATCAGAATCTATCTTTTACAAGAAATGTTGGGGGTTTTCAAGGTGTTGGCCCGCCGGCTGGTATACCAGCTATGCAGGGAGGTTTTATAGAGGGAGGGGTGTTTCGGCTGACTTGAAAACAGGCATGGATATTGCAACATGGAAGAATATAACACCTTGCCAATATTGCAATCAAATTGGGCATTGGAAGCAGGACTGCAGGCTCAATCCTCATGGATTAAATGGAAAAGTTCCAATGAAGGGAGGTCATCAAAAGCAAATACAAAATGGACCAGCTCAGTAAATGAAAAAGCCAGTACCCAGACAAATTCCAAGGATACATGTCCCACATGCTCAGATGATACCACAAAATATGGAAAACCCAAAGTTTAATCAGAATGAATTGCCTAAAATGAATATAAATCCATTCTAGAATCAAAATACATTTCAGCATTTCCAGATGTTAGATATTGACAGCACAGGTTCTCACAATTCCCAATGATGGTGCCTGAGGGTGCAGGAAGATTGCGTACTTGGAGCAGTTTTAGAGGTGGACCAAGGTGGACCATTTGTTGATGGAGAAGTTGATGGCCGTCAAGTGTCCTTTTTTAATTGACACTGGTGCTACCCAATCTACTGTTTGAACAGCAGAAATCCCAGACCTCCCAGACCTACCCTTCTCAAGAAAGAAGATCCAAGTTGTAGGAGTTTTAAATAAATAGAGCACAAATCCATTTTCAGAAAAGAGCCCCGTAAAAATGTGTTCCTTTGAAGAAGTTTATCAGTTTGTCGCTTGTGCCACTGGTGCTGTAAAACTATTAAGGGGAGACTTAGGGGCCGATTACGATCTGTGTTGTAAGGCCTCCGACCTTAGCATGGATCGTCGGTTTCAATTCCAACTGCCTGATAACAATTCAGGTGGTTGGAATTGAAACCAGACGGACATTCCAGCTGGCTTCCGACGGAATGTAGAAGCCCGTTCACCAGTCGGAAGTCGACTGATAATCTCCAAGGACGGCCTTTCCACCCTTGGGATTACAATGTCAGACTCTGACACCCTTTCCGTGCCGGCCTTTCCGACACAGAAAGGCTGTTTGAAGTCGACTTTGGGGGAGCCCTAGAAGGGTTCCCTTTCACTAAAGTCCTCCGGTAGGGGACCAAGAGAGGTAACCCATGTCAATCCCTGCAATACCTGCAGCCAGTGGCAGACACCTTGAGGTGCCTGCCAGAAGTGCAGGGATTGCTGCCACCTTCCATTTCCCTATGAGAGCATGTACTACAGTCTCTTTATGGCTGTATTAAATGTTCCCATAAGGAAATGTAAGATTACGACCAAACAGTGTTCGGTCACATCCTAATGAGCAGACGGGACCATCAGTCAGAGGTCTGTCGGTCCCAGGACCTAGACGGTGTTGGGCGGACTAAAGTCTGCCGACTTCGTAATGAGACCCTTAATGTGCAAGTTAAACTGTACTATCTATTGTACCCCAAATGGTGTTGAATTCTAGACTCATGACGAGGATGTGGAGTTCAATTAGCCCAACATGAGACAGCTGTAAGGTTATATCTAGTTTTCACTGTTGAAGAACTTCCTTTTGATCTGAGAGAGACAGTGAATCTAGAGGTATGGGATTTCACTGAAAAAGATATTGGACTAATAAAAGGTGTAGAACCAGTATGAATAACTGTTAGACCAAATGCAGTGGCAAGATTATATTGTACATGCGTTAATATTTAATCATTCTTTAAACTAGAAAGGCAAATGCAGCACAAAAGGGGAAGTGCTCGCATTAACCTTCAATTGAATTTCGGCTCGTAATAAGCCTCAGAGATTCCTCTCAGACACAGCGTGTTGAAAGTTCACGCCTGTGTCTACTTTTTACAGGAATATTTTTCTAGGCTTTTATTCTTGGGAAATTAACTTTCTTTTATTTCACTGCAACAACATTACTCGGTTGTTTAAACAACCTTATTTCTTTCTTCAAAGCCAAGGTTATTTTTGACAAGGGAAATGATTTCGAGTCTACCCTGACTAACTTCCACGACGCTCCATTTTCCGATGCTCTTCTAGTAAATTCTTCAGTGAAGTGCACAGTAGAATGTTGAAGCACACTTCACCAGGCTGTGATTGCTTGGAAGACTAGACTGCTAAACAGCTGTAAGCTGTTGCAGTGTCAGGATGTTGGCAGCCATGTTGGAGTTTCTGCGATGCCAGCTAGCACTCCAACTCAAAGGATGAATTACTCTCTGAGTTTGGAATGAGAGGGTAGAAGCCACCGAGGCGGTATGAGGAGGAAACCTCCCGTGAATCCTGACAGTGGCCCTGTGATGTACCTTCCTTTTACACATTATCTGCAGTGCCTTGGTTGGGAAATACTGAGCAGGTAGGCTGCTTCATTTAGAGCCAATATCTTAATATCTTTGTTCTACAAAAAGTCCTTTCTTGACATCTGAGTAATGACGAATGTTGGGCACATTTCTCACTGTGTGCCTCTGGATAATACCTTTAATCAATGGCCAATCATGCAGGTCCAACAAAACCAAAGTCCGCCCTTCTTGTACACAACCCTGACTTTGTTTCTTGACAATGTATGGAGATGGGCTTGTAAGCACAGAATGAATAGAACCAACCGTTAAGCGGCCCACATTCTACCCAAGTAAGCAGGTACTGACCAGCAGGCTGTGATCTGTTTTGGAGCACTACATTCTACAAGATTTATTGAGTAATTTTCGGAGTATGTGGATGCAGGAAGTCGGGATGTAACTCAAAAATCACAAGGCTACAGCAATGAATAATCCAATTGTTAATCATTCACAAATAAATAGTGCTGGCTAAAAGACCAGGGAGGCCCTTTTTGGGTTCCATGTAGCTAGGAGTTGAGTTGTATCTTTGTCAGCACATGCACATTTTTGTCAAATGCTGGCTGGGTTGTGATATATGTCTATTTCAACTTCTAGCTCTGTAACAGCTGAGTCAGGATAGATGGTTTGGTTTATCGGTGGCCACTGTGGAGCCCTTTCCAGGAGTCGCTGCAGCGTCCGGTACTGACTTTTGGATTTGTAGTTAACGTTCTTCTTTATCCAGACCCAGAGTGCTCGGTTTCCAATAATTCCTTCCTGCAAAAATAAAGAAAATTAAATGTTCATAAAAATAAGCCTAATTTCCCTTAACATTGACCTCAGGGCACAATTGATGAATAGGTGTCATGATTATTTCATTTCTATATCAAAGAATGCAAAGAATATCAAGTCTAAAATTATAAAAAATTAAGAAAGTGGGAAAAAAGTTGGTTGACTTATAGATGTATAGGCTTGCTTATCTATCGGTTTCTGCAAACATAAGTTTGGAAACAGATATATCTTGTACCCGCTCCTGCGTATCCAGTAAAAATATTAGAAAACAGTAATCAAAGAACATATTTATTTGCAAAAAGACTGCAATATTTGTAAAGTGCATTCGAAGTTGTGAGTCAAACCAAAGTAGTCAGTATTTTTCATAGGTTGGGCATTTTATTTAGATTTGACTTTCTGGGCTGTTTATTCGAACTCTAGACGTAATTACTAAACATTCTTTCTATAACCACAAAACTTTGAACGTTGATTTACAGAGTAAGGTAAAAGTCATTGACTGTGCTCATTGGTCAGAATACGTACGAGTACTCACCTCAACCCCGTAGGATACAATGAAGAGGATGACCAAAGCGATGAACAAGTAAACCCTCCAAAGAGTGGGAACACAGGCGAGCTGCAAACAAGAGCAATAAACACCTTTATAATACCTTTGAATCTTGTCTGATGAACACCATATTTTCCTAATCAGTATCTAATAGCCATGGAACCATCTTTGGAAAGCTGTCCCTTTTTAATTTAATCAGTACCTTGTGTCATGCAAAACAAGAGGATCCTCCTTCAATTTCAAAGGTTATAATGCACCTGAGTCAAATTCTCTGATGGATTTTGATGCTTATTAGGTTAACTTTGGATTTGTTTATAAGTTTCTAAAATCTTATTAATTACGTTTCAAGTGCCATGACAGTCCATCAAATGTTCACTTTTGATTCCTCTCCAACGTTCTTGGATCTCCTTCAAAGAGGAACAGATGTGGCACAACCTCAAATTCAATGATCAATTTACTGTTTAGTCTAGTGAAGCGGATCATTCACAAATCCAAGTCAAGGCACAAAGTAGCAAAATAAACTTTAACTATGATAGTTGGCACCCTAAAAGTGGGCTTGAAAAAATCTAGACTTTTACCATCTTTAATGCCCTGCAGACCATGGGTTTACACCATCTTTGAAGGAGCTGGAACTGAATCCAATCTAATGGTGAAATATCAAGCCAAAAAACCAGGAACTGGGCAGGTGCAGGAACAGGATTGGGGTCAGATGGGGAGGGAGCATGAGCTGTCTACTTAACTTTAGCCTCACTCAAACATTAGCTGTGTTCTGAACAGTGCGTTTCCCACTTGCTGCACTCCTAGAATTCACTAAGAGTTTATTACATGAGCAGAGCAAATGGTGTTAAGATAAGCCATGGTAGAAAACTATGGGCGGGCAGGAACTCCACTCCGCTGGCAGAGTTCATGGAGTTTTGGCACTCTGCATTCCAAGTGGAGTGCAAAGTTATGCAAGAAAACCTCCGCCAGCCACCAATGGAGCGGAGTTCACCAGCATGCCTCCATTGCCACTTGTATGAGAGCTCTCCTCCCCCATATCACCTTAAAGAGTGAAAACTCCCCAGTGCAGCAAACCTTACTATGCTGTATTCCATTTCCAAAAGTTGCGGCCTTCGCAATAATGTTACGTCAGAACAGAAGCTCAAACCAGAAAAAATAGGAGAACCGAACATGACGTAAGAGACACGCGACTCTGAAGCTTCAAGGATGCAGGATTCTGGGGAAGGAAACAGAGGCATCAGAGAGGGGGAAGAGGTCCAAAGACTGGGGCAAGATTGGGGAAACTGTGAGTGACAGAAATCTATACTAATATAATAAAGAGAGAGCCCAAACCTTTGAGTCGGGTAATCTCAGGAACCACAGCACCAATCACAACACCCAATACAGCGTTGGAAAGGGCAGTTGCAGCAGAAAGACATAGGCTATGCAGACGCCCCCATATACATTTAAAAGGTAAAAGAACCGTGCTAGCAAAGTAGTCCCATGTGGGCGTGTCTGCGTTGTGCTGTGGGCGTTTGCTGGGGGCATGACAAACCCTGGGGGTGTGTGGTACGTTCCGCCCTTCATGCATGTCTCATATCGTGTGCTGTGGGCATGTGCTGGGGGCGTGGGCGTGTGCGGGGCGCGGGATTATGGAAAAAAGCAAGATTTGGGCCCAATATTTCATTGTTTTTTCTTCCCAGGTTCTGTACATTCCAGCTCCGGGTGTCCACCCTGCTCCCTTTAAATACACCTGCACCCCATAATCATAACCCACCCTTACTCCTTAAAATACCCCAACACCCTTAAACACTAACCCATCTTAACCCTATAAATATACCCTGTACCCCAAAACCCAAACCTATCCCTAACCCCTAAAAATACCCCTGTACCCCAAAACCCAAACCTAGCCCTGAACCCTATAAATACCCCTGTACCTCAAAACCCAAACCTACCCCATAACGCTAAAAATACCCCTGTACCCCAAAACCCAAACCTAGCCCTGAACCCTAAAAATACCCCTGTACCCCAAAACCCAAACCTACCCCTGAACCCTAAAATACCCCTGTACCCCAAAACCCAAACCTAGCCCTGAACCATAAAAATAACCCTGTACCCCAAATCCCAAACCTACCCCTGAACCCTAAAATACCACTGTACCCCAAAACGCAAACCTAGCCCTGAACCCTAAAAATACCCCTGTACCCCAAAACCCAAACCTAGCCCTGAACTCTTAAAATACCCCTGTACCCCAAAACCCAAACCTACCCCTGAACCCTAAAAATACCCCTATACCCCAAAACCCAAACCTAACCCTGAACCCTAAAAATACCCCTGTACCCCAAAACCCAAACCTACCCCTGAACCCTAAAAATACCCCTATACCCCAAAACCCAAACCTAACCCTGAACCCTAAAAATACCCCTGTACCCCAAAACCCATACCTATCCCTAAACCCTAAAACTACCCCTGTACCCCATAACCCAAAACTATATCTGAACCCTGAAAATACCCAAACACCCCAAAACATATACCTCAGTACCCCAAAAAAGATCCCCTTATACCCATACTTACCTCATCCAAACATGGAAAAAAAACATGCTTTTACCATTCATGCATCTACAACGAATTTCGTTGTAAATGTATGCGTGGTAAAAGCATATAAAATGTAATGCCATGCGTTATAATGGCATTGCAGAGTCATGGTACTTTCGTAATGAAAGTATGCGGAGTGATGGTATGCGGTATTAAAGTTGCTGAATAATGGGTGTTTACCCTCCCCCTGTAAGTACATTGGTGGCACGGCGGCCCACATCTCCAGCAACATACTCATATTTTTTCACCACCCATTTGAAAAATGCACAGGTCTCTCTCATTGATGGCCAGCACCGACATACACTTTTAGACACACCTCCCGCCACAAGTTCAGAATTGCGAACTTTAGAGCTGGGGAGCTACGTTCGAATCTCGGCATCAGCTCAACATCCTGTGATTCCAGGCAAATCGCTTTGTCTCCCCGTGTCTACCACAAATGAATGTGTTCTTCTGTAATGTAAATTGTGCTCATGCCATGTTGTCGAGTTCGCTCTATATAATATTGCAAGGAAAAATAAAGTAGGGAAACTCGAGTTCACACACTACTGAACGTGCACTCTTAAGTGCATCAGCAGTGCACTGTGAATCGGAGCGTTTCACAGGCCTGTCACAGATAAGAAATGCTATCAAAACGAAATCCTACAAAACAATACACTACTGGCCGGCAGCAATTCATACCCGGACAACGTCGGGACGGGCTGCCAGTAAATGAAATAAAAAGGTTCCCGCTCTTAGCCTGAGTGTATTTATCAATGAGAAGGGCCAAATGTAGGCATTGTTCCGTTGCCCCTTTTCCTGAGCAAAAGCCATACTGTAAATTAGAGAAAATTTGTTTTTCCTCCCCCCAGGTTTGTATTCTATTTAGGATGATACGGCCTGCCACCTTTGCCAAGGCATCCAAGAAGGAGATTGGCCGATAGCAGGTCGGGTCGTTCCTCTTGCCCTTTTTGTAGATGGGTATGACTATAGCGTCGGCCAAGTGGTTATAAAACCTTGTTGATTCGCTTTGTTTAGAATGTTAGTTATCATTGGGGCCCATAGATCTATTTCAGCCTTGTAGGTATCTATAGGCTAAACTCAAAAGGAGTATAAATAGTGTTTTTAAATTTGCTTCTAATTTAGGAGACTGGCGGATTAAGGATATGATGGCTAAATACAAGGCCAGATGCACCTCGGTTGTATTATATGGGGTGGGCATATGGGGCCTCCAGGCATGTGCTAATCTGCAAACTGAAGAGAATTCATTCTTAAAGAAGCTTTTGTGCCTCCCAGCTTCGGCCCCAACGGAATTTGTACATAGCAAAGTAGGGCTGAATTATTTGTGTGACCTAATAGCCCTGCGACCACTACAGCTTTGGAGACAAATCTGGTCAAAAGATGAAACTTCTTTTACTAAAGCAATTATAAATGATTGTCTGAAATTGGAGAATGGTTCTAAAATACCATGGCTTAGATACTTAACCAAATCATATGATGACTTTTTTAACATATCATGTCTGGGCAATTTTAATGATTCTCAATTAATGTCTAAACAGGTTTTGAAAAGTACCTATATTTCGCGAGTGATAGAAAATAGGAAAGCGATAGTCATGAAACAGTCTACGTTCCAGTTTTATCACATGTATACAGATACGACAGGCTTTCCAGCGTATCTTTCTTTTGTTACTAGACCATCACATCTTTTGGTTTTGATCAGATTTAGGATGGGTTTAGTGCATCACCTGATTGCATTTCCAACCATGAAACCGTATCCGTCCTCACCCTGTCCATGTGATGGGATTTCCAAGCAGAGCACTATGCAATTTCTACTTTTATGCGACCTGTTCCTGTCTTTAAGAATTATGCTTCTCAAACCACTTTTTAAGAAACACAGGGTTAGAACTATTAAAGCTGCTATGTTGCTATTACTAACCATGGAAGACCCGGGGATTTGCTTTTTTGTTGCTACTTTCATCATTAGCTCAATTACGGCCAGAAAAAGCATGATGATTCTATGAATCTTTTTTACCCACATAGAATGGTAGTGACTGATATGATGACCTATGCACCATGCACTTTAAATTGTATGTTCGCGAGTTTTTAAATATTCATGCCACTGCTAATTTTGTGATTCAGAAAAGGGGGTGGTGATGAACAGAGTGTCTGAATTAAGCAGACCACTCTTACCCAGTCCAAAGATCAGGGCTTGATCCATCACCGTTATTTATCTCACTGCACCATCCCAGCTCAGAACCTGGCTATATGCAAATTAGTCTGTCCCTGGCCCAGTGCATCATGGGAACAGGGCAGACCAAACTACCAAGCCAATTCTTCACCAGAAAGGAGACAAGCTTCCGGGGACCGGTTTCTGGCATTTTAGCCGTCGTCGGACCGGCTTGCTTGAATCCTGATGGTGCAGTGAGCAAGAGACTCATGTCTGAGTATACCCTGCCACACCTATAGTGGCCAAAAACGATTCAGAAAAGGGGGTGGTGATGAACAGAGTGTCTGAATTAAGCAGACCACTCTTACCCAGTCCAAAGATCAGGCTTTATCCATCACCGTTATTTAGCTCACTGCACCATCCCAGCTCAGAACCTGGCTATATGCAAATTAGTCTGTCCCTGGCCCAGTGCATCATGGGAACAGGGCAGACCAAACTACTAAGCCAATTCTTCTCCAGAAAGGAGACAAGCTTCCGGGGACCGGTTTCTGGCATTTCAGCCGTCGTCAGCCCGGCTTGCTTGAATCCTGATGGTGCAGTGAGCAAGGGACTCATGTCTGAGTATACCCTGCCACACCTATAGTGGCCAAAAACGATTCAGAAAAGGGGGTGGTGATGAACAGAGTGCCTGAATTAAGCAGACCACTCTTACCCAGTCCAAAGATCAGGGCTTGATCCATCACTGTTATTTAGCTCACCGCACCATCCCAGCTCAGAACCTGGCTATATGCAAATTAGTCTGTCCCTGGCCCAGTGCATCATGGGAACAGGGCAGACCAAACTACCAAGCCAATTCTTCACCAGAAAGGAGACAAGCTTCCGGGGACCGGTTTCTGGCATTTCAGCCGTCTTCGGCCCGGCTTGCTTGAATCCTGATGGTGCAGTGAGCAAGGGACTCATGTCTGAGTATACCCTGCCACACCTATAGTGGCCAAAAACTGCTAGTTTTGTGGCATGTCATACTGGGATTGAGCATGTTTTCTGTGTTTTTACCTTTTTCTTAAACCAATCTTGTTGATGATTTTGTACCCAATAGCCGCCAATGTTCAACTCGCTATCCTAAAGTGATGTCTTACACTATACCTAGTTATTTTAAAATGGCTGTATGTTGTTAAGAGTTATAGTAAACTTGTTATGTATATTTTGTGCTTTTATGGTTGTATGTTACAATCGTATAAAGCTTATTTGATTTGATTTGACTCTGAGAGCTCCGCCCACCCCTATAGAAAACCAGAAAGGCAACAACGTGCAGATTACCAGAGACTACATGTCACATGGCACTTTTTCAATTAACAGGGAACATGAACATCTGCTTCTGATTACCTTTGGAATCCTGATCACCTCTTCTGTTGCAATTACTGTGTAGGCAGACACCATTGTAAAATAGAAGATGGTTCTTTTGCCTTGATCTTTTGTAAGGTTTTCTGAACTTTCCTGATGTACCTTGATTTATGTCTTAACACCTGAGTAGGTTTCTGGTTCTTCAATGACTTATGGATTACTGACTCCTGATCTACCCCTGAGAGTTTATTCCTAGTTAATGAGCATTGGCAACAGTGAGGCTTTCTGCAACATATCCAACTACCAACCCCTCAAATGCACCTCTTTATGCTGCAATAACACCAGTCACAGACATGCAGAAGATTTAGGGCCGTCTGAAGCAATATTTAATAGATATTTGGCTTGAGATTCCATTACTGCCAGCAACTGGGAAATATCCTATCCCTTCGGCAAAGCTAAAGAAAGTGACTGCAAGTATTTCACTAACAAGTGTGATGTGATTACTGAATAAATTCCAGTCCTTATTAATCTGACTGAAGATCCAAACAATGGCAGAAATGTAACTTGACACAATCCATTACTTAAAAGAAAAAATGTATTGAAAATGTAGGCAAAATGTTACCTTAGCTCAAGATACAGAAGGAAGTTCCCTGATGGGCACAAAGAGAATATAAGAAGGAGGTGGGGTTATTCCTGTTTCATAGTAGAGGCAGTGGACCTTGATGAAGGAAAGAACTCTTGCTTGGGGAGGGTGCACTGTGTAGGGTAGGGCATTGAAATTGCAAAGGTAAGTAACAGGGCGAGGAGGGCAGATGAGAAGGTAAAGTTAGCTAGAACCCCAATGAAAGAAGCTTTTCTCCTCTCATGGAGATCCAATGACCTTGGCATTGCCCCTGCTGACTGAGGGTCTTCCTAAGGGAGTGCATTAGGGTCCCCCTATTTAACATTTCTGTAGTCATGATTACATTCAGTGTGATGTAAACAATTTTCATGCAAGATTCTAGAGAGTAAACTGTATTGGATTCAAGGCGACCTGTACCTGTGATACAATGTACAGTTCTTTGATGTCCGCAAAAATCAGGAAAATACATAGTGCAGTCACTCCAATCAGTAGTAGTGAGAATAGATCTAAAACAACAGAAAACAGGCATCTTAGAATCATTCAGAATGAAGCTTTAAAAACACATGACTTCTGCAGTGCACGGTCCATAAAAAAAGTGTTATTGCCACCTTCAGGAGAATTCAGTGCAAATCTCTAACTGAAAGGTCCAAGAAATAATTATTTAGTCTTTTCTTGACTAGAACCAATTTTCATTTTACCAGATAAACCCTGGCTGTGTTGGCTCAGTTTTTTATGTGCCTGCAGTCTTTAAAGTCAATTAATTTAACCTGGTATTAAACTTTCAGACAATGTAGCTCAGAAACAGCAAGCAAGGTTGTCCTCCTTCTATTTCTGAGCTATGCTGTCTAAAATAATACTCTGACTCCGAAATGAATGCACTTTGCATGCTGCAACCACATAAAAACAGAAGCTGGGCTCTGCATTGAGCCAGCCGAGTCCATCATGATGGGACTGTGATGGTGCCTTTAGGGTAGAATACACCACGAGGCATGAGACTCTGGGCCCCCGGGATGATTGGCTCTCAGCCAAAAAGATGAGCCGGACCGGGAGCACTGGTTGCTTGCTTGGGTGCACCCAGGTCATTCTCACTCTGCCCGGTCATGCGCCTGCCTTTATTCTCTGTGTCACACGTGACTGTGGGATTCTCTATTATGCCTGCGTGGGCTGGTGACAAATTCAGCTTCCCCTCCTTCTCTCCTTTGGTGTTTACCAGTTACTTCATTAGCAAACACTGCAATGTTCCCTAACCGTAAAAAAAAAAGA
Source organism: Lissotriton vulgaris (assembly GCF_964263255.1). Lineage (NCBI taxonomy): Eukaryota > Metazoa > Chordata > Amphibia > Caudata > Salamandridae > Lissotriton > Lissotriton vulgaris. The sequence goes on along the minus strand of NC_141699.1, from coordinate 1,108,708,104 downwards.
CAACAACAACAAAACGCAGTCCCAAAACAAAACCAGATAGAGGAATGGACACTAAATGGAACACCAACAAACATCCTTCTTCAGGTGAACGCCCCAGGTAAATAGAATGTTCATATCATAAAGGATTTAGGACAGTCTCATCATGAGCTGCCACAGGTATGCTGTCACACCACACGGTCTCTCAGTCTCGTTGACTGTGCTGTAATTTGCTGGAGGTGATACCTGGTCCAGCCTTCTCGACCATTCAAGCCATCAGTGGTGAGTGAGCCGCTCACCTCGGGATAGTCTCAACTGTGGCAGCTCTCTGGACTGGCACCAGCATCTCGAGTGCTTTTGATGTCTCTCTGTGACTTCCCCTCAGATGGGAGTCTACCAACTCCTCCTCTTGTCCCTCTGGCTTTTCGACACCCTCCTCTTGACTTCCCGCCTTTGGAATTGGCATTTTATAAAATTTCTTGAAATGCAATATACTCTGGGTAACCTCTTCATGGCTCCACCTGGCAGTGCTCTTGGTCATGTGCCTCTGATTGGCCACCCATGAGTATTGCTCAAATAGGAGCCTGAACTTGCATTTCAGAAATCTATCTTTGATTATCATATAGTAACCTACTATATGTTGGATGCTTTTGCATGTGTTTGGGGGCCGGCTTTATCATTAGTTGCCTTGCGCTGCTGTTGGGGGGTTTCCACTGAGAGTGGTGTAGGATAGAGTCATTGACTACCCGTCACATACCAAGGTGATCCAAAGCTCCCCCCGTTGTTGTGTAGGTGGGTCTACTGGTACTCCCTCAGGAAAGAGGATATAGCTTATTCCAGAGGCTGATAGTTGGCATAGGTCATTTGGATCTCTTTATTCATTGTCCTCATGAATCTCTCAATCTTCCCATTAGCTTGGGGCCATCTGAGGGGACTTTCTTGTGCTTGAAGTTCAGTGACCCAAGGTAAGTGGCCACTTCCTCACTTTAGAACAGTGGGCCATTTTCTTCCTGAATTCTTGGAGGAGCTCGTGGGTTGCCATCATTTTCTTCGATTTTGGAAGTACCTCACTTGCTCCTTGGGTATGGACAATTTTGACTTCTGGGTACTTTGAATGGTCATCAATGAGAACAAGGGTGTATCAGCCATCTCGAAGACTCGCACAGACCGATGGGTGCTGGGGTCCACCCTCTGTGATGACGGGTGCTGGGGATTCAGGGCCCCCTGCAGCTTGACACCTGGGACGGCATCTCACAGTTGTTTCTACTAACTCATCTATCAGATGAAACCATCCTTAGCTGAGAAGGTGGCTGTTTGTTTGGGCCATCCCCTGATGACCAGCAAGTGCCAGTTGTATGACACAGGTGGTTAGGCTCATAGAGATGACGGTTCAGTGTCTCCACAGAAGGCAGCTGTCTGGGTCAGTCAGCTTCTCATAGCTTACTTGATGTAGGGATTCCGGTATTCTTTGAGCATCTAGTATTCATTGTGCTCAGTTGATCTTTAGCATGTGCCACTGACTTGACTTGGTGGCCCTTAGGGCCAATTGTGGGCATTCATCTATGGCATTGGATTGGCATATTGTCTAAGGGTGGGCAGATTTGTAGAGTTTCACTCTGTGGAATTCCATGGAGTCTTAGCTGTAAGAAGAGGCTTTTGGATGAGTAAAAAGGAGTTTTGGAGGGAAGGAGTCAGAGGGGAGAGTTTAGAAAGGTTTGATTTTAGGGGATCGGTGTAGTAAAAAGAGGTGTCAGATGATGCAAGGAGGGGTAGAGCAGGAGAGAGTCCAGAAAGGGTTATTTTGGTGACCATAGTAGTGGTATGGGGTTTGGGATAAATGAAAGAGTGGATGTAGAGGATACATTGATAGATGTATAGGATGAGAGATAGGGTAGTGCATTGGAAGGAGTAGTAGAAAGAAGTGTGAGATAAGTCAGAGGTTGGGCTAGAAGATACATTGAGTGAAGTACATGCTGAGAAATAGGCTAGTGCATTGGAAATGCTAAATTAGAAGAAAGTGATAAATATATAGACCCATAAGTACATTGAAAGTATATAGATACATAAAGGAAGTAAGTATATTTAGATCAAATATATTGATAGAGGCATAGGATGAGAAATAGGGTAGTGCATTGGATATGCTTTTTTAGGAGAAAAGTAACAGACACACAGATCCAAGTACATTGAAGGTACATAGATGCACAATGGAAATAGGTACATGTAGACCAAAGATGATTTTTATTTATTGATGAATATTATTATTATTATTATTATTAATTTTTTTTATTTTTTATTTTCTCTTAACAACATAATTATTTTACATGTTTTATAAAGTAATACACGAAGATAGGTACATATCAATAGTGAAAACAAATGCTTATATACATAGGGATATGCTGTAAATTTCAGTTTCCTTGTGGTGCTTATGTGGGGAAGAGCCAAATCTTGAGTAGTTTTATGAAGATAAGGTGGTTGTCGGTGGATCTTATGTTGGGGGTAAAGAGTTCCATAGTTTGGCTGCTTGAACAGAGAAGGATGTGCCACCGATGGTTTTTTTCTTGTATGGTGGGATTTTGAGGCGAGATGCTCCTTTAGAGCGGAGGTACCTTTGTTGAATGTGTTTGGTGATTTTATTCCTGATGAAGAGTGGTCATATTCCATGAATTGCTTCATGGGTAATACAAAGCAGCTTGAACGTGGATCTTCTGGCAACCGGTAACCAATGCAGGGCTTTCAAGGCAGGGGAGATGTGGTCTTGTGGTTTGATATGCAAGAGTAGTCTGGCAGCCGAGTTCTTAATCTGTTGTAGTCTTTTCATCGTCATTAAAGGTGATCCGTGGTAGAGGCTATTGGCGTAATCGAGCTTCGATAGAATAAGGGAGATGGTAGCTTGGACCTTGTGTGGAAATCCCAAATGAGGGAAAATTTGTCGCAGAGTTTTTATAGTAGCAAAGCTTGATCTTGCTAGTTTATCCACTTGGACATTCATCGATAGCTTGGAGTCCATGGTCATTCCGAGGTTTCTTACTTCCTTCAATACTTTAGGCAGTGATCCCAGTTCATCAGGCCATGCGGCAAGCGGGTTGTAATATTTCCAATCGCCAAACGTGAGTATTTCAGTTTTTGAAGCATTCAATTTGAGATGGCTCCAAGTCCTCCACTGATCCACAGCTCAGAGACAGCTGAAAATTGGTGATTTTCCAATGTATTTGGGGCATTCTAGTTGAAGGAGTATTTGCGTGTCATCCGTATAGTTGTAGCACGTGAGGTGAAATTTATTGATCAGTACTGGTAAAGACTTCATGTAGATGTTGAAAAGCATGGGCAAGATGATAGAACCTTGAGGGACCCCTGCTTTTGTGCAGTACGGTTTGGGCGAGAAAGGTGGGGTGTGGAATACATTAGTTCTGTTTCGAAGGTAGGACGCGATCCAGTCTAGAGCAGTTCCCTCTATGCCGGCTTCATAAAGTCTTTGTTTCAGAGTGTCATAGTCAACCGTGTCAAAGGCAGCTGAGAGGTCCAAGAGGAGTAGCGCAGCAACCCCGTTGCGGTCAACTGTATTCTTTAGGTCATCCCAGCTGCAAAGGAGGGTGAAGATAGAACCGGGGTTTAACCCAGCGGCGTCAGGGGCACGCCTAAGATCTTCGAGTTCACCTGTCTTGGTATTCAAAGACACGGAACACTTCTGGATGGTGTCAGAGACCAAGTTTATTAGCTGCAGCTAGTAACAGTGGGGCATATTATCAAGGGGGTTTATCTCCGCTTTTTTTGCTTTAAAAGCCAAGAAAGTGGAGATAAAATTATCTCCCTATTACCAAGCTGTCGCTAACACCAGTTAGTGACAGCTAAAAGGAGATAGCGACCATCTTGGGCCCCGCTTTGCATGTCAGTGATATTTATCACTAATGACATGCAAAGTGGGCGTGCCAAGATGTTAGTGACTGGAAACAGTCCCTAACATCGCTATCTCCTATTACCAACTTTTGGAGATATTCGCGCTAAGCGCGAATATCTCCAAAAGCTAACGCCTGCCCTGAGCAGTTCTTAGCCATGTTATCCAATGGGAGGTGGATAACATGGCTAAGAGCATTTGCTCGATAATGCATGAATATCGCTGACTTTTCAGCGATATTCATGCATTGCGGCCGTTTTTTATCGCATTTGCGATAAACCTTGCTAATAGCAAGGTTTATCTGCGATAAAAATCGACGATGTGCGGCGATAATTTTTGTCTCTAAACAAGTTAGAGACAAAAATTATCGCTAGTTGTTGGTAATATGCCCCAGTGATCCTAGAAATACATCACGGTGTAAATTCTCAGGAGACTGCTCATTTGACTAAGGCGAGACGTCTCCTTTTATACCCAATATTCACATTATAAATGTACACCCACTGCACAAAATTCTAGCCAATAAGATCCATTTTCAAACAAAGTATCACATAGCAAAAACTCAATTTACAGTATCCCAACCCAAAAGTTAATTTTTAGGAATGTCCTAAATTCAATCTCCACAAGCCGGACAAACCTATAATTGAAACATAATGAAGAAACATAAAAAAGAAACAGTAACAGATGCTGAACAAGATAAGGCATGTGCAATTAAACTAAAAAGTTAACAATGTCCTGAACATTGATTGGCAATCTCAGGCAAAGATCGATCAGGGAAATTGGCTTTGCGAGGTCAGTTTCAGGTGAAGAGGTCAGTTTCTTACCGTTCATTTCAGAGTCAAAAAGAAACCTAGTTAATGTATACATGAACTAAGAAGGCCAGGCCACTTTGTTCGCCAGGCTACCTTTACAGGCCTACGTGAGGGCAACACAAAATGGTGGCACAGAACAAAATGGAGTCAGACTCGAGAATTACCGAACCTCAGACCCTCCTTTTGCCATTACGTAGGCAATAACCTAAGACTCATGTTGATCTGAATCTAGGTCTATATCGATATTCATTAGGTCATCAAAGTGTTGCTGTAGCATCATTTTATTATTCTCTACTTCTCTCGGGATAGGTCTCCGAACACACATAGTAGCACAAAGACTGCAAATGGTGGGACCACACTGGATGCAAAGACAACAAGAGAAAAGGATGGCTAAAACCATACCAAGGAATGTCAGAATCTTCCATCCCCATTTGGACAGCAGTCCCCAAAACCATCCCGTCAATGACCAGTCTCCTTTGTCTACATGGATAGACTCAAAATTGTAAATTGTAAATTGATACTTGTATAGCGCACTACTCACCCGCAAGGGTCTCAAGGCGCTTGTACGAATACCGCTGTAAACCCATCCTGGCTTTCCCTGTGAAGTGTCCACTCCTGGGCACCCCCAAGGTGGAAGCCAGGCATCCTTAGCGTTGTGGGGGCCGTTTTGGAGATTAAGCAAGCTATTGCCCAGAGTCGCAGAGTGGGACTCCATGATTGGAATTGGCACCGAGGCGAGAATTATCAGGTCAGTGGAATTTTTTTTAGCCCAAGACCCGCCGAGGAGGGGAATTGAACCCTGGTCCCGGGCTAGACCTCTGCATCAGGGTCTGCCGCTCTAACCATTGAGCCACACTTTTCCATTCAAAGATCTTATGCAACCTAGAGATGGCTTGGTACACTGTAGGGGCATTATCTGGTATGTAAACACAGCAACTGGATCCAATCAATTACATACTCCTCCTCGACATGCAAGTATGATGTCTAATACTATACATTTCTGCAAAGTCATAAGGCGGTCCGCTTGAAGCTCAGCTGTAACATTGCTAAGAGCACCTGCTGTCTCATTAGTAGTAGCTTCAACAACGCGGACAAGCTGTCGAATATGCCTACTATTGATCATAGGACCCCAAAAGGGGAGGAAGCCCTTGAAGAAATCTCCTACTTCATGTGCTGCAGTATCTTCCTGATTGAAGACACCTCTACCATATCTCGTTCTGTGATAGTCTGAAGCAGTAGTGTATGTAGGGGGAAGCAAAAACGCCACATAACATGATCCTGAAAAATCAGGTGGCAACCATGTGTTAGGTCTGTCATGACAAACAAAATATGTGCCTTTAGCTGGCACAAACGGTGGAGAAGTCCGGGATGAATAGACATAGGTTTGAGCACACACACTCTTACCTAGCGGAGATTTCGGATTCCGACCAGCACCTTGCAAACAAAAATGGCCTCGGTGGGGTACAATCCAAATAGGGGGAGACATTTTTCGTCTCTCCTTCTCTGTCAAGCTGGTACTATATCAAGTCACGTTCCAACCAACATAAGCCTGCACCTCATCCTTAGAGAATATACTGTCGTTCTCGTGGACAAAAGTGCCAATGGTAAGGCATCGGGCCATGTAAGACAAGAGCTCGCTTGCACCTTGGCCAACTACAAATCATCACAAGAGGGTCCAAGACAGGGCGACAGTCAGGGCAGCAGTCCTTCGCAGCAGTCGGAAAGGGGAAGCCTCGCAGAAAAAAACCTTTGGTCCACGTCGACATGCAGGGGTTAATGAAGTGGCGGCAGTCCTCCAGAATTTCCTCACGGGGTTCTTCACAATCTTCGGGCTTGGACCAGTACCGCTGAAGTCGCCCCAAGTTGGGCGCCAGTTGAAGAACTGGGGTTTAACCCAGCGGCGTCAGGGGCACGCCTAAGATCTTCGAGTTCACCTGTCTTGGTTTTCAAAGACACAGAATACTTCTGGATGGCGTCAGAGACCTAGTTTATTAGCTGCAGCTAGTAACAGTGATCCTAGAACTACATCTCGGTGTAAATTCACAGGAGACTGCTCATTTTACTAAGGCAAGACGTCTCCTTTTATACCCAATATTCACATATAAATGTACACCCACTTCACAAAATTCTAGCCAATAAGATACATTTTCAAACAAAGTATCCCATAGCAAAAACTCAATTTACAGTATCCCAACCCAAAAGTTAATTATTAGGAATGTCCCAAATTCAATCTCCACAAGCCGGACAAACCTATAATTGAAAGCATAACCCATGTAATGAAGAAACATAAAAAATAAACAGAAACAGATGCTGAACAAGATAAGGCATGTGCAAGGAAACTAAAAAGTTAACGATGTCCTGAACATTGATTGGCAATCTCAGACAAAGATCGATCAGAGAAATTGGCTTTGCGAGGTCAGTTTCAGGTGAAGAGGTCAGTTTCTTCAGAGTCAAAAAGAAACCTAGTAAATGTATACATGAACTAAGAAGGCCAGGCCACTTTGTTCGCCAGGTTACCTTTACAGGCCTACGTGAGGGCAACACAAAATGTTGGCACAGAACAAAATGGAGTCAGACTCGAGAATTACAGAACCTCAAGGGCAGATTCAGTGCCTCTTCCTGGACGGAATCCTGTTTGGAAATCAGAAGTATGTCATTCTCTTCAATGAATTGTGACATCTGGGCGAACGCTGCTCTTTCTATCAGTTTGCACAGGAAGGTCCATTTGTAATGGGTCTGTAGTTGTCAGGGTTCAGCGGGTCCAGGTTTGTTTTCTTCAGTAAAGGGCGTATGTATGACATTTTGAGTTCTTCTGGAAATATTCCAGTAGTTAAGGAATCGTTGATGATTCTTCTTACTGGAATGGCAGCAGAGGTTGTTAGAAGAGTTGTCTGGAAAGTTTGTGGCGGACAGGGGTCAGAAGAGCTGCTGGCAGGTCTGCTTGCTTTGACCAGGTTCATAAATTCATCGTGTGAGATGTGTTGGAAGGACCGGAGAGGCTTGATTAGAGCATGCTTTGTCTGTGTAATGATTTGCCAGTTTGTCTTGAAATCGAGTAACAGGATGAGTTCCTTCTAGGCAATTTGGTTTTCGAAATTCATTGAGTATTTTATAGAATTCTTTATTTGCACATTTAGCGTTTTGAATTCTGTCTGAATAGTACCTTTTCTTAGCTTTTTTGATAGCCGACTTATATAACCTGTTAATTTTCTGTAGGTGAAGTTTGTCTTCTTTGGAGTTTGTTTTGAGCCAGGTACATTGCAGCTTTTTAATTTGTTGTTTTATGTCTTTTATTTCTATGTTTCTCCAAGGGGCTTTTTTCTTTTGTTCTGTTGTGTGGTTTTGAGTGGTATCAGGATGTCAAAAGCTTCCTGTAGCCACTCATATAGATTCTGAACAGAATGTATGGTTTCCAAATTTATACTGGATGTTAGTTGTGTTTCCAAGTGTTCCAAATTGAGTTTGTTCCACGGCCGATAGGTGGATGGATGTAAGGTCATTTTAGGTGAGTCACTTAGTGTTGTTTTATTTTGGAAAGCAAGCAAGTGGTGGTCTGACCATGTGACTGGAGTTATAGTTTGAAAGGTAACTAGTTCAGTATTAGCTAAAATGACATCTAGGATATGTCCAGCGGTGTGTGTCGGATTGAGGACAATCTAATGCAGATTCAATGCGTCTAGGCCGTTGATTATTGTTTTTGGATGGGTCATATTGGTTTTATCAAACCAAATGTTAAGGTCACCCAGAATGCATAGCTTGGAGTGTATTGTTATCAGGTTTGAAACTGTGTCTAGAAGTGCGTCTGGGAATGTTGCCTTGCTAGGTGGAGGTCTGTAAAGGAGCAGGAAGTTACAGGTGGAAGACGGTGTAGGATTGCATCTTGTTAGAAGAGCCTCACAATTCTTTCTGGAGATGTTGTCAACTTTAGTGATATGTATTGTTTGCCTGAATACAACAGCTAGACCGCCTCCTTTTTTGGATATATGATTTTGGGTGATTATTTGATAGCCTAGAGGAATGGCTTCATTCAGGACTGGAGCAATATCCTCTCCCAACCATGATTCGGTTATGAATAGTATGTCAGGTTTTGCATCGATGAGAAGATCGTAGATGTGATGCTGGTTTTTAGAGAGGGATCGAGCATTTATTAGTAGACAGTGTAGAGAGTGGCCTTTGGTGATAGTGGGACTTTGTTTTGTAGAAGAGTGATCAGTATAGTGTGGGTGTGTAGCAGGTGTGTTTTTAGTGCTGGTATTAGCTGTATTAGGATAGCAATCGTGTAGCTGTTGTGTATCGTGTTCTTCATCCAGCATACTAAGAAGACATTTTGATGGGTCTGCATGTGTATGTGTTGGAGATGGTGTTTGAGAGTGAGTTGGAGTGCTGTGTTGCTTTTGTGGTGTAACATTGTTGTGAGGTAGACTTGGGGAAGCAAAGTTGTAAGGTGTGGCATGTGGCTTATATTTTGTGCGTGTGTTTAAGGCAGAAGGTGTATGAGTCAGGGGAGGTGGTGCAGCATGTGGGTCATATCGTAATGTTCTAAATTGTCCAATGGATGGAAGGCGGTTAGAAGAGAGGTGCTGTATGGCTGTATCTGTGTTAGGTGTGGTGGAAGAGTGAAAGCTTGGCATTGGAGTTTGTTCCTTTGTGTGCTTTGAAAGGTGGGTATATGTATGTATTTTGTGATGGTAAGTATTATGAGGTGTTGTGCTCTGAAGATCTTGTTGTGCTGGTGTGTGTGATATGTTTTGCTTTTGAGGTGTAGTGAAAAGGGGTGCTGATGTATATGTTTCATGCATTGGATTTGGTTGTGTAGTATTGTTTGTGAGAGGAGGTTGTGACGTAAATGGGATGGTGATGTTTTTATGGGTAGAGTGTATGGTGTGTGTAGGAGGGAATGAAGTAGAGGTGAGAGTGTTTATCTTAGACTGGTTTGTTTCAAGAGTTACAAAGTGTGGTGGTGTGCAGTGTGTGTTGTGTGTTAGTGTTATTATGGTAGAAGGGAGAGGAGGGTGTTTGTTGGACAACTGATTGTAGGTTCATTATATGTTTGGTAGTGATAAAAGGTGGACTGTTAGGTGTAATTACAGCAGGGAGAGTGTGTCTGAGTGGGAAGTAGTTATGTATGGTGTTGATTGCCGTTGTGTTAGTGAAGAGTGTATTGGTTAGTGGTATAAGATAGAGTTGTGTACTGTTTGTGGGTGATGGTGGATATGTGTGGAGTTGGGATAGTAGGGTGTGTAGATGTGGTTTGGTTGGGTTGGTGGTGCATGCTGGTACATTAACCTGTGCATAGTGTTGTGTGTGGTGTATATTTGGTGTGAGTGTGTTGCCCTGTTTGTGGATGTGGATGGTGTGGGCTGGGTATTGGTAAATGAGAAAAAGTGCAGCATTTCTGGCCCTAGTCCCGACCAGTATCCAACAGGCTCAAACAGGCAACTACCCTTGTCCTCTCTGCCCTTAACAGGCTGAAACAGGCAACTACCCTTGTCCTCGCTGCCCTTAACAGGCTCAAACAGGCAACTACCCTTGTCCTCTCTGCCCTTAGCCTCGACGCCCGGGCTGAGACGCCCTAAGCCTGGCCTTTTTTGTAGCTCTAGTATTCAGGTGACCCCTTCAGCCAATGGGAACCCTAGCCCTAACACTATCCAATCACAACACTAGCCCTAACATCTAGAACCAATCGGAGACCAGGACCTTACAGCCAATCTTAGCCCTAGTCTAAGCACCCAATCAGTTCAAAAACACTGATCTCTACGTCCAATAAAGGCCTTAGCCCTACCACTAGTCCCAACCCAAGTCCAAGCAGCCAATGGTACAGGTCGCCCTAGTCCCTACTTCCAATAGAAAGCCTAACCCTACTCTTAGTACCACAACTAGTCCAACAACCAATCACACCAGAAGCCCTAAATAGCTACTTCCAATTAAAGGTCTAACCCTAGCCCTAGTCCCACCCTACTCCCAAACACCAATAACATAGGAAGCCCTAGTCCCTACTTCCAATAGAAATCCTAACCCTAGCCCTAGTCCCAACCCTACAAAGATTGAATCACAGACCGAGAAACCAATAAGAACCCTCAAATACCCAATCAATGAGGACAATAACCCTAACCCAATAGAAACACCAGATACAACCACCAATCAGTGTACACATGTGCTAACCACTAGCAGACCATATAAGGTCCCAGCGACCTCAGATAAGGTTTGCTGGACTGGGAGTTGGAAGCTGCTGCTCCTGTTCAGAATCTCCTAGGAGACAGACAGGCTCAATCCACACTGTGGACTTCTGCGGGTAAAGGCTTCACTAACTCGAAATCTAACAATACTGTTTGAATAAAGCTTTACTCCCCCTGCTGGCCATAAAATGAAGTGCACGGGCCCCAGTGAATGCAGTTTAAACAGCTCACAGAAGCCCCCTCTGATGTAGAAAATCCCTGTTGCTGGGGGGCGGGAGGCAGGGGGCTGGCCTCACTGGCTTCTGAACACAAAATGGTGGCTGCGGGAGCACTGTTTTAGCACACAGGTCTAAGCACAGAGCAAAGGAGAAATTTGGAGGGAAAACAGATTCGTCACCAAGGAATGAGAGGGACAAACTATAGAGGTTGGACTGCAAATCCCACAATTCAACACACTAAATGGAGGCAATCGTGGGCAGGGAAAACGACAAATTTAAAACACAACACAGGTGATAAAATATGCAATTACAGGCAGGCTAAAACTACAATTTTTAACTGTAACAACCACAGGCATAGACAGTAAACACAGAAAGCGAAAATCGTTTTTTAAACAACTTTTTGTCTTGGGAAGAGACAGCACTAATCTGTCTCCTTACCACTTCCTGGAATCTGCTCACTGCAATCTGGGGCACAGGTAGGCTGCAACTCACAAGATGGAGGAGAATGATTTGGGGTGCACCGAGCAAGGCCTTAAGGGGCCTGGGCAGGTGTGAGAGGAGGGCTCAGACTTGTCTAGTAGCTGGATAGCCAATGGTCTGCTGGTCTGGGGGTGTGGTCTGGGCAGCTGCTTCTCCTGTTCAGAATCTCCTAGGAGACAGACAGGCTCAATCCACACTTTGGACTTCTGCAGGTAAAGGCTTCACTAACTCGAAATCTAACAATACTGTTTGAATAAAGCTTTACTCCCCCTGCTGGCCAAAAAACGAAGTGCACAGGCCCTAGTAAACACAGTTTAAACAGCTCACAGAAGCACCCTCTGATGTAGAAAATCCTTGTTGCTGGGGAGCGGGGAGGCAGGGGGCTGGCCTCACTGGCTTGTGAACACAAAATGGTGGCTGGGGTTGCACTGTTTGAGCACACAGGTCTAAGCACAGAGCAAAGGAGAAATTTGGAGGGAAAATAGATTTGTCACCAAGGAATGAGCGAGACAAACTACAGAGGTTGGACTGCAAATCCCACAATTCAACACACTAAATGGATGCAATCATGGGCAGGGAAAACCACAAATTTAAAAAACAACACAGGTGATAAAATATGCAATTACAGGCAGGCTAAAACAACATTTTTTAACTGTAACAACCACAGGCATAGGCTGTAAACACAGAAAGTGAAAATCGTTTTTTAAACAACTTTTTGTCTTGGGAAGAGACAGCACTAGTCTGTCTCCTTACCACTTCCTGGACTCTGCTCAGTGCAATCTGGGGCACAGGTAGGCTGCAACTCAAGATGGAGGAGAATGATTTGGGGTGCACCCAGCAAGGCCATGAAGGGGCCTGGGCAGGTGTGAGAGGAGGGCTCAGACTTGCCTGGTAGCTGAATAGCCAATGGTCTGCTGGCCTGGGGTGTGGTCTGGGCAGCTGCTTCTCCTGTTCAGAATCTCCTAGGAGGCAGACAGGCTCAATCCACACTTTGGACTTCTGCAGGTAAAGGCTTCACTAACTCGAAATCTAACAATACTGTTTGAATAAAGCTTTACTCCCCCTGCTGGCCAAAAAACAAAGTGCACAGGCCCCAGTAAATACAGTTTAAACAGCTCACAGAAGCACCCTTTGATGTAGAAAATCCCTGTTGCTGGAGGGGCGAGGTATAGGTAGCATTCTGTGCTTGTCTTGAATTAATGTGTATGGATAGACTGCTTCCAACCAATTGATTTTGAAAGCAATACAAATCCAAAATCTCTGTTTCGGCACTATCTAATAGGCCATAAAATCACAGTTATCTTAAAATGCAATACAATACATCATAAAGCAATTTAAAAACATTAAAGTATACATTCAAAGAACAATTAAATAAGCCAAAATCAATCAAAAATGGAATCTTGTCTTGTTTAATGCGAGTTTACACTATGATTGCATTATTAGTCAGTCGAGTAATTGCCCCACCCTGTAGGATCCATTTGTTGTTGATCCGGCACCAATGATCCTGTCGATGATGTGAGTAAGAAATATTGTCAACATTGTCTCTATTTATCTACTAACTGATTTAGTAACTGTCTTAATTGTAGAGCATTGAGCTACATCTAGCTGAAGAACCAAACCAGGCAACACTGGCCAGGCAGCCCCTGGATTACTTAAGGGATCCAGTCTGACCTTCCTCTCCCATGCCTGATATCTCACCAGAATTTGTAGGAATTAAAAGCTTCATATTCTGCAGGAAGAGGAGCAGCTTTATATGCATGAACGTGACTAGTGATTGGATCCACAGAATTAAACTCCGCCCATGAGTAAAAGATTTCAAAGGGGCATGCAGCATGTGCCTTTACAACAAAGGTTACTGCACCCATCACCTTGGGATGTTCCTTACTGTGAAGTGTTGCGTTAATGGTGTCCTGAAGTTTACTATTATCACAACTCGTTGTGCTATCATTGTGAAAGAAATTCAGAATGAGATTCAAACCTCAAATCAAAATGGGGAATAACTGTTACTAGCAGGTGCCTGACAAACCCACAGCAGAAAGGAGGTTTCTGTCTGAACTGAGGGAGGAAACCAATATTACATTGGATGTCTCTCCTATTAGTAATACTAGCAATACTAGCAAATTCGTATGTCATTCAAGATTACTCACAAATTGGCCCCACTGATAATTTCTGTTGGAATTCCATTAAAAAAATGGGGCCCAAGACCAGGTTTTCAAGACCCCCCTGGCAGAAGTGCAGGCTTGATGCCAACTTACCAATCAAAACAGGAAATCTGGTGCACAGCAGCCTCCGACCCACCTGAGCAGGGCTCGAGGATGGTGGATTGTAGGCAGAAATCAGTCCAGTGAGTCTCACAGGATCATCACAAACGCCTCTCTTCTTGCCTCTAACTAAACCGTCTCAGCCCCAAAAGGACCTTTATGGGTTTCTAAGGTGGCCTCTCACTGCATGTCATAGATGAACAACAGAAGGGTTGGCCATATGGAGAAGGCTGTTGTCTGTCTTTACACTCAGTAGTTATGGTGTCCGAAAAAGCTGATATACGCGAGGCTGTCTTTGAGGTGGGAGGCTAAGGCCTTCACGGAGGATGTTTGCAGCTTCTGCTTCCTTGATCCAAGTCCCCCAGGAGGCCAAAGATGTCCTCTCTGCCTTACAATTGTTTGTAACCAGATTAAATGCACATTTCTGAATATTTTTAAAAGACCTGGCCTTACATTATATATTCTCAAATAGAATAATTAACATATTATTCTTTTATTTCTTTTATTTTATTTTTAAAGTTTTATATAGCGCGAGCTAGACCCTGAAAGGGTATCAGAGCGCTTTACAAATGTTACATCAAAGTGAAGAACTAGGAACATGTATAACCTTAAAACATAGATGATGACAGTACTTGTCATCGATCATATCAAATGAATAGGGTAAGAAAAAAAATTGGGAACATAAATATGAGTGGATCATAGGTGAACATACAAGTTTTCAATACACGTTGCATATCCGGTGGGTATTCACGCGTGCGTTAGCCATTTCACACTTAGAGGCAAGTGCGGATCCTGGTAGGTGGGCTGCATGTGGTTAGGACCGAATTAGCTCAAGAATTGGGATACGGATGAAGTTTTGTTTATCAAAAGAAATTTTACTTCTTTTTTGAAGAAAGTGATTATTGCACCTTCGCTTAATTCTCTAATATATTATAGATCATGTGACTACATATATACGAATGAATAACCTCTAATGTATCAGACTATAATGCTTCTCATAAGGTATACACACTCAAACATATGAAACAAAGAGGGGTAAACATAAGCAGAAAATATGAAGACTACATATTTTTGGGTGGTAGCTCTCACCTGGCAGTCCCCTGGATTTCCACGGGGTGGTAGCTCCCAACTAGCAGTCCCCTGGATTTCCACTGGGTGGGAGCTCTCACCTACCAGACCCCTGGGTTTCCACGAGGTGGTAGCTTCCACCTAGCAGTCTCCTGGATTTCCCCTTGGTCATAGCTCCCACCTACCAGACCCCTGGATTTCTATTGGGTGGTAGCTCCCACCTACCAGACCCCTGGATTTCTACTGGGCGGTAGCTCCCACCTGCCAGACCCCTGGATTTCCACTGGCTGGTAGCTCCCACCTACCAGACCCCTGGATTCCACTGGATGGTAGCTCCCACCTACCAGACCCCTGGATTTCCGCTGGGTGGTAGCTCCCACCTTGTGGAGGAGTGTGGCTCAATGGTTAGAGCAGGCAGACCTCGATGCAGAGCTCTGGCCAGGGACCAGGGTTCGATTCCTGCCCCTGCGGGTCTCGGGCTCATTAATTCCCCTGACCGGATATTCTCGCCTCAGTGCCTATTCTGATCATGGGTCCCACGCCGCAACTCTGGGCAACAGCTTGCTTAGTCTCCACAACGGCCCCCACAACGCGAGGGATGCCTGGTCTGCACCATGGGGGTGGCCAGGAGTGGACACTTCACAGGGAAAGCCAGGAAGGGTTCCCTTGCGTTATACGTTACAGGCCCGGGAAACCCACTGCGGGTAGCTGTGCGCTATACAAGTACACAAACATTTACATTTACATTTTCATTTACCAGACCCCTGTATTTTCCCTGGCTGGTAGCTCCCACCTACCAGACCCCTGGATTTCCACTGGGTGGTAGCTCCCACCTACCAGACCCCTGGGTTTCCACGAGGTGGTAGCTTCCACCTAGCAGTCTCCTGGATTTCCCCTTGGTCACAGCTCCCACCTACCAGACCCCTGGATTTCTATTGGGTGGTAGCTCCCACCTACCAGACCCCTGGATTTCTACTGGGCGGTAGCTCCCACCTACCAGACCCCTGGATTTCCACTGGCTGGTAGCTCCCACCTACCAGACCCCTGGATTCCACTGGATGGTAGCTCCCACCTACCAGACCCCTGGATTTCCGCTGGGTGGTCGCTCCCACCTACCAGACCCCTGGATTTCCACTGGCTGGTAGCTCCCACCTACCAGACCCCTGGATTCCACTGGATGGTAGCTCACACCTACCAGACCCCTGGATTTCCACTGGGTGGTCGCTCACACCTACCAGACCCCTGGATTTCCACTGGGTGGTCGCTCACACCTACCAGACCCCTGGATTTCCACTGGGTGGTAGCTCCCACCCAATGGACAGTGAACCCCTTGATCTCTAGCGCCGCGGGGAATCATAGGCCACAGCCTGTCTATAAGGACACAGCCCTGTCATGCTTATTCACAACTGGTCATAAAATCAGGAACCAATGAGGAGCAGACATAATAAACAATCAGACTCCTTCAGTGTCCTCACCCCTCAAAGAGCTGTCATCAATCACTGTCATAGAGCCCTTGTGCATGCATTTGAATAATACTCCTACATTATGAAAAAAATGTGCACTTACAGTTTGTATACATAGGCTTTCTGAAGGGCTTCCCTTTGGCAAACACAAACGCTGCAATGATCAGGGTTCCCTCATAGAGTGGAAATAAGGTGGTGCCTTCATAGTTCGTGAACGGTGACCTCGCCACCTCCAGGTTTCCAGTTAGACAAGCGCTGTACAGAAATAAAAATAAATATATATTATTCCATTTCTGATCAGATGTATGATGCTAAGTTTGTACCTGGGAAACTAGAAAATACTAGAAAAATACTCACTGTGCTATTGTTTTGAAAATATAAAATAAATATATATTACAAGGAAGTGATTCACTTAAAAGCAGTAAAGAGCATTTAAAGTGAAGTACTTATGGCGAAAAGGGCATATATCGGTAGGAGCCTGTACCTAATGAAGCATATTCTGAAAAAGGTATATATGGCAAAAGAGACAAATAATAATAGGACCATATACTGAAAGGTGCGTATACCGAAAGAGGCTTATACCTAAAGCAGCATATACTGATTGGAGCATATACCAAAAAAACAGAAAGAGCCGATACTGATAGGAGCATATACCGAAAGAGGCATATAGCAGAAAGGGAATAAACTGATGGGAGTATATACTGAAAGAGGCATATTGTCATAGTGGCATATACTAAAAGGAGCATAATTCAAAAGAGGCACATAGCAGAAAGGGAATATACTGAGAGGAGCATATACCGAAAGAGGCATATACCTAAAGCAGCATTCACTGACAGAAGAATATCCCGAAAGGGGCATATTGTTGAAGTGGCATATACTGATACTAGCATATATCGAAAGAGGCATATAGCAGAAAGGAAACATATTGATATGAGCATGTACCCAAAGTGGTTTATGGACAAAGTGGCATATACCGATAGGAGCATATCTGAAAGAGGCATATACCTAAATAGCCATATTGCAGAAAGGGAATATACTGATAGGAGAATAAACTGAAAGAGGAATATAGCAAAAACAGAATGTACCAATAGGAACATACACTGAAAGAGGCATGTAGCAAAAGGGGCATATACCGATAGGAGAATACACGAAATTGACATAGTAAGAGGGGCATATACCGATAGGAGCATATAACGAAAGAGCCATATTACTAAAAGTGACATATATTGATAGGGGCATATACCTAAAGCCGCATATACTGATCGTGGCATACACTGAAAGAGGCCTATAGCAGAAAAAAATATACTGATAGGAACATACACTGAAAGAGGCGTGTTGCAAAAGGGACATATACAACGATGGATGGCTGCATGCTGTTTAACACTTAATGGAGAAAAGACAGTCATAGCAGATGGTAATGACTTAAATTGATCGACCTTGGATTGTCAGATTCTCCAGGTTTTTATCCCCAACCTAAATCTGCTGTGAGAAATCTAGTAATGTGGCTGGACAACACGTTCATATTTGAGACCCAGGTAAAGATACTAGCAGCTTGCTGCTGTGGATTATTTAGATCACATGAAAAAGAACAGGGTATTAAGATCCCTCAATGAATCATTATTCAGAGTTACACATCTTCTCACTGAATACATCAAGATGTCATCGACAAATATGGTTGAAATATTCATTCTTTATTTCTTGCTTGAAAATAATAAGGACATGGACAGCCCGTGCCTGAGGACATCAACCAAGTTTGGTTAAACTTGGTTTCCATTTCTGACTCTTGGTATTCTCTGAATGTGCCACCAGGTTCACTTCTCCTTGAACTCTCATCAATTTCAACCTGACCCTCAGGTGAAGCAGTTGCTCACATATTGGGGCCCGTACTTTGAACAAGAACCAATGAAATGGGATGTGGATTCTCATTCACTTGAGATTTCTACATGCACATCACACTCACCTGGTCAAATAGGTGAGCTAACTGCCTTCTCTCAAGATCTGCATTCAACCAGAGGTGTCCACCCTTCTCCAGGTCAATACAGAAATGTTTTCCAGTACTGGACCTTTGTGTGAAAGTCCGTCGGCACAAACTCAACATCATCTCCTATGCCGATGACACCCAGCTGATCCTCTCCCTCACCAAGGACCCCCACACCGCCAAAAACCAACCTTCACGAAGGAATGAAGGCCGTCGCTGAATGGATGAGGAACAGCCAACTGAAGCTGAACTCGGAAAAGACGGAGGTCCTCAAACTCGGAGCCACCCCTTCGGCCTGGGACGACTCCTGGTGGCCGACCGCACTCGGATTCGTTCCAACACCCACCGCCCACGCATGCAACCTATGGGAGATCCTCGACTCCACCCTCTCCATGACTAAACAGGTCAACGCTGTCTCCTCCTCCTGCTTCAACACCCTCCGCATGCTCCACAGGATCTACAAGTGGATCCCCACTGAAACAAGAAGAACAGTCACCCAGGCCCTCGTCAGCAGCAGGTTCGACTACGGAAACACCCTCTACGCAGGAGCCTCGGCCAAACTCCTGAGACGGCTCCAAAGCATCCTGAACGCCTCTGCACGCCTGATCCTCGACATCCCTCACCACAGCTACATCACACCCCACCTGGGAGACCTGCACTGGCTCCCGGTCAACAAGAGGATAACCTTCAAGCTCCTCACCCACGCACACAAGGCACTCCACAACACCGGACCAACGTACCTCAACAGCTTCTACACCCCCACCCGCCAGCTCCGCTCAGCCAAACTCGCCCTCGCCACAGTCCCCCGCTTCCGAAGAGCGACCTCCGGTGGCAGATCGTTCTCCCACCTCGCCGCCAAGACCTGGAACACCCTCCCCATCCACCTACGGCAGACCCAAGACCTGCTGACCTTCAGAAAACTCCTCAAGACCTGGCTTTTCGAGCAGTAGAAACATCCCACACCCAAGCTCCTTGAGACCCTCACGGGTAAGTAGTGCGCTTTACAAATTATATGATATGATTGATTGATATGTAGAGTTGAAGATGGAATCTGGAGCATGGGATGGATGAGTAGAGCCAAGGATGGAATGTCGGGCTATGAAAAATGACCAGCACTGGATTGAGAGCTCCAGTGTGTGCAGCTTGATTTGCTGAGGACATCTGTTCACAATAAACCCACTTGAATAATAAATTGGCTGGTGTTATTCCTACACTTTCTGGGCCTTGTAGACTTGTTCTGCTTCAATTGACAATTAGACCAGCATCCCTGAAGCAATGATTTGTGGAACAATTGAGGACTGGAGACAGTGTCCATAATTATTTGGTTGAGATGGCTACCCTAGTGTATCACTCGGCTCTCACCTCAAACAAGCATTGTCCCTATTTCATCTTTAGGATATTGAAAAATTGAATACCATTCAGTTTTACAGTCTTCATTTACAGTGCTATGAAATGGAGAAACTGCAGCAGCAAACAATATATAAAGAAAACCACTGCATTAAAAAAGCAACCGACCACTGCAATTCCTAAAATGAAATGCAACAAGTCACACCAGAGTTGGTGTTTACCTATGGATATTTGTTGCATTATACCACGGTTGCTCCAGAACGGATGCATAGCCAACGACCTGTATGATGAAGGTAAAGAGCGTGTGCAGACATATCGACAGGATAAAAGGGGGTGACATCAGTCGGTTTGTAGGTCTGTATGGAGATAACTTTGGGTTGGCACCATTCAAACTTACTGAAAGAAAAGAAACATGTATGAATACATTACACTTTGATCCAAACACATCCACTGTCACAGTAATTGCTTCTTAATATCCCCTAAAACATATCCCAGGTCTCCCACTGCAGATTGTATGCAGTGTTACATTGCTAATTCGACTTGTCAAAATAAACATCTTGCCAGGCCTAAAACTTCCTTTTTATTACATATGACTCCCCCCATAAGGTAGGCCCGAATCAGTCTATAGGGAAGGATGCATTGTATTTAAAATGTTGGAGGTGCACATTTATGTT
This sequence comes from Lissotriton vulgaris, assembly GCF_964263255.1. Classification (NCBI taxonomy): domain Eukaryota; kingdom Metazoa; phylum Chordata; class Amphibia; order Caudata; family Salamandridae; genus Lissotriton; species Lissotriton vulgaris. Next base: position 1,108,687,762 of record NC_141699.1, on the reverse strand, counting down.
TTAAATGTCCTGGTATGGAAAGCTCACACATTTATTTTTCACTAATGTAAGGCTTACCTCTCCCATAGGAAGACATAAGTATCCCTTATTTTATTTAATAAGAGGTAACTTTTGTTTGGGAGCAGATAGAAATATCACATTTGGTGTCTAATGAATTGTAATTTTAAATCCTCTTTACTGGTAAAGTCAGATTTTAAGTCATAATTCTGAAAATTATACTTTTAGAAAAAAAAGGTTTCTTGTCCTAAACATCTGGTGCATTCGGTCTGTTTCCTGGGTCGTATGACTAGGTGTAGTTGGTAGTTGACCTTTGTGTACTCCTCCCAGACAGCGACACAATAAAGGGACTGGGAGTTGGCAGGATAGGGGGTGGGGGAAACTGTGCGCAATCCTACTTTCGCTTCTAAAACTATGCCTCAGCTCACACTCAAAGAACTTCACACTACCTTATGGTGCCCCAGACAGCCTGGAAACAGGGCAGGAAGGCAAGACATTCCGTGGGAAGAAAACTCCAGAAATTTCTTCCATCTCAATGTTGGCACCAGGTATAAAAATAGGACCCTCAGACACCCTCTTCAGTTCACTTCTGGGCTGCTGTAAGGGCTCACAGACAACTGCCTTGCTACCTGTAGCCTGCTATGTACTTCAGATGTCTGCCCTGCTGCACCACAATGACTACCATGTGGCCTGCAGCCTGCCCGTGCCCTGAGGGGACTTCCCGGTCACCTGAGACCTGCTGATCTGCTTTCCTGCTTGAATCCAAGACTTCCAGGGTGATTCCAAGAGCTAGTTGGCTGGCTTCCTAATCAGAGCTCAGGGACAGTAATGGCTCCAACCATCTTGAACACGTAACTAGACCCAGCCCGAGTGAATCCTGATCCTTCAAGTGGTTCCTCTCCAGTCCTGGACCCATAGACGTGGTGCTAAAGGAGCCCCGATAGTCCAAATCTTGGGAGTTTTCTGCAAAATAGAACCTTGAGAACCAAGATGAGACCAGGATCTACGTGCTTGGTGATCCACCCAAGGAGCATTGTTGGTCGGTCTGATTTTGCAGCAGCTCCTGCTACATTCTTTTCTGCAGCAGTAAAACCTGTCTTTACAGAAAGGGTATTCAGGCTAGTGGAGCCCTTGTCAGATACAGCCTGCAGCCTGGTCCTCTGGAGAGTTTTGAATTCCCTAAAAGAGACTAAGCCTGTACGTATTAATCTTCACCGTGACTTTGTCCACTGGCTCCCTGATGATGATGCCTCCTCCTCGGACGCCACCACCTGACTTGCCCTGCTGAAATTTACCTGCTCAGTGACTTTTTTTAAATTAATTCTTTGAAGTCCGAAGAAAAGCAGAGACTGGGACCAAATCCACTTCGTGTAGCCGAACCGCGCTTCATCGCAGTTGGCCATAAACTTCTTTTTATACAGCTAGCCCATGTTGACTTTTCCCCCGTTCTCTTTCCCAGCAGTTTTGCCCTGGGCCAGGATGCCAAATGGCATCTTTGTTGAGCTATGTAAGCACATTCAATAAATAAGTTCATTAATACCATCTTAGTTCCTAATAGATTTGTTGGCATTTTCATCAGAAATGAATGTCTCATGATCCACTTAAACATTTTTGGAATATTGGTGTTGTTTTAATCATATATATTTCTTCTTTTTTATTAAATTGGTTTAGGATCATTATAATTTTATTTTCTTCAATGTTCTTTTGGTGCTGAATAAAACACTTTACACATTTCTCTGTCGTATACCAGCTATTTTATGGCATTGCTATAAGAGGTTAATCCCAGTATTTCTAAATTAAACTTTTCACCACAAAGCCCATTTCACTAACTTTCTGGTAGTGAGTCCATGTATTTTTCTCACCTCAGGTAATGTTCCAGAATCTCATAATGGGTTTGACATCACTTTGGTGATTGGCGGCCACATTTTGTGAGCAATTGGGATAGAGGCTTTTGTTCTTAGTTTTCACCTTTTTAAGATAAACCTAAGAGTGGATTTTCCTATCAAATGCAATCAGGGTGTATTTGTTTTGTTTTATGGATTGCTGGTGATACCCACACTCATATCTCTCTTTCTGTTATGATGCTGCTTAGTCTACATAATGGAAATAAATGAAGAGAGACAATGGCTTGCTTCTGCTTGTGTGTATGTCTATCTTATCCGATGAATGAAGAAATATTTGTGTGTGTGTGTGTTTGTTTGTGCTTTGGGTGGGAATAGGAATCTAGGGGTGTGAGTGTGTTTTTGTGGCTGGATATCAAATATACTACTCATCAGAGACACCCCCAATGACATGGCCTTTGCATTTGTCCTCTGGTGTCTCAGTCTTGGCCTGCAGCTGGTTCATTGTGTTGGCACTGAGCTGATCACTGAGTGATTAATCTTTGCAATAGGGTAACTAGTTGTATATTTTCAAATGTATATGTTCATGTGTAATACAAAGGTTTGCGATATTTCATACACACACAAGTGGAATGGGGCTACCACAAACTACATTTTTTAAATCTCAGGCAATAAGAATACATTATGATTCACGTTGACGGAGTGTAGAATCGTACTTGTTAAGCACACCCCTGTTGAGATCGCCAGATCAACAATGAGGTTCTGGCATCTTCCAAAGAGTCCAACGTGCTGCAACAGTGGAAGAAAAACAGGACAAACAATAAAAAGTCTATTACTGTGAGTATCAATGCACACAGAGTTAGTTCATTGTGTATCGAGAGAAGCTGTCATGCACAATTCAAGTCATCAATTCAGATTTTCTAGTTCAATATGTATATCTGAGCTGCCCCTTAAAATGACATCAGTCTAATGATTCATTCTAGAGAGTAAACATTACAGTTGTGCACTTGGATGCTAAATTCAAAAATACTATTTTGTGTGCACTTGTGCACAGCTGTGTAGAAGGACACAACAGTGGAGGTAAATGAGAAGATATCAGTTGTAGCCCCAGATTTAAAGCTGTGCAGTGACTGATGGGGACTGCTGATTACATGCACTATTGGTCAATTTTAATAGATGCACATGATGGATGCGCAGAAACATTCAAGCAAATGGATTCATCGGAGGGCCCAGTCATGCAACAAACATGGAAGTAACTCTCTACAGATGGGATCTCTGACTGTCTACAATGCCAACCTTCATCTCCCGGCTTTTGGAATTTCATCATTTGCTCCTACAGGAAACAGCACTATTTTTGCTGTGGAGTTTGTGGGGCTGGGGGTTGTTCTTGTTTATATCATGTTTATATATTTATATAAAAACATCTTTACTAAGTAAGAACACCAATGCTAACATATCCAAAGGTTTCTTGACTTCTTCCAATGCAAACTCTGTTAGCTGCAGAAGAGCTACTAGGGCAGGGACACCAGGTATGCACCACAGCAACAGGCCCAGGTTAAGACTAACAAGAAGCTGCTCCTGATCTCAAACAGCTGTGCTTCTCTTCCATTAAACTCTTGTGTTTAGGGGTATCCTGGGGGATCCGGTGATCCTCTGATCTCAGTTGGGTGCCATTTTTCTTAGACCGTACACGGTGCAACATTAAAAAAGGATGAAAAGCAAAATACGCCCACTCTCGGACCACTCATTTGACAAATTGGAGCAGGTATGAAGTAAATCGAAGGAGTTTGCTTTCTGGAGTATAGCCAGGTGTACTAGAATTCTCAAAGCACAGGAACCTATATGCTGCATTAACAAAAGGCTGTTTGAATTGCACCTTCATTGCTTTATAAGGATGTTTAGGAACCCACAGCAACCATCATCGTGTTGGTCCTGTTGAGCTTGCCTTCCATAGCTGTGATGGTAATCTACTCTAGGATTTTTTTGCTGCATCATGGAGATTAGACTATCACCAAGGCTGTGCTCACAATACCAGCTAAGATGCACCAATGCTTGCCTTCTGATGTTCTTCCTGAGGTCCTAAAGCTTCCAAAATGTTGAGCTTTCCTTTTCTCCAGGCTCATATGTCTCATAAGTTTCATTGTCAGTTCAGGTTCTCCTCTAGGTCCTATGTTCTCTGAGACTTACATTTCAGGATTCACGTAAAGTCTTTTTGCATCCAGGTTTTCTATTTTCATATGCACAAGGCTTCCATACTTGTGTTCCTACAGCCTTTAAGACTTCCATGCCCAGATGCTTTTCCAAGTCATGTTGTCATCAAAGCCTTCATCCGCGTGCTTTCATTAGGTTCTCTTGTTTCAAGTATCCGGTTCCTAGGCTCTTTCAAGGTGCAATTACTTCTAAGGGTTTATAAATCCTTGGACTATCCCCTGCATATCTCTGTTTCGGAATTAATGGTTACCTCTTACCTGGGGATATAGAGCACATTTAATGTGCAATACCTTTGAACTTTCAGCTTTCAAAAGGACCCTTCCTCCTCAGCTGAATGTAAACACTTTAAGACTGGGTTGGTCTCATCTTAATCTTTTCAGAGTTTACTTGAGCCTTTCATTCTTGTGAGAGCAATACAGTGTGTGAGTAGGGTAGGATGACAATTACAATATAAGTATAATGAGAAAAATCAGTTTGTTATGATTACAGTGAATCCTAAGGAGGAACAGTTTTAGGAAATGAACATGGTTTTAAATAAAACATATTTTTTTTTCCTGATTTGTGTTTTTTTCTAGATTATCAAATGTATTCCATGGCTCCTAATTTAGCTGTCTTACTGCTCTCATTGTGAAGCATCCCTTTGAGTGACTAAATGTTACACCTTTCTGAAAAAAACGTCCTTTCTTGTTTTACTTTTTGTGTTCCCTATGTTATATGTTGTCTACTGCTATTTTTTTAACCTGCAGGTTCAGTGTATCTTAAAGGTGGAATAGGGTCCCCATGCCCTGATAAATGTGCAAAAAAATGGAAGTGGCAATGAAACATGTCGGCCGTTCAGCTTAAAATGGTCTAAATGTGGTGTGGTTTTTTAACTATAAGTGCAGGCACTACAAATTAAAGACAAGTGCAGTCTCCTCTTCCGTACCTCATTTTTCAGTTGTGTAGTGCTTGTGAGGAAGAATGCTCTCCTCTCTAAATGGGGATTGATAGGGAACACATATGTTTAGATGTACACTGTATACTGTTAGTAGTTTTTAGGTCACACACATATATTCCTTTCTCACTCATGTTCTGGGTGTTGGTTTTCGTTCCTTTCTAGGAAAGTGCTGATGTTGAGAGAGTAAGCAATTTGGCGAGAAACCGCCAATCACTCTTGGGTGGTTGCTTATGAGAGGCACTTCCTAAGCACACATTTTTTACTTGTCACACATTTTTTATTTGTCTTAACATTTGTAAGAATCACTTTTTAGCACAGGAGCTGCGTTTCTCTGCACTTATAAACTTGGAATGGTTCAATAGTAGGTACTAGACTGTTCCCCACAGAAAAATAATTAGTGGGGTACCCCTACAAATTCCAGCGTGATGTATAACGTGCAGCAAGGGCTTTTTTGGATATGGTATAGTTGAGTGGACGGTGCTCTTGATAAATATTTCTTTCTCTAAGGCTCCTCTTTGATGAAAAATGAATATTACAGATCTTGTTTCCTGGAGAATAGTGACAGCTGATGGAAATCTGAATGGGTATGTATCAAGCATGCTGATGCCATGTGTGTCCACCCTCATTCACATGCATGTCGAAGCAATTAATCTGTTTGATCATATTTTTCTGACATCACACTTTTCCCACTCATTGTTTTCTATGTGACAAATAAGGCGTCAGTAGTGTCACCATTTTATATGGTGAATGTTCGTGAACTTTTCGGCAAATTATGTTTTACACACTGCCTCTAAGATAAGCCTGACTGCTTGTGCCAAGCTACCGAGGGGGTGAGCAAGGGTTATTTTTTGAGTGTAACTCCCTTATCCTGACTAGGAAGAAGGGTCCTTACTTGGACAAAGGTTCTTAACTCTGCCAACTGGAGACCCCCATTTCTAACAGTGTTCCTTGAGGGTGAAGTTGGTGTCCAGGGTGAATTTATTTCCCTCAGAGTGAAAGTTGGGGTTTGAAGCTGTCAAGGTTCGCATCACAGAGCCAGGTTTGTACTGTTGCCTATTTGTTGTTCTTTGCGATGAACAGGAAATCTGTCTTGTTATAGTTGAGCTTCAGGTAGATGCTGGATAGCCAGGTCTGGAAGTTGTGCAAGTAGTGTTTGAGGCATTGGATGTCTGAAGCAGAGGAGACTTTCAAGTACAAGTAGGTTGAGTACAATCTGCGGTGAGTGTAAAGCACTATCTGAGGGTGTTTCTCACGCTCCAACCATTACAGTCCATCAATTTGTCTTCAAGTGATCCCCCACACATCTTCAAATATTCTCATTTACCAACTTGGAGCAATGCACATCACGTCTATGAGAACAACATTTCAATATCAATAAAGTAAAAAACGTAATTACAAATAAAGAGCATCCATTTGCATCACAATACGGGAAGAATCATAGTTTCTGTAATCTGAACTGTTCCATGTATGTGCACTGAGGACCCTCTCTATCCTGTCCTAACAAACGATGAGTAATACCAGGGGGACAAAATAGGAGTTTAAGGAGACTGACAGGTTCTGTTTCTTCACAGATTCCTAGCTGATGATATTTCATATATTCCATAATTACAAGGATTTAAGGAAATTAACAATGAAGCTTCTCATTCCATTTTCCTGGGTTATTCCACCCCCAATATTGATTGGTCTCATGTAAAACATATCAGAAGCCACAATGAGTTTGAACATACCCAGTTGAGCAGAATGAGGCAGATCAGAGTTGCAGTTGCGTACAAGGACATAAACTTAAACACCGCAAATGAGGTCACAAGAGCACAGCGCCCCTCCCTGGAGGAAAAACACAAAAATCACTTGTTGATTAGGCAATCAAACAGTACTTCAAAGCTTCTATCCCGGCTATCAGTTGCAAAAGCAATAAAACACGTTTACAGCAAGCACAGTCCACAGCTTATTTATTTTGTGGCTATAAGTGACATCTACAGGACCTAATGGTGTCAATGCACTATAAATGTGGAGAAAACACTACTAACCACTCATGATCTGTTGTCTGCATAAATGAAAACTTCCATAAATGCTCTGGGTTTGCCCAGCACATCTCCTACCATGAATTTAGGACAAAGCACCACAGTGTAGGTACACTACTTAACTGTGAAATTGACGGATAATTGTAAGGGCTTTGTTTACCAGTTCCCTATTGTTTGTTATAGACACTGGGCAACTTCTTCTCACCTCTACACTGCAATATCCCTTGTCCACATAACAAATCTGGTGCCAGCTCATTCAGGTTTAAAGGTGTTTGAAGTTGCAAAGACTTTTAGGCCAGGTGTATCATTCAAATTAGGAATAACAATATATAGCCCGAGCACACACTAACAGGCACATGCATCAAAGCTTTTTGCGATCGCAAACGGTGCGATTCACAAAAATCATTAGTTTGCGATCGCAAAATTAACTTTTGCAATGCGTCAAGGGTCAAGGCCCCCGCTTTTTGAGAATTTGCAACTAATTGCTAGTTCTCAAATTGCGATTGCATTTAAGGAATCGCAAATTGAGATCTCTTAAATGCAATGCATTAATGCAAAAAAATTCGCTAATAGGGGGAGCAAATTACACTGAAGTAGAACTTCATGGTAATTTGCAAAAACTGTGAAAAATGCACTTTTTGTGTCAAAGTTTGAACCAGAAGAATGTTCTGCAAGTTTCAAAAACTACCCTACCACCATGTCGGTTCGACTTCTGTCCCGGCAATCACTACAAGGATATCACCCTTGATCCGTACTCTGTGTAGCAATAATTTCAAAAATAAACCACATTTTTGAAAATTTTGATACATTTATATAGTATGAGTATGATGAGTATGAGAGGCTTATCGATCTCTATATTGCTCTTATATGTAGCCTCCGTATTCAAGTGTCCACAATATATATTTTCATGCAATGTATATATCCGTATCAGATAGCGTGAGTACCTGCCATCTACAGTGACACAACGTAAATATACCAATGTAAATTGGGATTAGATCAAGTGGAAGTATTACTGGCGACCATCCAGGTCTTCTAATCATATGGATCGCATATCCTATGCTGCAAGCTGTCTTACCTCCAACGAGGACGCCAGTAGACATCCTGCCGATATTAGTATCTCCTGCCGTGTACGGCTCCCGGATGTTGAAAATGGCATATTGGGTTCTGATTTAAATACCAACCAATACTGAAGCAGTTCCAAAGCGAGTGCTTTGATGTTCCAGGAGCCGTCTTAGAAGGATAATGTATCTCAAATATAGAGCATCTGGGCGCCATGCACTGCAAACCATGGTCGTGAGCTATTTCTTCATGCCAATATTTAGAGGTTCTAGCTGAGACCGATGTGAGCACCTTATAGAATGACCAAAATTAACCTGACAGTCTTCCTGCCCTCCAACTGCAGATAGGAGTTTATTATTTCCAATATGCCTCCACAGAGGATAGTATGCCTAATAGACACAAGAGTTTTTAAATCAGTAAAAGGGGTGTGGGTGGCCCGCTCAGACATCCTTCTGAGCTCTCACCCCAAATTAACCCCAACAGTCTTTCTATCCCTCTGGGTGGCAGATAGGAGGTCATTACTTCCAATATGGCCCCCTGCGGAGGGGACAAAGTCACCTAGATATCAATATTTCTGTGCCTTATAAAAAGGGGTTTGAGGGCTGTTTACCCACAATTTGCCCAAATGGTCAGAAAAACTATTGTGACGATTCAGGACTATGAGCAAGGCACAATACATGGGCAAGCTGACTCCCCCCTTTATAATTTTTAAGACTTTTGCCCCCCAGTATCTAATGGCATTTTTGTTCCCTGCGGGATGATTTAGAGTCAGTGCCCTCAATCAGCCCCCAGCGAGCAGGAAGACTGTTAACACTTTAATGCCTGAGTGAGAAGTCCCCACCCCCATTTTAATTTTTGGGCCTATTTTTCCCTGGTGTTCAGAGGACTTTGTGTTGTATGGGGCAGAGTTTGGGTAAATTCCCTCAACCCATCATCCGATGTGCAGAAAATCCACCTTGTTTTTTGTATTTTTACCCCGATTTTCCGTGGTGTCCAGTGTCTCTTTCTGTCCCTGGGCAGATTTTGGGTAATCACCCACAATCCAACTCCCGGGGGTGCCAAAATACTTATGCCTGTATTCTTGAGTGAGAGCCTGGCATGATGCCTGGGTGAGCCACACAACACACCTTTTTTGGGGGAAAGAAAAGGGTGTGGGGGCAGCACTCAGCATCACGCAGTGCTCCCACCCCAGAATAGGTGCACAAATCTTTCTGCCCCCGAGTGTGGATTGAAGGTGTCAACCCAAAATCTGCCCCGGGAGACAGAGTGGCCCCTAAGACGCGGGGGAAAAATAGTCCCAAAATAGGCTTTAACTTTTGTAAAGGCTGTATTTGCAGTCACATACTGACTTTTCATTCTATGTAACACGGCACTTTAACGAACTTCTGCAATATACCATGAAATATTGAAAAAGTACAGCAACTACAGATATCAATAAGTTAAAATGCCTTGTAACTTAGATTATTCTTGCTCTACTTACCTGTAGAACACAAAAGGATAATCTGCACACCATAATGTGTAATCCTGCCAAATTGTAATGAAATCCTCTAGTCGTTTTCATGCTACACATAAGTTCAAAGTCTATGGGAAAATGCATTGGTGCCGAAACACGGTATGGGACACCTTTTTTTCTTTTAGACCCCCTTGAGTATTTCTGTGAAAAATGATACTTCACTAATGTAGAAAGAGGAATAAGTCTGCAAAGTCTATTGGCGATTAGTCAACTGGCGCAAAGTTATTAGAAACCAAAATTCTCAGGTATCCTATGTCTGGGAATCCTAACTGTGACTACAGAGTGGCTCTCCAGTGGCAGTCACCACTGGGTAGCTATAGTTAGGATCATATTTCCATATGTTGCTAATACCTTTGGCCCCTTTTGACGAATCTCCATGAAACTTTCCAAAAAAAATTCAACTTTTTAAATAATTTGCACATGGAAAGTTTTAAGGTGATCAATTAAGCTGGGTCGCGCACCCTCTCCCCCCTAAAACATACCCAGGCTGATCCCCCTGCCCCCTCCCCTTTTTGTAATAGAAAATGGTGGGAACCATAATTTTCCAAAATATTTTACCACAGGCGCACGGCACCTCAGTGGATTCATGGAAATTGTTTTTGTTAAATGGTCCCTCTGGGATCTCACCACCAGGCAATGAGGCCCCATCCCCCAGGTCTGAGAATTTCATTAGGAAGGGGGAAATGCATGCCCCTACCCAAGTATCAAAGAGGCCCTGAGGACGACGTCCCCCAGGGCTGATAATTTCATTAAGAAGGGGGGTCGGCGGAGGCCCCTCCCTAAGCCTCCAAGAGGTCTTGGGGACACCATCTGTCGGGCCAGGTCAGTGACAGTGTCTCGGGTCCCCAACACTTAGGACACCATCGGTTTACCTGCCATCAGGCCAGGCAGGGAAATCACTACTGTTCTCCGACCACGTGAAAGCGCATAACTGCTCCCGCCCAGTGGGAGACAAAGTATTTCCTTGCCCTTGCACTCGGGCAGGGAAATGCTTTGATAGCTCCCACCGCACAGGATCAAAATAAATCTGCTCCCATGGGGTTAGAGCAATGCTGGCAATCCCCCTGCACACATGATGGTGCAAGCAGGGGATCAGGTGGAACTTTGGGGGCTCTCGGCCTCCCCCCAGAGATTGTTGGGAGCAGAGGGGGGAGGGAGAGGGAGAGGGTTTGGCTGCCTGTGTGGGTGTCGGCCAGAGTGTGGCCAACACCCACCAGTGCACGACCAAAGGCCATGCACAGAGTGCGGTTGACTGCCTGCAAGGGGTTGGCTGCAGGACCTGGCTGCGCACAGAGGGTGGTTGGCTTTACTTATGGGAATAAAATATTACTTTATGTTAAAAAAAAGCACAGAAATTCACTGACAAAAATAAAGGTTAAAGTAAAGTTATTGTTAAATGAAATGTTCAGTAACAACTTGTTTTAAACTCTAAAAACCACAGAATGTCACCAGTTACTCGTAATAGTTATCTCGAGTAACGATAACTTGTGCCCTACGGTAACTATAACTCGCACACTCTCCATTTACTGCAAATTACCTCACATATTACATTATTCATGACATCTTCCTTGACATCATTAGTAATCTCACTGCAAAGGAAATTATTGATGAGAAAACTGTGCATGGAGGGGGTGATTTGCGCCACCTTGCTTTACTCTGGAGTTATCAGGCCTTGTGTGGCTTGAGAAATTGCATCTCAAGTGTTGCATTGCTTTTGCACCCAATTGCATGCTGCAAAAGTGACACAACCCTTTGATAAATATGGCTATCTATTCTTACTCCTGACGCACCACACAATTTCGATATAGACATGAGGCTTATAGTTTACATTGTTTGAGTTTGGGGTGATGAGGCAGTTATCCTAACCACTGCCAAAATGGTAGCTGCTCAAGGGCTGTCTTCTCTTGAGGTGAACTTTCATAGGTACCTGTGTAGTCAGTTGCATACCAGCGGGTTGGGATTGCTGGGCCAAGCACTACAACATTCATTCCTGAATGTGGCACTGCATCTACTTGTGTAGGGAAGAGTCCCAGAGGTGGGGTCTGCCAGAGCAACAGACATAGCCATGTACACACAACATGCACTGGCAATATAACTTCCCAAACTGGAATGTTCGGGGGCTGGGGACCACCATCTTGGAATGGTACCCTACTTGAGGTCAGAGTGATACATTTCACATGCTTTCAAGAGACCCATCTTCTCACAGCAAAGCTCCAAAGTTATATCAGAAGTGGTGCTGTCACATAATAGGCACAACACATCCACCTATTAACACAGGTTATGGTCTGGATAGCACCAGATGTGTCCAACCGGATAGCTCAGTTTGTCATAGATGAGGAATAAGGCTGGGCAGTAAGCTCCGCTCTGCCGGTGGAGATTGAGGAGTTTTTGCTACTCCGCTGTCTGCTGGGAGTGTGACCTTTGGCAAAAACAGCTCCTCCAACTACAGGAGGAGCGATGATTACCAGTGAACACTGCTGCAGTGCTCACCCCTTACCATCACAGCACACTCCTACACAGTAGAGTGCAAATCTGGCCGCAATGACTCAATAACAAGCTTTCGCTGTCCTGAGGATGCCAAAGGGTTTCTTCTTTGTCAGGAACCAAACACTATTCACAGTCCTTTTGCATAGACTGCTGGGAAGTGTAGTTCCCAAGCAATGCCACATGAACGCTAAGGATTACGGATTCACTTCCTCCTCCGGTGAGCAGCACACCAAGGACTGTGCATCCCCTTTAAGGATTGGTGCTTCAGCTGCCACTCTCCTGGCACTCAGGCAGGAAAAACCTTCACATTTATGGCCTGCAATGCCAGTCCCTGTGAATCCCTGGCCGCACTGAGGACGAGGAAGTGTATGGACGCCTGGGCAGGTAAGAATGCCAACAGGTGCTGAGAAGACTGAGGGGGTAGGCTGTAAGAAGTAGCTGGTGAGACAGAATGGGCAGGGGGAGCAAAAGGGCTAGTTGCTGGCCTGACTGCCGAATAAAAGCAATTGCATTACCCGCTTGCAATAATCTGCATACACAATTCGAAATAAATCAGGCCTTCGATGACTACTATGTGGACTTATACTCAGCCCCTGTGGAGTAGAGGAAATATGAATGATGCAATATATGAAAAGCAGAGCTCTGCCAACGTTGTCTGGAGAACATATTGGCACTGGATGCCCCATGTCTGTGTAAGAAGTAGCCTTGGCTGTTGATCAATTGGACAGGGCAAAAATGTCTGGTGTTGATGACCTGCCACCAGAATTTCTTTCTATACATAAAGGTCTGTTAGCCCCTAAATTGCTGAATCTGTACAAACATGCCTTCTGAGGGGGATCTTTGGCAGCAGCCACTTGATTGGCCACTATAGTAGTTCTACCTTAAGTGGGGAGAGACCCACTGAATGCTACGTTGAGTAGGCCACTCTAGTTACTGAACACAGTCTATAGAATACTAAGGAAGCTGTGGGGAGCAGACTGATGCTATGCATGGGTGAACTGGTAGACCCAGATCAAAATTAATTTATCCCTGGATGCAGCACTCATTTGAACCTTAGCAACTCTTCCTGATGCTGGACAGGGTGCCAAGGAGTAGTGGCCTCCTAGAACGCCTTCTATACGCTGGGATTGCAATTTATATTTGCAGTGTTACAAAAACTAGGGTTGTTACAGAATGTTGTTAAATGGATAAAACTACTGTATGTTATTACAGTTGAATGTGTACCAACTGAGCAGGTCTTCTCCCAGCCATGGAGGACTCCAAGAGGGATGTGTCAGGGCTGCCGCTTTCAATACTCTTCTTTGCTCTCACAATGGATCCCCTTGCCTGTGTTCTCCGTCACTGCTCTGCCAACTGGGGTACTAGATTATTGGCAAACCTATGTATGTCTCTGTGTACGTGAATGATCCCCTATTATATCTAAGGGGACCGAGTCACAGTCTGCCGGGTATTATGATGTTCCTAGAGGCGTCTGGATCACACTCAAGTTTAAAGTGTAAATTGGGGAAAATCCTGCTTATTTCCAGTTTTTCCAATGACTGACAGGTTGCTTCCAGAATATGCCCACTCATGCTTAAGTGGGCACCTGATATTTTAAGGTATCTGGTGTGCAAGTTTACCACATTGGTGAAAACATAATATTGAGATAGTGGGATATGTTGGCATGGCAATCAATGGAATTAAGGCTTCTCTCCCTTTTTATTCAAGGCTTGCCTCTTTCATCACTTTGTAGTCATCCTAATGATGTTGACCAAATCATTCTTCACAGAAGTAAACTCTATTCTCACAAAACTTAAATGAGCATCCCTGAGGACATGGCCGGAGCTAGCAAAGCTGTTGTGACTAAGTGACAGCGACGTAAGGGTTCCCAATATGGAAGTATGCTATTGTACAGCCCATATTTTATGGCCAATCAGATGGACTTCAGTGGAGATGTAGGGGTTGTGGGAATGTTGTTGGGAATGAAGAAGCAACTGTTGAGGTTTTCAAGTGTGGTCTGGCTTGCATAGGATTGCTGGCACAAATATGTCAGTAGATCAGGCAAAGAACCCTTGTATGCACCTGCGATACCACTATGGAGTCAACAACCAGAGTTTTAAAGAACTCAAACACACTTATCTTGTCTCAGCCCGGGGGGTCAATTGATACAAGTTTACTATCACACGCTGTAGGATTCCCCTCAAATACAACCCTACTGGGCTTCTGTCACCAAAATAACAGCAGAAATATCGTGGAAGGTGGTACCCACAGACCCCTTGGTTTGTCACACATGTGTCCATTCATAGGTTTGTGTTTGGTCTCAGCCAAGAGGTATATAGCTATGGGGTGGAAGGCAGGGGTAGCTCTTGGATGTGCTTTCTGGCTACTTAAGGATAAGAAATGGTTGATGGTGGAGTTAGGTGAGGTATGAGAGGTTGTGAGGCGAGGAGTTAGAGGTGAATTGGTAATCAGCTGGTAAGGCTTTTTGACCACAATCAAAGCCAAGAATGATGACCTCCGTCCGTGGGGGTATGAATCGCATTGTTGAAGCCCTTATTGATTAGATGCTGTACGGCTGGTTGAAAGGTGTACTAAATGATATAATGGATGCACTTTGTCATCCAAATATGTGTACCCAGGTCCCCCAATGAAAGACTCTGCTAAGTACATGTTGGTGGGTGCCATTTCATGGACCGTTTGAAGCTGAAGTAGGAGTGAATTCCCTTTCAGTAATAAATCTGAATAGAATCTATTTTTTGTTTGACATTCACTTTATATTTCAAGGTGGGTAACTCCATATTACGAAGGTAAGGTTACCACTGGATATTTGGTATACCATTTGTCAACAGCCAACACATGTTTCACCTCCTCAGACTGACATGCCTGGGATTTCTCATGGCTTCTAGGAAACAATAGCAAATCCCTTCACTTCTTCATTTAAAGAACACTTTCAATAGTGTATATATCTCTTCAGCCCAGCAGTTCTGTGCTCCCTCCGGTTACTTTCTTGCACTTTCTGATATTTTTGTTGCAATTTAAGTCACAACAAAAGCACACATTGTGCAGTAAAATCTGAAAATAAAAACAAAATATCACTGGGTGCCCTTGAGAACATGTCACAGCATAAACAAAATGAAAAAAAAACAATCCAGAATGGTTAAGCCAAGAAGCAGCCCTGGCAGCTCCCTGCTTCCAGAGCAGGACAAAAGGGGGGGGGGCGCCTCCAACAGTGAAGGGTTCCAGGAGAGGGTGAGCTGTCTTGGCAGGGGTCAGGGGAGGGGGCACTCCTCGGACCTTCCGGAGAGTGGTGAGGGGGGCAGCACCTCGCCTTTGGGCTATGACACCTAAAATGGAAGTTGGACCCAAGGCAGAGGGAGGCTGAGTAGGGAAAAGCCTGAGAGGGGCCTACTACATGGACTGGTACCTCGCTGCCTCGCGATGGAGTCACTTTAAATGAGTTTAAGCTTGAGAAACTGATGTCCAGGTCATGTGATCTGGGCAGCGGTTAAAGTTTTTTTTTAATCACTGATGTAATCCTTGTTGTTACGTGGCTTTTGAAGTTCTGGACATAAAATTACGTTATCTAATATTATGTGCTGTAATGTTGTGATGTATGTAACATACAAACAAGATGTAAAATTAGAAACATTTTGAAAATGAATAAACAGATATATAAAAAAATATTGCGAAGAGTAAATATGATCTAACATTTTAATGTTTTATTCGAATGTTAAAAATAATTATTTTAATTTATTTTGATTTATAATATTACATTAAAATAATTGTAGTGATAACAATTTTAATTTGTTATTGTTTGATTACATAAAATATTACAATATAATAATTACATATACATATGCTATAATTTAAAAAAAACACTAACAAGTTAATAAAAAAATATGTCACTAACTACTAAGCCAGTTATAATCGATATCACAGAATTTAAAAAAATTTCATCACATTTTCACAATCTTAATCTCCCAATTTTGCTTTTACTCTTAATAAAAAGTCCAGGGCAAATACATAGCAAATGGACGATATTCTCCTCACCGGTTTTACACAGTCGGCATAGTGTAGACCCCTCCATTTTCTTCCAAGGGGGAAGATGACTAAGTCCCGGGAGTACACCGATACTTGCTTTGACAAAAATGTGCTTATTTTTTTCTGGCCAACGTATTTCCACATACACTTGTACCTGTTTTTTTGTGAACCCATTTATTATTGGCCCAGCATGATTTCTTTTTGCCAATATATCTTTATCTTGTATGAGCGACAGTTGATTTATTGTTCGGTTAATTACGTTTTTGATTGATGCCGTGTTTATTGTGTTGTTCCAAATTGGCATAACAGCAAACTTTTCTAGCGCCAAATTAAGATTATTCCAGGCTGATGATTTTGTATTGTTATTTCTTGCCATAATAACTGAGACAGCTGGTTATCATGGTCATTTTTTATCCTATTCAATGTTTTAATTAAATTGCCCTTTCTTGCATAGTGCTGGTTATATAGGCCGAACTCCAATCTAATTTGTGCGGGCGATGCATTATTTGGAAGATAAAAAAGGGATTTGAAAGTTTTTGAAAGTGCATTATTTATTATTGTAGAATCTTTCCCGATAAATGCCTCGCTACCGTATATAAGAGTGGGAAGGAGTTTTAAAAGGAGACGATAAGTGAGATTTCCAAGTGATTTCTGCAGAATCCTGAATGCTGCAGTCAAAGCGTTTGCCTTCCTTTGTATGTACAATTTTTGTGGGCGGTAGTTTCCCTTTTCATACCTGTATACTTCCACTTGTTCGAGTTTGGTGTTCTCCATATACCACTTATGTTTATGTTTTAAGCTTATATTTTTTATGACAACCATGATTTTAGTTTTGGTTTCATTTATCACCATTCCATTTTCTTTTGAGTATATGGCTATTCGGTTTATTAGACGTTGTAATCCCACTTTAGTTTGGCATCCTCTGCATATAGCTGATTAGAAATTTGCTTGCAGGCTAGTTTTGTTAAATCTGCTAGAAATAAATTAAAAAGTAGAGGGCCAATACACATCCCTGCTTAATGCCTACAGTTGTTGGTATTTCCTTTGTTAGTGTATGGCCATCCTCCATCCTCACTCTGACCCATGTTTTGCTGTACAGAAGTTGGATCGGTTTTAGCAATTGAACTGGAATATTTTATTGGTGCAGTTTCTTCCATAGGAGGTTTCTTTGGACACAATCAAAAGCAGATATAAAATCTACAAAACATAAATACAACGGCTGTTTCGCTCTAATTGATTTGTCGATTAATAGTGATAATGCTAAGATGTTTGTTGTTGTTCCGAGTCCTTTAATAAAGCCAATCTGATTTAGAGGTAATACCTTATTTCCTGAAGCCCATTCAGTAAGGTTGGTAAGCAAGATCCCTGCAAACAATTTAGCGTCTGTGTCTTGTAAGGTGATGAGCCTATAATTTTCAGGGAGTGCCCAGTTTCTTTTTTATAGACAGGTGAAATTAAAGACCCTCTCCATTATTCAGGTACTGCGCCTGTCCGTACTATTTCTTTGAAAACTTTTACAAGGTATTACAACCATAAATGGGTCTTTATAGAGGGCCACCGGAATTCCATTTGGTCCTGGCGCCCTGTCTTTTTGTTTCTTGATTAATTTCATTAGTTGAATTTTTGATATATCAATTTGACTATAAATATCATACTCTGGTCTGTTTCTTATGGGCTGGGTTTCCTCCTTTATTTTTATTTTTTCTTTTAGATCAAAATTTAGATGCTGTTCAAGGAATCTAACCCATTCTTGCTCCGATAATGTCGATGACACCACCAATTTGTTTGGTCGCAGTAAGCCATTCATGGTTTTCCAGAATTCCCTTGGGTTTGTTTGGTTGCTTGCAAAGAATAGTTTTGACCAAAAAACTTGCTTAGCTTGGTTTCTTTCATTCCATATCAATTTCCTCAAGTTTTGATTTACATTTATTTATTTACTTATCATCTCGTCGTTATCCGTAATGTTTGTATTTTGTCTTCTTAACTTATTACGAGATCTTTTCAGTTTAGTTATTGTATATGGAAGATTTATATATGGCTTCATTTCCTCTCCTTGCTTAGTTTGGTTCTTCTTAACTGCAGGCATGGGGACTTGGGATTTAACCAACTTACAGGTAAAGTTTACCCATTGTTCAATAGGTGACACCAATCCTGTATCATTAAAGCAATCTTCTATGAGTTTCTGCACCTGTTCATTCATCTCATCTTTGTTATGAGCAGTCCAAATAGATTTCTTGTAATTGATCGTTCCTGTCTGACCATGCATAGATAGGTATGTTTGATGTTTATTACTCCTAAAGTTTGTAGTGATTATCTGCTGACTATGGTCGCTGTCTGGAACCTTCCTCAGTTGATATGAGGTGATATTACAAAAAATGTTAAGTGATGCAATCGTGTAGTCAATCCTTGTCTTTGCATTATAAGAATGGAACGTGTATGCTGGCAGTGCGTCTGACATAAATCTCCCATTTAGGATTTGTAAGCCCATCGCTTCTATGTCTTTAACGAATTGTGTTCCAATTTTGTTTTGCAGGTGATTTGTCTACATTCCTAAGTCCTGGTGAGGGATAGCCCATTGGTGAGCTTGAGACTGCGTAATGTCGTCTCTAATAAAATGTACTAATAGATTTAGGTTGAAATCCCCAGTCAAAATAAAGTCTGCTAATGGGTCAACCAACATTTGTTCCAACACAGAACTATTAAGGGTGGCACACATTGATTCTCTGCTACTTTGTGTTGGGTGTATATATACATTAATCAAAATTAAGGTCTTTGTTTTTTTATGAATATTTGTTTTATATTCCAACTTGACTATTAGGATGTGAGGACTAATTGTGTCTAATTGCTCGTGCTCAACTAATAGGTCAATAGATATAAATGTTGCTAGCCCCCCACTCTGAAGGCCATATTTATGAATTTTATTCGCAGGTTCGCAATAACCTTTATACAACTGTAGTATAATTGGATTGGTTTCCTGCAGTAGGATGATTTGACATGTGTTAGGGATAGAATTTATGTCAGCATTGTTAATCTTACTTCCTACTCCCTTTATGTTCCATGAACACATCATACATTTTTAATTGTAGTAATTTATTTACTAACTTATGAACTTTAATAATTTTCTCAATAGTTTCCAATAAGGAGATCTTCATCAGGGTGGCCGGGATCTTCATCTACATGTAAACATTTACCAGTGGTAACTTTACACATGTAATTTCAGTCTTAGTTGTTTTCACCCCATGAGCCGATGGGTTTGAGACATGTAAATCTACACTTAGGTATAAATATACACTTGAAAATGATGACTAGAAAAAAGTGTAGACTTGCACACTGGTGCAGGAGTAGATTTACACTTGAGTAAATGTGCATGTGTAAGTTTACCCTTGAGAATATGACACATGTTTACTGTGTGTCTTTTCCTATGACCAGTGCATGAATTGAATTTTCACTTAATACAAAAAATAAGCAGGATTTGGCTTACTTGATGACTTCAGAAACACATTCAATATTTGGGGTTCGCGACGTGAAGGGTGAAGCCATTGACGCTTCTTGCTCCGAAAGTGAGATACCAACGTGAGCCGTTCTAAGTGCCTGTTGAACAAAAATGTGTTTAAAGGTTATTAGTGCTTGAGGAAGCTTTTGAATATTATATATTTATATGTGAATTGCTTTTGGACTGCAATGTAATGCATTTCTAACTGACACCCCCCAAAGCACAACTGGCAAAAAAGATTTAAGACACTACACAGCTGGAAAAAGAACCCCCTTCCTTTCTGAAGGCATGAAGAGACTCTTACATACAGGATGGCTGCCTGGTCCATGTGATAAGTAAATGTACTGATGATGTTTGACACATACTGGTTGTACTTCCCATGACACCATTTGTAGACACACAAGAACTTTATAGAGCGGTGGTTCCAACCAATCAAGTTCTAGGAGGAGTTAGAGTTATTAATAATGTGATCCGAGATAATAGTGAAGGGACTATCCTAATGACTCAGATGCTTCTCCCATTAATGCATCGAGGACATGCAGCCTCACCAATAAACTTTGCTTGTCACTTAGAAGCTGTCTGTGCATGCCAAGGTTCAGTGCTTCTTATACTCACCCCACAGTCATTAGCACCATCTCCACACATTCCCACATAGTAACTAGAAAACAAAAGTTAGAGAAAGTGAGGTCTGAAGCTGAAGTCTTGATATTTTTACCAAAACACTCATTGTGAACAACAAATAATTTTACTTCACTCTCATGCCCATGCTCCTAATTGTCCCCACGTAATGCTAAGTGATAGTCTGGGACAAGCAACCATGATCTTTGTAACTCTACTTTATCAAAAGGATAATACAACGTAAAGGAGGCCTCACAAGTATCCTTGTCAGTCCATAGCAAACCTACCATTCGGAAAATAATCATGCTTTAAGACCTACGATGGGGTATCTGCATACCTATCTATAAGTGGCTCATCTTTATTAAAAGGAACACTACCAGGCCTTCCTCCTTTAGCCTCAAAGACCTCATTGCCAAGGCTATAAAATAAGTCTCTTATGAAGTTCAATCTTTTCCTGAGTTTGTAAAATGCACAAAATTCTGCACCTAGACCGCAAATAAAACAGGTTGTGGTTGATAATCATTCTAAACATGGAAACTGAGAGGACTTTCCTTTCCTGTATGAGGCTGAAAGGAGAGATCTAGTGGCAGTGGTGTAAGAAAACTTGAGGGGACACTCCTACCAAGTGCATGAAGGGCCCCCACCCTCTAAACCTAGTCAGGAGCTCTCAGGCCAGGGGCCCGCTGCCTTGCACAGTGCTAGAGGAGTTCTCCTGGAGTTCAGGGACTGTGGGGGTAATGTTACGCCACTGCCCAGTAACAGCACTAAAGAAATTTGTCATCAAAACCTAAACTTCTTCTGTTCGTCACCGGACCAGCCTGCCTTGCTCAATGCATGGCCAGTTTTGATGTAGGGGTTAATGGGGAATAAAATATGTTTTTGGATGCTATATTATACCGTGCAGATCTGTATTTGCATATCAATTTGTTTGTTACAGAAAATACATTAGTGTGATCATTCCTCCAACATCATTTGGTTAATTTTTTTCTCCGTCAACTGGTCGCGTCAACTGGTCATGTCTAGAAATCTGCAGGTCGCCGCCTTGTAAATAAAGTGAAGGACTTAACACCACCAGAGCGTCAGAAAAAGTGATGTTCTTGTGTCATTAACGCCTTGTAAATATGCCCCAAAATCTGAAGAAAATAAATAAATAAAATAGCACACACTTTATATCCCTGTGCTCAAAATGGCCTCTCAGATGTAAGAATAAATCAACATTGTAAATCGGCCATCAGGGCAAAACGTTACAGAATAAAACGTGTTCACTTTTTCCTGTTTTATACAATATTTTTTATTTCAATGATCAGCTTCTTTGGGAAAACCATGAGCGATTTGCACGAGTTACGTGCCTGCTTAATTTGAAATTTTGCCTGTAGATGAGACCTAAAAAGGAAAACCATGTAAGGAGTTAAACTTGGACATCATTTCTTTGTCTGTCCTTACCTTTGTGTACGCACATTTTTGCATACCTCTTTTCCTATTTTTATTTAGTCCACTTTTCACTAATGTATAGCTTTCTGTTTTCTTTTATTTTTTAACACAGACTTATTGCATGTATTAATTTCATAACAATGTCATGTCTCTTACAGTGGAGAAGTAGGCATTGTGTACTGTTGCAGGTATTACAGAACATTATCAAGCATCCAGCGTCTGTTATTTGATAGACATTGCCATAGAATAGCACATTTCCAATATTACCCCCCACAAACAGCTAGACAATGTCACTTATCTGTCATTCCTGGCATTGTGTGGGGGTAGCGGCATGTAACCCGTGAGTCTGGAGTGTTGCGAAAGACTGGCGGGGACCTCATCTTGTGATTAAACCTTTTGGTTCTGGGTTTACCTATGTGTTTTATTCCTATTTCCACTACAACCTTATTAAAGAGGAACTAAAAAAAAGGAAAATTGACTACCACATAGAACAAGCATTAGCAAAGCCAATAGGCCTGATCTTGGCAAGCTGGTGCAATTGTTAATTTTATTGCAAGCTTATGAAGCCAAAATAAAAAGGGAAAATTATAAATTATGCCATAAAATAAAAGTTGTTAGTTTATGTTAGCATTCTTTGTTACTTAATAAACATTCACCCATGTAGATGTTTTACAGCTACAGTGTCTCTTAAACACTTTGCAACATAAACGTTTAAAAGGAGGGCAAGAAAAATTAGCAGTTTTGAAACTTGATCTAAGTAATACATTAAATAAAAAAGCACACTTACAACCAACTTTGCTACTGAGGAAAGAGGTGAATAATTTGAATAAATAGAGAATACATTGTTGTCAAACTTAATAACAATAATGAGTTCTTTTTAAGACATAGATAAAAGTGATTTAAAAAATGTATACAAATTGTAACAAACAAATTTATTTGGGGGTAAATTGATTAAGACAATCAAATCGTTAACGGCAAATATACTTTACCTAAAACATATGGGTTTCAGGAAACAAAGTCAAGCTACTGCTAAAACTTTATCCGGGCAGATATATAGCATGTGGGCCAAATCTTGTTCTCCTCCTCTAAAAGCTTGCGTAATCCTGTTTTGTCACTTGTTTTGTCCCATTATTAAGTATAAACTCCTAAAGGCAATATCCTTAGACGAAGCATAATGATACGCTGTGTTCTAGTGTAAATATCCAATGGTTTTGATAGGTCTTATACTCAGGAGAAGCTGCATAGGACCTATAGTGGGATAATTGGGAACAGTGAGCGGAGTCTAAGTCAAAGCTTAGGCGCTGTGTCAAATTTTTTTAAATCGCTTTTGATGGGCCCGCGACCAAGACTGTAAAAGTGATATAGCGCAGTTGAAGTGTAATAAAGCTACTACAAGAATTTCATTAAAAGTGTAATCACTCGACCCAACCTTATATGATTCGTTAGGAGAACTCTCAGAATATCTCTTTCCGCGTGTAACACCTTATATGCCCATCTTAGTACATTGGCCAAGGCATTTGTATAGGCACCAGTCAGCGACAATTCTAAACAAAGTGCCTGAACTGGAGTAGCCTGATTTGTAGTAGTTATTTTTTGCAGTGACTTCCCTTCATTCTTATTCAGAATATGACACTTGTTCATTTGTAAATATTCTTATGTGTATGTGAAAGTGGGAGGGATTTTAGCACAGAATATTTACAGAAGTGGATACAAATATCTCTTATCAGAGAAAGAATACAAATTCTCTAATGCACTTTCATGGGCTGTAGCCTTAAATTGCAAGTGCTGAAGATGGGAGTTATTTTCGAGTGTCTGTGCGAATACTATCCCTAAGTAAGTGTACGCTTTTACTACTTTTACTGATTTTCCTCACTATTTCCGGTTAGAAAGAATATAATCTTTCCCTCCCCTGAATGGTACTCCTTTTGTTTTGGAAATATTTACTGTCAGAAAAATGTTCTTTGGTATATCTGAAGAGACCATCTAAGTTACATTGTAAGCTGATCAGTGCTAAGTCACATATGAATACATCGTCGGCATACATCAGAGTGTGTATGTCATCAGAAGCTATTTTAGGAGTTGATGTTTTAAGGCCAGGTTGTTTCTATAATCCGTGTCCATTGGGCTGCCATTCTTGCCTTCAGAGGTTCAGATATGACCCCAATTTCTTCCTTGAGGACAAAACTCTTGCAGAATTTTTTGCTTGAGCGACCGGTCTCCAGCTCTTGACCCCCCTGACCGCTTCAGGGGTTGATAGGTCCTCCATTTAAACCTCTTTCTTCATTTGTAATTCCCCAGAACAGCCTCCCATCCTTTGGCGTTTGCATCGGTTACCAAGACCATGAGGGAAGAGCATTGAGATTGAACCCCCTGGAGAAATTGTGAGGCAACAACCACCAGTGGAGAGACTCCGGAATCGCTGGGGTGACAAGAATGAGAGCATCGTATAAAGAAGGTAATGCATGAAGGGGTACAAATGAAGACTGCCCCAGGGGCGGACTTGCAGAGTGGAGGACATCTCCCCCTGATTCCGAAGTCAGAGATGCGCAGAAACCTGTGGTTGGGACAAAACCCAAGAGAGATGTTGGAACAGAGTAAATTCTCTCTTGGTAGAAAGGAACACCATCCCCAGATCCATCCTGAATATTGCTCTGATGAACTTCAGGGACGGAGAGGGCCACGGAGAGGACTTTTTGTGGTTAATAACAAAACCAAAAGCCTCCAGCAGACGGCATACCTGTATAACCTCCTCTGTTGCCTTTGAAAAACAAGGAGAGACAATTAGCCAATCATCCAGGTAAGGATAGACGTGTATACTTGAGTATGAAGAATAGCTACCAAGGAACCTGTGGTAAATGATTTCTATATCTTTTCCCTCTCTACCACTTCATCAGAATGTCCTGTGACATCATGGAATGTTTGAGTGCCTTACTGTGGTGAGAGGGTCAGTTGGTCATCTCAGTCTGAGGAGCTGGCAGCTCGCTCCTGGTGGGGTTTCTCCTTTGTATCTTCTTACCTTCTAACTTGCCACCTAACTACCTGCTAATAAAGAGGGATCTACTACTACACCTGGACTACGGATCATCATTTATGTACCACAGAACCCAAGAGTTTTTGAGTTTTTAAAAAACCCTTGGCGCTAATGAAAGGTCAAAAGGAATCACTTGGAATTGGTAGTGCTTCGTGCCCACTGCAACGCGAAGAAAACTCTGATCCACCAGATGGATGGAAACGTGCAGGTAGGCAAACATCAGGTCTTGGGATGCCTGGAAGCTCATCCGATGAAGGCCTGCTCTGAGGGGGGCGATGTCCGGTTAGCCTGTAGCTTTGTTCATTTCATGAACGTAGTAAAAACAAAATTAATCTTGGCAACCTCCCAACAAATTGGCTAACAACCCAGGATGCTGTTCATTCAATGGTGTCTACTCACTGGGAATGATCAATTTTAGACTCACCACTAATCTGGCAAGGACTTTACACCTAATCTCATAGACATTTGAACTGAGGCGAACTCCAAGGAGAACGGTTTCCCAGCAGACATTGTGCGCAAACCTGCATCCAGATACGGCAACGAGCAGAAATAGACGCCCTTGATGCTGCTGCAGCCGA
Organism: Lissotriton vulgaris; assembly: GCF_964263255.1. NCBI lineage: Eukaryota > Metazoa > Chordata > Amphibia > Caudata > Salamandridae > Lissotriton > Lissotriton vulgaris. The sequence continues at coordinate 1,108,662,525 of NC_141699.1, read as the reverse complement.
ACACAATTGTCAAAGCAGATCTCCTTCACTCATCTACTTTTCCAGACCCTGAAAGTCCTTCAAAAGGGATTGGACTATGTAATTAGTTGCACTGATTTAGAAATTGGATGTGGAATATGACCTCTTCACTGCCCCCTCCTCTTTCTTATCTACAGGGTCAGGTCACTAGTAGAGAAAGGTAAAGCAGCTTCTTTTAGATCTGTCAGCATCGTTCAACATGGTATCATGCCAGCATTTGCTACAAAGGCTGCAAGAAGTGTGATTGCACTCTTCCACTTTGCAGTGGTTTTATTTATTTCAAAGTAATACATGTTTTGCGATGCAGTTGCCCCCTTTTAGATCGAGCCCTCAACATTTGCATTGTGGAGTGCCTCAAGGATCCTCACTGAGACCCACTTTATTGGGCAGTGTTGGAAAGTATAGTTTGGGAATGGGGTTTTGAGATAGTTACGTACGCTGATGACACCCAATTGATCGTCTCTATTTATGATAAGCATGAGGAGACACAGGGTCATCAGGATGATTGCCTCTAAGAAGAGGCTGGTTGGCTACAGAAACACTCTTTAAAACTCAATGCAGATAAAACAGAACTTTTACTTTTTGGGTGATCCTGTGAAGCCTGTAATGAATCTTGGTGGCGGACTATGTTTACACTGCACCTGAACCAAAAAAGGTGGTAAAGAATCTGGGCTTCTTAATTGACGACTCTCTTTCCTCGCAAGAACAAGTTACATGGGTAAACAAGATCAGTTTTGGTCTGTTACGCACCCTTTGGAAACTATTTTGCTGGATCTCGGTGACATGGAGAATGAACATTGTGTAAGCCTTGATTATGACTAGATTAGACTATGGGAACACGTTGTATGTAGGCATGGCAGAATATTTGTTCACATGGCTCCAGATTATTCAGAACGCAGTGGCAAAACTGATCTGCAAAAATGTTTAAACTCATGTGCCATATGCACAGAGCACTTTATTCTATAGAATGGAGTCACTTCTCATGAGCTTGTGTGGAACCTTCGATCAGCTGTCACAGGACAGACACAGGTGGAGAGGCTGCCTGTGCTACAGATCTGTCACAGGGTAGACACAGGTGAAGAGGCTGCCTATGCTACAGATCAGTTACAGGTTAGACACAGGTGGAGAGGCTGCCTGTGCTATAGATCTGTCTCAGGGTAGACACAGGTGGAGAGGCTGCCTCTGCTACAGATCAGTTACAGGTTAGACACAGGTGGAGAGGCTGCCTGTGCTATAGATCTGTCTCAGGGTAGACACAGGTGGAGAGGCTGCCTCTGCTACAGATCAGTTACAGGTTAGACACAGGTGGAGAGGCTGCCTGTGCTATAGATCTGTCTCAGGGTAGACACATTTGAAGAGGCTGTCTGTGCTACAGAAAAGTCACATGGTATAAACAAGTGGAGAGGCTGGCTGTGCTGCATATCTATCTCAGGGTAGACACAGGTGAAGAAGTGGCCTGTGCTACAGATTTGTCACAGGACAGACATAGGTGAAGAGGCTGCCTGTGCTACAGATCTGTCACAGTGTAGACACAGGTGGAGAGGCTGCCTGTGCTACAGATCTGTCACAGTGTAGACACAGGTGGAGAGGTTGCCTGTGCTGTAGCTCTGTCACAGGAGAGACACAGGTGGAGAGACTGCCTGTGGTGTAGATCTGTCTCAGGGTAGACACAGTTGAAGAGCATTCCTATGCTAAAGATCTGTCACAGGACAGACACAGGTGAAGAGGCTGTCTCTGCTACAGGTCTGTCACAGGACAGACACAGATGGAGAGGCTGCCTGTGCTACTGATCTGTCTCAGGTTACACACAAGTGAAGAGGTTCCTGTGCTACATATCTGTTGCTGGATAGACACATGTGGAGAAGCTGCCTGTGCTACAGATCTGTCACAGGTTAGACACAGGTGAACAGGCTGACTGTGCTATGGATCTGTCTCAGGGTAGACACAGGTGGAGAGGAGGCCTGTGCTACAGATCAGTTACAGGTTAGACACAGGTGGAGAGGCTGCCTGTGTTACAGTTCTCTCATAGGAGGTACACAGGTGAAGAGGATTCCTGTGCTACAGATATGTCACATGTGAAGAAGCTGCCTCAGCTGCAGATCTGTCACAGGTTAGACACAGGTTGAGAGGCCGCCTCTGCTACAGATCCATCACAGGAGACACAGTTGGAGAGGCTGCCTGTGCTACAGATTTGTCTCAGAGTAGACACAGCCTGTGCTACAGATCCATCACAGGAGACGCAGGTGGAGAGGCTGCCTGTGTTACAGATCAGCCACTGGATAGACACAGCTGAGGAGGCTGCCTGTGCTATAGATCTGTCACAGGAGACACAGGTGAAGAGGCTGCCTGTGCTGCAGATCTGTCACAGGGTAGACACAAATGGAGAGGCTGCCTGTGCCACAGATCTGTCACAGGGCAGGCACAGGTGAAGAGGCCGCCTCTGCTACAGATCTGTCGCTGGATAGACACAGGTCAAGAGGTTCTTGTGCTACAGGTCTGTCACAGGACAGACGCAGGTGAAAAGCTGCCTCTGGTACTGGTCTGTTGCTGGATGGATACAGGTCAAGAGGTTCCTGTGCTACAGATCTGTCAATGGATAGACCCAGCTGAAGAGGCTGTCTCTGCTACATATCTGTCACAGGATAGACACAGGTAAATAGTCTGCCTGTGTACAGTTCTGTCTCAGGGTAGACACAGGTGGAGAGGCTGCCTGTGCTGCATATATGTCATAGTAGACACAGGTGAAGAGGCTGCCTGTGCTACACGATGGGTCACAGGCCTGACATAGGTGAAGAGGCTGCCTGTGCTACACGATGGGTCACAGGCCTGACATAGGTGAAGAGGCTGTCTGTGCTACAGGTCTGTCTCAGGGCAGACACAGGTGAAGAGGCTGCCTCTGCTTTAGGTCTGTCACAGGACAGACACAGGTGGAGAGGCTGTCTGTGCTATTGATCTGTCTCAGGTTAGACACATGTGAAGAGGTTCCTGTGCTCCAGATCGGTCACAGGTTAGACACAGGTGAAGATGCTGCCTGTGCTACAGATCTGACTCAGGGTAGGGGAAACAGGTTGCCTCTGCTACAGATCTGTCACAGGATAGACACAGGTAAAGAGTCTGCCTGCGTAGAGATCTGTCTCAGGGCAGACACAGGTGAAGAGACTGCCTCTGCTACAGATCAGTTACAAGTTAGACACAGGTGAAGAGGCTGCCTGTGCTACAGTTCTATCATAGGAGGGACACAGGTGAAGAGGCTTCCTGTGCTACAGATCTGTCACAGGTTAGATACAGGTGTAGAGGCTGCCTCTGATACAGATCCATCACATGAGACACAGTTGGAGAGGCTGCCTGTGCCACAGATCTGTCTCAGAGTAGACACAGACTGTGCTACAGATCCATCCCAAGAGACGCCGGTGGGGAGGCTGCCTGTGTTACAGATCTGCCACTGGATAGACACAGCTGAGGAGGAGGCTTCCTGTGCTATAGATCTGTCACAGGAGACATAGGTGAAGAGGCTGCCTGTGCTGCAGATCTGTCACAGGGTAGACACAAATGGAGAGACTGCCTGTGCTGCAGATCTGTCACAGGGCAGACACAGGTGAAGAGGCTGCCTCCGCTACAGGTTTGTTGCTGGATAGACACAGGCGAAGAGGTTCTTGTGCTACAGGTGTGTCACAGGACAGACACAGGTGAAGAGCTGATTCTGGTACAGGTCTGTTGCTGGATGGACACAGGTGAAGAGGTTCCCATGCTACAGATTTGTCGATGGATAAACACAGCTGTAGAGGCAGCCTCTGCTACAGATCTGACTCATGGTAGACACAGGGAAACAGGTTGCCTCTGCTACAGATCTGTCACAGGATAGACACAGGTAAAGAGTCTGCCTGTGTGGAGATCTGTCTCAGGGCAGACACAGGTGAAGAGACTGCCTCTGCTACTGATCTGTCACATGACAGACACAGGGGAAAGGCTGCCTGTGCTACAGATCTATTACAGGAAACACAGGTAGAGAGGCTGCCTGTGTGGCAGATCTGTCTCGGGCAGACACAGGTGGAGAGCCTGTCTGTGCTGCAGATCTGTCAGGGTAGGTGCAGGTGGGTGGAGAGGCTGCTTATGCTACAGATCTATCTCAGGGTAGATACAGGTGAAGAGGCTGCCTGCGCTACAGACCTGTCACAGGTTAGTCACAGGTGAAGAGGCTGCCTGCACTAGAGATCTGTGACAGGATAGACACAGGTAAAGATTCTCCCTGTACTACAGATCTATCACAGGGCAGACGCAGGTGAAGAGACTTCCTGTGCTCCACACCTGTCACAGGGAAGACACAGGTGAAGAGGAGGCCTGTGCTACAGATATGTTACAACACAGACAGAGATAAGTGGCTTCCTGTGCTACAGATCTGTCACAGGAGAGACACAGGTGATAAGGCTGCTTCTGCTACAGATGTGTCTCAGGGAAGACACAGGTGGAGAGTCTGCCTGTGATTCAGATCTGTCTCAGGGCAGCCACAGGTGAAGAAGATGCCTGTACTACAGATCTGTTGCTGGATAGACACAGATGAAGAGGTTTCTGTGCAACAGACCTATCTCAGGGTAGACACAGCTGAAGAGGCTACCTGTTCTACTGCTCTGCCACAGGAATGACACAGGTGACGAGGTGGCCTGTGCTTCAAATCTGTCACAGGAGATATGCATGTGGAGAGACTGCCTCTGCTACAGATCTGACACTGGGTAGACACAGGTGAAGAGGTTTCTGTGCTACTGATCTATCACAGGGTAGACGCAGGTGGAGAGGCTGCCTGTGCTACAGATCTGTCATAGGAGAGGCACAGGTGAAGAGGATGCCTGTGCTACAGATCTGTCATTAAAGAGACACAGGTGGAGAGGCTGTGTGCTCCAGATCTGTCAAAGGACAGACAAGGTGGAGAGGCGGCCTTTGCTACAGATCTGTCAAAGGACAGACAAGGGTGGAGATGCTGCCTCTGCTACAGATCTGTCACAGGTTACAGACAGATGGAGAGGCTACCTGCACTACAGATCTGTCAAATGACAGACACAGGTGAAGAGGCTGCCTGTATTCTCTGGGCAGACACGGGTGAGAGGCCTTTAGTGCAGAACTGTCAAGTGGCAGCCTTCAGAGAGCTATTGATACACTTAGAAAGAACACAGGACCTATGGGAACTACACAGGTGAATAATCACAGGTCATCCCTGCTCAGTTTACTTAAGAATATTTAGTTAATTAGAGAGAGGCTGACTTGGGGTAATGTCTTAGGATAGAACCACCAAAAAAGGGTCACTCTGTGGAATAGGCACTGCTGTTGCTCCCTAGAACAGTGGCAAAACTAGTCACTGGTGACCTGTGTGGCAAGGAAGTGTATACTTCATTCTCTAAATTAGAGCTTCTGACAGTGTCTGGGAGTACCCATGTGCCTGCTACGCACATTCATGTTCCCACTGCCCCTCCCCCAATAAAAAATATAAGTAGACTTGTGACACCCTTGCGCACTGCTGGTAAAACTGAACTCCTTGTAACTCACAGCAATCATTGGACGGTGTCCATCTGTCTGTACTATCGGTTTGTAACCCCGGTCAAGTGGGACTACACAGCTACATGCTTCATGCAGTTTTACACAGGTTTCTTACTCTAATTTAATCAGTTCCTCAGTCAAGCTTGCTTTCTGTCTAGGGGACATTCTGGCAAAGATGACTCCATTCAGCAGAAACTGTAAGAAAGAGGAAAAGGAGAACAGGTTACTCTTTGCAATACAACAGGACCCCAGTGTATCGATTTAAAATAATTATTACCACAGATAATGGATCATCCTTAGGTGCTCATAACACCTATAGTTCCACAATTATACTTATTGTATCAAACTCAGAATGGTGAAATGCTGAGTAGATGTGGCAGGATTCAAGCCTGTAACCATCAGCTTGCACACAGGCATCACCTGTCAATGGCGTTTGAAAGTCACAGATTGTGTCCTGCACTGGGATTAACTGAGGAGACTCTTGGCTTGTACCACACAAGATTGTACACGGCACCAGGATTGGCCGATGCGACTCTTGCCTTGTGGTGCCTTGGGGAATGCATACAAGATTGGACCCTGCACTGGGATTGGCAGTGGAGACCCTTGCCTTGTGGTGTCTTGGGCAATGCACTCATCGCTTGCTCCGAGTCTGCTGGAAGCACGTCCATATCTTCTAATGGGGAGGCTTCCTGCCCTCGGAGGGATCTGAGGCTAATGAACTAAAGATCCCTGCAATGACCCTTGTAACGGAAACTGATGCTGCTGTGTAGAGACTTCTTGGAGGTGGCCTTAGTCTAAATGGACACCAACCTTTGACTCTGCCACCACAGCAGGATCCATGGTGCTCTCCTGTACAGAGTGCTACCTGGCGTTGTGTGCTTGTGTCCACAGCACTCTGTATTCTTACCTCTCATCAGGCCTCTGTATATGCATGGATTGCATGAGGCACTGTCAGAGGAGGCTCATGGTCTCTTGAGGTGAGTGCAGCATGAGCACTACTTGACCTGTACCTGAGCATCCCTTTTATATTTCACCCTTAAAGCACCTCACTTGCCAATGATCTTACTCATATATTAATCTACCAATGGTAGATTAATATATGAGTAAGATCTCTAGCATAAATTGGTGTTAGGGTATTATGAGTGGTAACAATTGGCATGCTCGCTTGGCATGAGGGCACCCATTTATGAGTTTATGTCGGGCTCAGTAGAATGGCGGTTATTCTTAAAATATTATGGACGTCAATGCCATGAATTTACACGTTACATGTCATAATGCTACTGATTCTTGGCTAAATAGGGACGACCATGATGTTAGGGTGCCCGCATCTGGCAATTGCAGCAGAATGGAGAGGATTATTAGCACATTGTGATCATCCATAAAAGGCAGTTCTGGGCCTGGCATCCATGACATGAAGTTGTACACTTGTGGCCTACAGGGAGGGGACAATTATTCAATCAATCAATCAGTAGATTTGCTGAGTGCAACTTGTCACCCGCGCGGGTATCTTGGCACTGGCAGATTTGTGTGTTTATTTGCATACACCAGCCGTTACTTGTAATTTAACCTGCGGACAACATAAGAAACAGAGGCCACTTAAATATGGTTGTTGTATGACGGAACAACACATGACTTTACTACACATGTCTTTACAATGTGGTTTAAAAACAAACATACTAGTACAGTGAACTTCTTTACCACGCATGTCACTACCACCAACATACACAGGGGTACCTTAACCATGCATACCATTACAACACTTCTTTAAAAATATTTTTAAATTAATTATTTTCAGAAAAGTATGTAAAATAGGAAGGCACACTAATATTTTTCAAAGCATGTTTTAGAGTAAAACTTTAATGAAGAAATCATGTTGCAATACATTTAATACCTAAATAAAAGTGTTTTCAATTTTCACATTTGTACAGTAGTCCTTCCTTTTTTGACCCTATCTGTACAGCCTGTTGCTAATTAACCCCTTCGATGCGTGTGACAAGGTCAACTCGTCATGGGCGTTACCTGCGCTGTGCGTGTGACGAGTTGACCTTGTCACGTAACGCAGGATTTTTGAAATCTCAGCACCCAGAGGGAAAACCGCTAGCGCGCATGGGGTTAAAATGGCTGTTTAGGTTTCACCTACGCAGCGTGCATGCGGTGCGTAGGCAAAAGACCTTTAGTCATTGTCATTGCTTTTCAGCCAAAAACGTGCACGCGTTCCATTGCCTTGAATGGCAATGCGTGCACGTTTGGCGATTCCCTTGCGGGAGCGAGCTTTGGCAACATATGTTTGCTAGTTCCCGCTGGCAACATATGTTTTCTCACACCCGCAAGGGAGGCTCAGGCTCCCTCCTCTCTCCCCTCCCGCTGCTGCCTCCTTTCAGTGCTTGTTTTAAGTTCCCAAAGTTAGTGATCTCGTTGAAACTAGCTTCCAGTTGTTTAGTAAGAAAACCATTGACTTAAAAAACTCACAGGGTTTGGTGTTAGTGTTTCTTGATAATCATCAAATGTATAGCTTTGCCTAAAGTAACTATTTCTGAAAGTAAAAAGCTAACACTCAACTAACTGCAAATAATTCAATTGAAAAAACAGTTGTAGCAAATCTTGGTGCTGCGCATTGTTAATGTCAGGTGTGCATTCCTATTCGGAATCTTTTTTCAAACATTAACTTGAAGTCCAGAGGTGCAATTGCTAAGCCTTTTCGGCTGGTGAGAGCGCATTTGAAACGGAGGTGCAGAACGGATTGCAATCGAGTTCCTCGCTCTTGTGTTATGTAATGTCCTCTCAATACGGGCTTTTGCTTGAAAACGTTAAGCAGGTGGTTCTGGTGTGTACTAATGGTGAACGGGTTTTGAGAAAAGAGAGCATGCAAAATCTAGCGGTTTTGGAAAAAGCTAGAGTGGTTATTGGGAAGTAAGTGTTTTTAAACTAATGATTTGTCCTTTTTAAATGAATTGTTGTATGTTAAGTGTTGCTTTCCTTGTTTATAGAACATAAATGCACCTCCTCAGGAGATGAAATACTGTTCCAACCTAAACTGTCAATTGATGCATAACTTTGCCGGAATCAGTGCTTGACAAAGGAAAATCTCCTTTCCCCCAAAGAAACAAATGCAAAATAAAGTTTTTGAAGGAGGGGGTCGAAAGAGTAATTTTTCTCAGGCAAAATATGTTGATTAAAAACTCAAAATGAGCTAAGGCTGTCAAACACCCAGTAAATTAGGGATAACTCTAAAGAGATTTAATACTCCATATTGGATGAGTATTTGGGTCATAAATATTTTGGGTGGAGACGGTAGAAGACGTGGGATAACTTTTCTATCGTGAAGTCTCAGCACTGTTTTTTCCTGTGTATTTTTATAGTCCTGTTTACCACACAATACACTTAAGGTTACAAACACCAGGATGGAATGGAAAACAAGTGCTAGAAAATATACATGTGGAACTGGGAATGAGTTCCAGACAGATCGTGTTGAGGGACGGGTTTTGTTGTTATAGAACGCAAAGAAGGGTGAACACAATGTCTCCAGTGCCAGAGCGAGGTTTCGTAGGGGGAGCTTATTTTGTGAAGTGTGTGTCCTTCCATTACCAGTCCGGCTGTCCCCGATATCCGGTTACGATACAACTCACATGTCACCTTCTTTCCAGTGCTAGTTTTCCATGTACAAAATAATTTTTATGTGTGATATAACTGAAGCTACGCTAAACCAGGACTATAAGTCCCAGGATGCTGAGCAGCGGGAATTGAAAGGCTAGGACTGGAAACAGTGTCCTACTGACATGGAGCATAAGACGTGCGTTCCAAATCTGTTGGCATTGACATTTAATCCAGGAGGCAGCCTAAGGTCAAAATAAGCCTTGAACATTGCATCCTTCACAGCTTCTTTGATTTTTGTGAATATCTCTACACATTTGTTGGACTGTGCATGCTCCATACCCTGGTGGTATGTCAACTCTCTGGCGGGTGCTCTCTGTACAGAATAGTTTTTGATGTATCAAACACAGTTAGTGGTCATTCCTAAGAATGACTGGAGAGTTCTTATTATTTTGGCATGTGTGGGTTGATGAGTATTTGCACTTTGCCATGGTTAAGATTAATTCCTTTCTCTGAAAAAGAATTTTCCAGAAGAACTGTATCCTAATTTTCTTAGAACTCACTACTTTTGGTATTAAGCAAGTGACTGCATTCCACCAGGGCTTAGCGTCTTTGTTTGAGAGCTATGCCAAGTTCTTGTTTTGGTGACCAAATATGAGATGTCATTGCTGTTGTTAAATGCAAAGCCCAACATAGATCATTATCCTATGGATGTCTTCTTGAAGAGCTCGGCTTCTGAGGAAACTCCAAAACTGCTTTGTTGAAGTGCAGTTATAGATTGGTGCTTTTAACCTTGCCTGGGCCGCTGAACAGCTGTGGGATTTCTGCTTGAAACATTGAGTTGTCTTCTGGCATCTAGTTTATGGATATGTGGCCCATCCGTTCTACTGTGGCAAAACTTTGGAGTCATTGTTAGACCCAGGACACCTGGTTGGCTGAGACAGGTACCTTAGGCCAAATAGGGACCCGCGGTTCCACGCCATGGTAAGGAAGGTTGCCTTCTGAGATAGCCCCCGCTCACCCCCTTGGTAGCTTGGCACGAGCAGCCAGGCTTATCTTCAATGCAAATGTGTAAAGTGTTTACAACCACGCTCACAACAACCCAATGATGACACCTCAAATGGACTCCATACAAGTTTTATAACAAGCATTGGCAAAACCAAGAGGTCTCGCTTTTGGGACCTTAAAAGAATTTAGTTATGCAGCATAATATCCTTGGTGCAAAAACATCAATTGTTGCATGGCTTAACACTTATAAGGTTCTAAAGGCAAGACCTATTGGCTATGCAAATGCTTGTTTTCTATGTAAGCAAGGAGAAATAGCATATTTTAAACCAACAAAATAAATACACATTATGTCACCTTATAATTCACTTTAAAAAATACATCCCATTGCATATTTTTATTAGCATGATCAAATACCACCTAAAAAATTGATAAATTCACCCCTCCACCATTTTGTGCTCAGTGGTACACTGACTTTGCTTGTGACCAGAAACTTGAAAGAGAGGAGGAGACCAGAGACAGTATGCTGTTGACACACTGCCACCTATCCGCACAAGGAAGTACAATGTTTACAACAAGCACCTTTAGAAATTAACTTGCTAATTCTCTAAAACATATATTATTGTATTTTTCTATAAAAATTCACAGGTTATATCCAGACTTAATTTTGGATAGAGTTACTGGAGTACTAACAATGTAAGTCAGTTTAGTAATCATTATGACAAAAATCAATTTCAGAAATAAAATCAACCTTATAATTATTGTTATTATTTTTGTAATTACTTTATTAGACACGGATTGGAGTATATTGCTTACCACAGGGCAGGTGCTTAACAGTGGCTGTACTAACTCCGCCGGGTACTTACTTCATGGCCGGTGTTAGAGAGTAGCTAGGGGCCAAATTTACTCTGGGTACTTACCCCAGTGCAGGTGCTGTACGTTGGCTGAGGGCCAAAATTACTATTCTAACTCTGCTGGGTACTTACCGTGGAATAGGTGCTGGACAGTTGTTGGGGCAAAATTACTATTCTAACTCCACCAGGTACTTACCTCAGAGTAGTTGCTAGACAGTGGTTGGGGGCCACATTTACTCTTCTACCTCCACCGGGTGCTTACCTCAGGGCAAGTGTTGGACAGTGACTGGGGGGGGGGAAGAATTATAATTCTAACTGTACCAAGTGCTTACCTCAGGACGGGTGCTGGACAGTGGGTATGGACCAAAATGTCCATTCTAACAACATTGAGTACTTACCTTAGGAAAGAGGTTGGGTGATAATATTACTATTCAAACTCTACTGGATACTAACCTCCGGGCAGGTGCTGGGCAGTGGCTGGGGTCAAAATTGCTTTTCTGACTCCACCTGGTACTTACCTGAGGGCAGATGCTGGACAGTGGCTAGGGGGAAAAATCATTATGATTACAGTACAAATGATTAATATTTGTTTCTACTAAACAGACCTTACAATCACTTCAAAGAATTTTCAAATCTAAAAACTGAAAGTCCAAAACATACCCTGTGCATGAAAAGACACAAACCTTTCCAGGTAAATATGGTTTAAAAAAACTAAGCATAACCAAATCTAACAATTGTCTTTCTCCATGCAACAAATCTGGTGGTGCCTCTTTTCTGTGGAATACAGTACACACTAAGTAATCCTTGTCGCTTTTTACTTAGCACAACTGTTCCTTCAACTAATTGTTGACTTTACAAAGTGTTCACTTTATTTTTGGCTTTGAAGAGATCCAGGGTGATGAGAACAACAGAGACTGTCATTCCTTCGATTTATCTTTGTGAAACTGTGAGGTGATGCGCACACCTTTTGGGATTTCTTGAGTATATTCATGAACTGGGCGGTGATACGTTCACCTGACATTCTGAAATTAATTTAGTCAACCTTCACTTATTCTTCTCCCTGTAAGAATGTTTAACATTTGTACTACTGTGTTGTGTCATTCTATGCTTGGTATAGAAACTCCATGGTATGGACACATTTGATATTGATATTGTTTATTTAGTGCAGAATTGTTTAAATAGGTAATTTTTCTGCATTCTATTCAGAAATCACTTGGTAGTATACATTGTTTGTCCAACTGAATACCAGGAAATGTCAGTGTTCAGTCACCTACTCCTTAAGAGTATCTGTATGTGCCTAGAACTTCTCCAACCCCCCTGATGAGGAAGGAGAGACACATCATCTTATCAATTGAACCATCAATAGCAGTATTTTCCTCATCATACTTAAATGCAGTATTCTGAACATCAATAGAAAAAACTTGGGATCCACTTTCACAACTTTAGACACATTTCACCAGTTACAAACATTCAAACATACTGCACTTCTACAAACCTTATTGATTTTCACAAGTTCAGAATATTTTGATTCTCCTTTACTTACAAAAGGCAACCATTTAATACTGACAACATCTCCCACAGTAAAACGTTTTGTAGACACACTCGTCTTTTTGTCATTAAAAACATTTTGCTTTACTTGAGCATTTTTAATATTTTTTCACAATTGCATCCAAAACAGCCCATGATGAACTGTGTTTGAGCCATTTAGACACCCAAGCTGGTTTAAACTCAGTTGAGAACTTTCTACCCCACAACAATTCCAAAGGCGAAATGCTGGTTGTAGAGTGATGTGTTGTTCTGTAAAACCAAAGCATGGTCATCACAGCTGCTGGTACTACACTTTTATGCCACAGAGCCAAGAGTACACACTCCCCTGTCACTCTGTTGAGGTGCTCAATCAGACCATTGGTTTGTAGGTGACAGAGTGAACTCTTTAAATTGTTAATGCCTGTTTCCTGAAGAAAATCTTCCTCTTCAATTGACACAAATTGCCTCCGTTATCAGAGACTATCACGTCAGGAAACTCCTCCCTCATCTTTAAGAAAATTCAAGACTGCTTTGGAGTCTGGTTCCCCAACAATCTTTACCTCTGGCCATTCAGAATAGTAGCTGACTCGGACTAAAGCAAACAGAGAATGATATTCAGGTAATGAAACAGATCGATGAGGTCAATGCTCAGCGTTACCGATGGCCTTGGAGGTAAAGTAATAGGAGTCAAAACCTTGTCACTCCTGGAACAAATCACACATTTATAAACTATATAATCAATGTCCCTGTCCATCTGGCCACCAGAAGTGTACACATACTGTGGGTCTGATTCACAGAACTAACTTAACTCCTTCGAGTCTCATGACGAGCTGAGCTCATCATGAGCCACGGTGCTCGTGTGCTCATGACGAGCTGAGCTCGTCATGACCGTTAGAACGCTCACATGCTGGGTAAATTCCCCTGCTGTGTGAGCGCTCTTAAGGAATGGGTGTGGTCATGACGAGCTCAGCTCGTCATGAGCACATGACCATTGTGGCTCATGACGAGCTGAGCTTGTCATGAGCACGGGGCGCTGTGCGCGCCCCCCCACGCCCCAGCACAGCAGGGGAATTTGCCCAGCTTCGAAGAGGTTAAGACAAAATGGTAAACTTACTACTTTTGGTATTCACAGAAGTTAGGATTTTGTCTTAAGTTTGTCTTAAAACAACCTTAAGACATACTTAGGACAGACTTAAGACAGACTTAAGACAAACTTAAGACAAAATCCTAACTTCTGTGAATACCAAAAGTAGTAAGTTTAGGATTTTGTCTTAAGTTAGTTCTGTGAATCGGCCCCTCTGCGTTTTGTAAGAGTAGCCCCAAGATGCCCTTCATGTGCCTTTTTTAACAATTTGTTTCTCACCTTCTCAGAATGAAGTTACTTGTCTGACCTCATTATTAAACCATCTTCTTTTTTTAAAATATTTTTATTGAATTGTATGTCAGCAGACAGATACATAGCAAATCATCCAGAGAAAAACAAAAGAGAAGATAACAAAAAAAACTTCAGCAAGCATCATCTTCAAAACATTTTACAAATTAAATACAGCCATCGCCAATACACTGAGAAATGACTTTGTAGCATATAATTACAGAAGAAGAGGAAATAAATACATTGGATCATGTCCACAGATTGCTTTATCTTAAAGACCTATCCACTTAGCAATAGGATGCCACAATTTCAGCCCCTGAGTTTTCCTTCTGATACCCTTAGTTTTATACAACGCAGTCTCAAGATGATATATAGACAACAATCTAGTTTGCCAGTTAATGAACGTTGGTGATTCACTGTCCATCCATTGAGATGTAATACATAAGCGAAACACAGTCATGCAAATAAACATAAATCCCTCTTCAGTGGCCGACCAGCCGTGTGCTATGTTTTCTTGACACCCACAAATCACCAGCGAAGGCGATAATTGCAATCGTATATCCAAACTATCTGTGATGAAGAATTCGACATCCTTTATAAATTTAGAAAGCTTAGGACAATGAAAGAACATATGAGGGGCATCGGCTGCATGCTGGCCACAACGACTACATCCAAACCCCCGCTCAGAGTTCCATTTAGCCAATTTCCCAGCCGTGTAATATAGCCCGAAAATTGACATAAAATGCTGACTTTTTAAGGGACCGTTAAATAAAACATTTGTAGCGAGCTCTATACTTCTTGCAAGACTGACACACTCAATCCCTAATTTATTAATCCATTTTACCTCACAAGCCTCTAAATCATCCTCCAGTTTTTCCATGAATAGCTGGTAGAGGGGGCCCATTTTAAACCTTAATCTCAGTGCTTCCATAATCTCGATTTTTTTAATATAATCAAGTTTTTATTTAGTTTCTGCTCGCAGAAACTACTCAGTTGTAGATATTTAAAAAAATCAATTTGAGCTAGCTTATAGTTCTTCTGTAAAAACTCAAAAGATACAAAAACATTAGAAGATGGTTCAATAATTATTATTAAACCATCTTCTAATGTTAACTCATCAGACACTTTAACATAAGGTTGATTCGAAATCTCAACATTCTTTTCCTTAGGCCAACCTTCAATAATGTATTTAGCTACATGCTTTAAAACAATGTCCTCTTCAGTCACACTCTTCCACTTCTCTTCTTTTAAACAACAAGCACTTTCAATTTCCATTGCTGCCACTATACAGATATCCAGGTCTTCATCATCAGGAGTATTTAAATCACCACTTTGACTCTCTGTCTCCTCTCCATTTATAGGAAAACATGACAGGTAGTCTGCTCTGATATTCTTTCCACCATCATTTTGCTCAATAATAAACTGAAATTGCAGCAATTTGGTGAACAGTCTGGCTATATGGGGAGTAATATTCATATTAGACATTCCTCCTAATATATAAACTAAGGGGCTTGTGGTCTGTCTGTAGTGTAAATATTCTGCCCCACAAATAACACCTACATTTTCAATTGTCCACCAGCATTCCAAAAGTTATTTTTCCATAACCAAGTAGTGCAACTCAGCATTACAAAGCACTCTCAATGCACCCCAATGGTTTGTTCTTCTTTGGCAATTCTCTGGGTCAACACTGCACCCAAGCCCTGATTGCTTGTATCAACTGTAAGAGAATACGGTATTGAAGGATCAGAAGGTTTTAACACTTTGACCTCACTCAGTTGTCTCTTCACCCATTCAAAAGCTATTTTGCCACTTTCATCCCATACAAATACTGTGTTCTTCTTTAGCAAATTTGATATAGGTCTGACTAGTGGCATAATCAGATATAAACCGCAAGTAAAATCTGCTCAATCTAAGGAAAGATTTCACACCAACTGTGACATTGGGAGGAGGTGTTATAGCATTCACTAATCCTGGTCCAGGTTGGACACCAGTGCTGGAAATTGCATGACCCAGGTATTCTACAGATTGTTCAATAAACTCACATTTCTCATGTGTCAAAATGATACCTTGGCTCTGGTATATGGACAAAACTTGGGCATTGATCAAAACTTCATTATGGAAAATGGCAACATTCTTCACATCTTTAAGAAGATTCACCATGAGAAGTTGAAATACTGATGCAGCCGAAAGATGCAGTAAACTTAAAATAAAAGTTATTTGTCCTCGAAGAAATCTCTGATGCATTCCTTTCAAGGGATTCGAGTTGAGGGTATTTTCCCTGTGGGTCTTAAATTCCAGATTTACCCAGGATCACATTTTGTGAATAAGAATTGTGATTGAGAGATCTCGGAGTAAAAATGGGTTTAAACAATTATTGTCATCTATGTGATTTTAGAGCTATACACATTATAATTTCCTCTTATACTGTCTGTTGTTTTGGGAAGTGAGGAAGAAGGTCCCTTGTCCTATTTTTAGGAAATATCAACCTACAAAACAATCAGAAGCATCAATCACTTTATTCAAAATGAAATATTTAGATTTGATTGTGTATAATAAGTTAACTCAGAAAGCATATTTTATTGTTTAGTGTTTGAGTTTGTATCAATAAAACCATGTATCAACAAAAAAAATATAAGAGTTTGTAAAAGTGCTTATTGAATTTTACTTGTATTAGATATTTTTAAGAAAAAGGTATAACATCTATTATGTTAAAGTGAACTAGGGTTGCGCTCTGCAGCTTATTCTAATGTTTATCTCCATGGAGATGTGACATTGAAACAGATGTTTTCATACCTTCTAATGAACATTATTGTTTTATATTTCTAAAGGATTATATCTTTGAAATAAATACATTTAGATTGGTTGAAAATCTAAAGCTTACTTTTGGGAGCTGACTGTAGAAGTGCTGTAGTATAACCTGGTACGTTTTTCCATCCATGGCAAAGTAGTAGTTTCCCAACTGCATTGCGTGGCAGAATTTTTCTTCAATGCTAATAAACATCTCCTGTAATCAAAAACATTTTTAGAAATGTGTCATTATTAATGAGTCACTTGTAGAAATAACATCAAAATAAAATAATGGTATGAAATGATATCCCTCTTCCTGCAGGACACTGATAACTGATGGCAGGACCAGGTGCTCTTTAACAAACCCCTTTATCACTGTTATAAGATGAAGACCCCAGTGTTCTGGAAAATCAAATCTGTCGACTTCCAAAGAACATTTTTCCATCAGAACATAGCTTAGAGCTTGCTTGCCTTATGACAGTGCCCTCTGGACTTGAAGTTTGGATGTGTAAACACATTGTTTCATCACATGACATACGTGTGCTCTCAGCAGTGCCTAATTTCTGAATCTTCTAATTATTTTCATAATTCTGTGGTAATCCATATATTCCACAGTCTCCCACCCCCATTTTACTCAGGATAGCTGGTGTGTTGACCTTTGCAGTCAGTGGTTGCAGCCTGCTGCCTGGGCCGAAGCACATGTGCTATTTTTTAAATGTTGGGTATTTTTATGTCCAAATTGCCTATGGTGTCACTTCAGTATGACTCTTTCTTGTATGTAGGTGCGACTAAATCCCTGAACCCTATCACCCATATCACAGTACTGGTGCTTCAAGGAGGGATGAGGATATATCTTCCTCACTGCTTCTAAAACTTAACATGATTTAGCTTCATATTTTTCTTGCAGCCTTGGCTGCAGGGCCTATCTCCTGCTGCAGAATATGTTATGTGATATTACATTTCCAACTTTTAATTGGAATTAAAGAACAAAGGTAATTTCTCGGTGTGTAGGTAACTTCTGCTAGAAAGACCAGTACCAATTTTAAAATTAGATTATTTAATACTTTTTTCAAAGAAGCACCTTTTCCCATTGAAAAAGGAGGCCCGTCAGCTCTAAAGGAGACCCACTGTCAGGATGCCACAAGAGGTGTTGTAGGTAGCAGGAGAATTCCTTTAAAGCTCACGGGGCGGACCAGGGAGGGTCAGTGGTAGGGGTGGTTTGCAGCAGAGAGTTCTTCCCATTGGGAACAGGTATTCTCCATCTTGGATTTCTAGACCTTGAAAACTTGGGATTGTTTTGATACCCAAGGCATGTACCTTAAGAATGTTCTGAGGATTAGGCAGGTCTTCACCAGCAATGGTTGCATGGTCACCCTCTAAAGTCTCATCCTACATCTACCCCAGAGTGAGGCCTTGAAAGGCTCCGTAGACATCCATCACTGCTGCATTAAACAGTTACTCCTAGATTCAGCTGAGCTCCTGCTCCGCTCCTCCTGATATTTAACATAGAGATTGAACTGTTCATTATGCCGATGAGAGACAGTGGATACGGGAAGACGCTCTGACACTTTCAATTAGCCATTGAACCCTTCAACTAAGTAGAACTCTGAACAGTCACAGGGAAATCTTTCTGCTTGTAGTTTTACTCAATGTTAAAACACATTTCTGTGAAGTTACCCAGCAATGATAAACTTCTTGTGGTGTGGGGCATTCTCCAGGTCTTTCATTCTTTTCCAAGCCATACATATTTCCTTTTTCTGCTTTTCTAATAATTCTCATGTTTGTGTTCTAAAGACATTATTTTGCTTAGAAGTGTTTAGGTAGACAGGTTCTGGTTGATTGACCCACCAAGTGTGATATTTAGCTCAGTGCCACCCTAATGTCACAGGTAAGCACATCAACATGCTGGTGAAGCACTCACAGAGGTAGTACGCAGCGGACAGTGGGAGTGTGAGAGGTGGTGATGGTGAGCTCCCTTTAACGAAAATTGGGTCAAGGTGGAGCCATGAGTGATGCCCCATGCAATCATGAAACCAATGAGAAGCACTCTTTATATACCACACTAGTGTCAATTTAACATGTCTTAGTAACATAACGTGCCAGGCCCTGCGAGGCAACAATCTCTGTATTGTTCACTGTGGGGCTCACATGCACATGGGTATTGCCTTCTTTTAACATCCAGTAGTTATTACGTATTATTGCCCAGATGCATCAAACTACTTTTTTGCGATTCCTAATTTGCGAAATTTACCGAATCGCAAATTAGGAATTGCAAAATGGTATGCATCATTTTTCTCTCATTTTATTTGCGATTTGGTAAAAATCGCAATTTTTACCGATTCGCATAAAAATGCGATTTTCAAATTGTGAATTCGCAATTCCCATTCATTCCTATGGGCTGAAATGCCCATAGTAATGAATGGGAATTGCGAATTCGCAATTTGAAATTGCAATTCAACAAAGCATTTCAAGGGTGGAGAGGGGGGTCCAAATGACCCCCCCTGCACCCATGAAATGCACTTTTACCTATAAGTTACATACACACATGTCCTAAGGACATGTGTGCCTGTAACTTAACAGTTCAAAAAATGCATTTTTGTGCATTTTTAAACAATTTTGCAAATTACCACGAGGTTCAACCTCGTGGTAATTTGCACTTGCAATTTGAAAATTCGCAAATTTTTTAAAAATGATGCATTGCATTTAAGGAATCGCAAAATTGCGATTCCTTAAATGCAATCGCATTTTAGAAAATCGCAAAATTAGCGATTTTCAACAAAAACAAATGATGCATCTCAAAAAGCATTTTTGGAATCGCAAACAGCCGATTTTAAGGAATCGCACCGTTTGCGACTCCAGAAATGCTTGATGCATCTGGGCATATATGTATTAAAATGTAAATTACTGTATTGCAAACGGTGTATTTTTACCCACCATTCTTTGAACAAGGCAAGACTATGCTGGAAATCCATAAGAAAGACTCAGAATACTGAGTGGATGTTTTTAACTTACATATCTGTCAAGCACTAAAAAGCTGGAGTACAACTCTATCTAAAACATTTGCTGTTCCTCGCTCATGCTAATGAGGTGGTTACCCAGAAGGCATTGCTTACATCTACTCCATCCATCTTGCTCTTCTGATCGTCCACCACTCGTAGAGTGATGGATGCTGGGATGGAGCCTTCTGGTCCACAGGCGGTGACCAGGATACCCGTGCTAGACTCAGGGATCATTCCAGAACGTTTTCCAACAGTCAGCGCCGTCTGAAGGTTGTCACCTGGGGAACACACACATTCGTAATCTATTAAATACCACATACTCACACCTAAACGTCAATAGCAAACACCAAAATGGCGTGTTTAGGAATGTGGCCCACACAGATTTAATTTCAAATTCAAAATAGCATGCCCAGTTATGTCTAAACAGGACTAGCGACCATGCACTCTTGAAGTCAAACAAGGACAGTCTAACAAGGGGACATTCTAATTACATAGCAGGGGTGTCAAAGGCACATGAAATTAGGGTGAATGCAAATAAAAATCCATCAATGGGACGATGTTTACAGAGCTGTGTAACAAAATTGAAGATGAAAAAAAAGAGAGCTTGAAAAAAACTAAAAAGTAGTAATATATCACATCAAGACACATCTGGAAACTCAAATGTGTCAATGTGGAGAAAAGGTACTTGTTCAGTCTCACCCACAACTGGGTCTTTAGGATTATTCGACACATTGCAAAGTAGATAAGACCAATAGGGTTCCCAAATATCCTGAGGTCTAGATGTTGGTGGCTGCAGTAAGATGTAGGTTTCCACGTAATCATTGGAAATGGCATTGTCTCAGAACCAATCACCGCAAGTAGGTACTTTAGCCTCTCCCCAGTTTATGACACTCTAAACTTGGCCAAGAAGACCATCTCAGTCAAGCGGCAAATCCAAGCAATTGGCCCAGCTCGTTATATGAAATATCACCCATAACAAGGAGAATCTCACACCAATATTTAAAAATAGGGGACATTCCCGCACCAGGTGGAGAAATCCCACTTTGTCCTGTCTTCAGCGGAAACAACTATGGACGAGGGAGATGTCAATCCTATGTTGTTGCCGTAGGGTTTCGTAGGCCCAATAAAAGGTATTTAATACAATAATTTGTGTCTATAGTTCATAGATAGTGTTCCAGTTTGTGTACAGAAATATGTCCATATGGCCTCAGGTGGGGACACACACAGTTCTAGATTCCAAGCTGTCCAAGTCGAATCTGCTCATCCTGGTCTGAATTGTGATATGCAGGTATAGAGCATAGAAACCCATCGGTAGTATTAGCCGAAATCAGTAAGCTCATCAGGAGACCTCATGTAGATCACCCTCTACACGGTTACTTAACTGGGCATAAATAAAGATGTCAAGTGTGGTGGCATCGTCCCTGTAGTGGAACTACTCCAACAACAATAGGAATTTACCATTTACATAAAGCTAGCCCATTTTTGTTATAGCCATCTTCAACAAGGTGGTCTGCAGGTGGGTTTGGTTGTAAGTGGAAGTAAAGGATTTGAAATCAACCCAATGGCTTAGGAGTACAGGCATGGTTCATGGGATTTGTGACAAAGAGATCTCCAGGCCTAACATGTTGTTGAAATCATTTTGATTTCCTGCTGTGGTTTGGAAAGATTTATTGGTAGAAGTCAGACAAGCAGGATCCTATTCATCTGATCATGATCATGATGAGATAGGGAATGCGGGTATCAGGGTAAAATCAGCGTTTTGTCAAAGTGACATTGAGCCACCAGATAACATGTTTCCAGATTTGGCACTTCAACCCACCCGCACCTCCCAACCAAACAGGAGAACCAGAGAATCACAAGCGAACTTTGATGGTTTATTCCCCCAGACAAACTTGATCAGCAGAGTCCAAAGTGCGGTAAGGAAGTACTTACTATAGGTATATTTGTAAATAGATACAGTTGTAGAAGGACTATCATGATATCGAAGGCTTATCTCTTGACAAGGACAATGGAAGTTGGAGCCAAAGATCTGCATGACATAATAGGTTGTCTATTACCCAGCCATACCTGAGCCGAATGACCTGCTCCAGCTGTCTGTGTAGAAATATAGATAGTTATTTAACAAAGTCTGTAACCCAACTGATAGGGCATTTTACGTAACCTGTGTTGTACTCTCAGATATCAGGAAATGGATCGATTTAGACCAATTAATGGAAATACCAGAACATGTCCCAAATCAGATGATCTCACATATCAGTGGGGCGAGCCTGCCCACTGGGACTTTCATTAACCGCAATATATCCTCTACACACATGTACAGCAAGAGGCAGCCATGATGAAAGATGAGGCCTCCAAGCAGGTGCTTTTCTTGGAGCTGCCCAGACTAAGGATCCATGGTCAATATAAATAATACAGGAGATAGGGGGCATCCATGCTGTGTCCTTCGCACTAATGGGAATGTGTCTGATGTGAGGCCATTGGCAGAAGCAAGGGCCATCGGATGTGCATATAAGGGTGAGATGATTGTTGGGTATACCATAATCATTGGAGGGTCACAAACAAAAATGTCCACTCCAGGGATTCAAACCCCTTTTCGGTGTCAAGCAGTCTAATTGTTGCTCTAACCTTAGGGTTGATTTGATTGATCACCGCAATAACCGTGTAGACATTTGATGTTGTGGATTTATGGGGGACAAATTTCAACTGTACAGGAGCAACTAAGCGCTCCGGCAGGAGGCAAAGCAAGGTGGCAAATATTTTAGCAAGAATCTTGTTATCATGATTTGTTAATGAGAGGGGTTGATAAGAGGCACATATAGTGGGTTCTTTTCCAGGTGTAGTGAGGAGAAAGCTGATGGCTCTCTGCATCAAGGGAGTAATTCCCTGTTTTGAAGCATCTCTGTTTATACCTCAATAGGTGAGGAACAAAAATATGTTTGCACGTTTATTACAATGCAATGAGCCCACCTGTGCCCAGGGCTTTATCTCTAGCAAGTGAATCATTGGCTGCAATAACCTCCTCAGAAGAGATTGGTTAAATCAGAAACTGTTGATGGCAGTCCTCAGGCCAAAACAGCACCACTTTGTTTAGGTAGTCAGTAATATCTTCCAGGGGCCCAGCACCCCCAGGAGCATGAAGACAGGAGTACTAATGTACAAATTCAGATAGACTATCTTCATTGTTAGTGAGACTTGTTCCATCCCCATCCTCCAATATATCAATATGGGGTGTAACTCTCTCTCTCTTTCCTGAGAAGTCAAGCCAATGTTCTGCCAGGACTCTCTCCTTCACTGTACTGTCCTGTACTGTTGAAACACAGGTGGTGAGTGATCTGACAGAGTGTAGGGTAAATGTCAGGCCGCTGATACAGAAGTGGTAATTTCTGGAATGGCCAGACAATAATCAAGTCTTGAGGGTGGCGTGTGTTGTGGAATATGCAGTGACGTCTTTTACTGCTGGATGTGCCTAATGCCACAGATCTGCCAACCCATAGAGATTAATGGTATCATGAGTACTTTCACTGCCCGAGTGTGGTATTTGCAGGGGTACCAGAAAAGTCCCATTGTGCATCCAGCACTAAATGTAGGTTAGTATCCATATCATGGCATCTATGCAAGAGTTGTGCAGGTGGGAGAATACATCTAGTAAAAGCTGAGGGTCATCAATATTTGGTATGTATGTGTTGACCTTTTCTAGGGTGCCCACTAATGTCAAATGTCAAATGTCAGATGCTTTTATATAGCGCACTTATCACCAAAAGAGGTCTAAAGGCGCTTTGCAGAAGAAAGGCATTAACCTACCAGAGTGGAGACACATCACAAGGAGACTTTATTTGGGAAAGAGCCACTGCCCACATGCATCAAGCTCCCGTTTTGCGTTTCCAAATTTGCGATTTTTACCGAATCGCAAATAAGGAATCGCAAAACGGGATGCATTATTGAAAGTGATTAATATTTGGGATTCGGTAAAAATCTCAATTTTTACCGAATCGCAAATATTATGCGAATTAAAAAATGCGAATTCGCAATTCCCATTGATTCCTATGGGCCAAAAGGCCCATAGGAATCAATGGAAATTGCGAATTCGCAATTTTGAAATCGCAAATGTTGATGCATTCCATGGGTGCAGGGGGGGGTCCAATCGCATTTTAGAAAATCGCAAAATTAGCGATTTTCTACTAAAACCAATGATGCATCTCAAAAAGCATTTTTGGAATCGCAAACGGCCGATTTTAAGGAATCGCACCGTTTGCGACTCCAAAAATGCTTGATGCATGTGGGCACACGTCTTTAAACCCCTCCGAAACTCCAAATGATTGGAGAGGGACAGGAGATAAGTGGGTAACTTATTCCATAGTTTGGGGGCCACATATGAGAAGGATCGGCATCCATTCCGGGACGTCCGGACTCTAAGCTGAGACAGCAAGAACTTAGAGCAAAAGCGGAGGGCTCGGGACGGGGTATACCAGGCTAATTTTTTTGTTAAGTAAGAAGGGGCAATGCCGTGAAGGAGTTTATGAGTTAAGCTCAAGATTTTAAAATGGCATCTTTGGCACACAGGTAGCCAGTGCAGTTTTTTAAGAGTAGGTTTGGAGGCAGACCTAGGAGGCAGACCCAGCACTAGTCTTGCCGCCGCGTTCTGAATGGTTTGTAGTTTAGTCAGCAGGTTCTGACATGGCATTTCCATAATCGAGCCTACTGACAATCAGTCCCTGGGCCAGGGGCTTTCTGGCTTAACGTGGAAGTCATTTGAAGATTTTACGCAGTTGCCGTAGTATGCCGAAACAAGTCCCAGCAACCTGGTTGACGTGAACCTTAATGGAAAGATCCCCGTCGAGCATGATCCTAGAATAACAAATCTACAAACGCAGTCACCATAGATCTGATGAAGTTTAAAGATTATGGCAGGACGTACAAAAATACACAGTTTTCTGGAAAAAGTAGTAAATGAAGAGAAGTAGCAGTAATGGATAAGTTTGGGCTGAAGGAAATGGGCATTTGGGTGCCAGGTGTGTCTCTTGAAAGAAGCCCACAATTGGGGCCAAGTATGTCAATACGCTGCTGGCTTCGTGATGGTCATTAGGACCTCTGATATTCCAAGTTAGCCATTTAAGAGTGAGCCTACGAGAAGTCATAAATCAAAGAGGAAAATAAAATGAACAAAGTAGTGTGTGACATACAGATGGCAAAAAATCATGCATTAATAACCATAGAGCGTGCATGACAGTGAATCAACGGACATGACAACACCTTAACACAGCTCCACCCACACTGAAAACCTCAACATTCAGTGCTACTCTGCTAAAGTCAAGAACCCAAGAGCAAAAACAAAAGCCAACAAAGGGTGATACACACTAAGAGGTGTGAAATCGCTTCTAGGCAAGTCCAAGTGAAAGAACATAGTAGCAGTTTGTTTAAATTAGAAGGAGGGAAGTGCTGCTACCTGTAAAGCATGGCAAACACAAGAAAAGGTGAGTATGAACATCACAACCAGTTCCCTACAAGAAGTTATCACAAAGGTGATGCCCCAGGCATCTTGGAAGTGGGAAGGAGAGGATCAGTTCAGCTTGGAAGTTCAGTCTTCCTCAGTGTTGGCCTGCCTCCTTCCGTCAGGACAGGCACCTCCTGCAGAACCAGTCGATGATGAAGGTGTGGCCCTAGAAGCAGATCACATCAAATTTGGGGATATAAGGACATGTTGGAAGGTAAGGACCCTGCCATCAAGTTCCATCCTTAGTCACACTGGTTATGGCATACCCCACACCACTGTACATTTGTGGCAGGGGTCCTGGACTTCATCAGTAAAGTCAGGTAAGATCAGAATTGCAGAACCTTGACCGTGAAGTGGTCCTTTCTCATGAGCTAATCGCAGAGCAGTATATCAGTCATGGAAGTTGAGAAGTCTGGCTATGATCAGCGGGGGAGGTGCCCCTCGAGGGGGACCATGCACAAGTGACCTACAAGCTCTTTCCACAAGACACACCTCAGAGAAATCTTTACGACTGAAGAGAAATGTAAGCAGGGATTCCAAAGAGGAAGCCATCGTGTTGTTATTTGTAGATTCAGCAATGCCAATAATGCAGCCATCATTGGATCTGGTGTGCTCCCCAAGGTCCTCATTCTTCACAGCAGTGGTCGGAAACTGTTTTTCTAGATTGGTGACTTTGGCTTTAGTAGCACCTGGATCAGCCTCAAGGTCAAAGATCCTATACTCTGCTCCATCAAGTCAAGCATCAGTGAACTGAATGCTGATTTTGAGTACCAGCAGGATGGCCCCTAAGGAGTGCCCAGGTGCTTCACCCTCAGCGCCTAACAGGTGATCAGCAGTGCATGTGGACAATTCAGAATGGTGTGTTTTATTTTATCAATGTGGTATTTCTCCTGCTTTAGGTCCCCTTGCTCATCACAATCAGTAAAACAGCATGAGAAAGGAATGTAGAGGGCTGCAGGGAAAGTCCACCCGCAACTCCACAGTAGAGTTTAGAGAGATCACAGGTACCAAATATGACGTAAAATGGGGCCTATCCAAGGCTGCATGTGTCTACAATGTCAGGCAAGGCCAGGCATGTGCTCTTACTGGAGGGTGATGAACATGATGTATAAGGTCCTAAGGTGGGCTCGAAGAGAGTGTTGTTCATCCAACACTTGTTCTCTGTAATGGCCACAGATGACTCAAGCTAGAGGGGAGGAGGCAAAGTGCAAGGGTTCTTGTTGGGTTCCGTCTGCAGTGCATCATAGATCACTCTACCCTGCCCACTCCTACCTTCCTCCCCATGGCCCGGGGATGCACAGCACATGTGTTTCAGGGCCCAAGGTGGGGAGACACAAGGGGACACTGTTGGTTGCGCCCACCCAACATGGCAGGCGGGTGAGGGAGCCGACCTCAGGATCACCAGCAGCTCATGTTGCTGCTGGGCTTCTGGTGTGTACGTTCTAAGAACCTTGCTGTGTAGTCCCTGGGGACCTTGATGGGTGCAAGACATCCTTCCCAGAGAGTGGAGGGGGACTTATTATGTTTATTGGCTCCCCGGTGCTCATGAGTGCCCTTGCAGAGCATAGCTCTGCACTAGGCCGCCTTCTTAGTTGCCTATGTGGACATGCCTCCATCCCGTACAGACGTTACAGGCACATTATTGCTTGCACTTCATACGCCATAGAGAGAGATAGAAGCAAAATTATACAGATTGGAAGCGTACGCTTTGACCAATCACACACCACCCTTTATTTCTCCAGAGACAGTGATTGTGGACATGTATGTGGCCGTATTTCAACACTGGGGACTTCTCTTACATATTTTTAAATTGTGTTTTCTGAACCATGAGTTTCATACTGAGGGCCTTTGATGGTAAAACATCATGAAATCTTTTTTATAGAGGTGTCAACATCTGATTCACTATAGGGGGTTACAAAGGATCTGTCAAAAGAAAATAAACCTCCGGCAGATTGCCTGTCTAGACATCTGGTGGAATACCCACCCTAGTTAGATGAACATACATATGTCACTATTGGAGATACCTCCGTGCTTGTCATCGGTTCTACAAAGATATTGAACCAGTCATGGTGATAGAACTGCTGCCATTTTTATGCTGAATTATTGACTACCATTTCTGGCAGATTAAACTCCACAAAAGACCAGTCTGGAATCAAAGGGCAGAATTTCTTCAAATTGCACATAGATATTGGAAAGCTGATCTACCCAGGAGTTGAGCCCAAATTATGGTGGATAATCAAATAACGCCCTGGCAGACAAAAAATTAAATCAGACCATTAAGAATGGTTTAGATTTGAGAAATGTGTGGGAATTGGTGAGACTTGAACTGAGCTGTGTCTTAAGACAGAATACTCTAACATCTCCCTCAAGTCCTTGAAGTTGCAAAAGAAGGTTCTTTCGGGGGGAAATTCATCATATGAAAAGAAGATTGGCCCAGTATGTTATGGGAATATTAACAGGTATGAGTAGTATAATATTTTACAGACCTGTCACCATAACTGTCCTAATTCTGGCCTCCAAGAGTTCCTCCAGCACTGGCTTTGTCTCCGGCTTCAGCTGGTTTTCCATAACCAGCAACCCAAGAAATTCCAAGTTAGATTCAACATCTTCCCTTCAAAGCAAAAGAAAAAGGCAAACAATACAGTAAAGCAACCAATATAAGAATGTCCCCCATCTTTGTCTTCTTTCAGGTCAATCTGTGGATCTGATCTTGCACTCTGTCTTCAGGATCTAATCCCTCAGCCATCCCTTCAGATCCTCTCATTTTCCCCCTAAGCACAACAACCAATACACAGCTACTTCCCTATTTAGTATCTCTCTGAAATCTTTCTCTTGCTATGGTCACATTCTTAAGTCTCTCCAAACATACTCAAAAATGCATTCATCATTACCGCTTTCCAAATATCTTCCACTCCTGATACAAGACAAAGTTTTAGTCTAGGGGATGCTAGTAGACCCTTTAAGTATACCCTGGAGAAGCACACTGCTACATGGGTAGGACTTCTGAACCTCTTGGCAACATTTCAATGGGTAATGATCCATCAATCATTGGAACTATCTCATGTCAGTGTTTATGAGTGCCTTCAGCTAGTAGACTTCAGGACATTGCCGAAGAAATGTGTCAAGTGTCTCCAGATGCAATGGAATCTCATCAGCTTCCAAAGATAATGTGTCTGCTTTGCTAATTCCAATTCCCTGCCTAAAAATCTTTACTGGCGAATACATTATGAGGATGCCTCTGAAGTATTCAATATTACCTGGGACAGTATTTCTTGACCTTATCCATCTATTTGGCTGCATTCACAATGTAATCATAAAGCTAGTTCTGGTTATCCTTAATCTGTCAATTAACTACAAATTCTTTCCCTTCAGGAGATCAATAGAGCAGAGGTTCTGAATGGCTTAACATTGATATTTCGTGATTTGGTATTTGGACACCTACAATGCTCTCCTTCCAGATACTCAATTGGCATCCATTTAGAATCATATTTTAGGAGTTGTAAAATCTAAGAAATCAGCTTACAAATTTAGAAAAGCACACTAAAACATGAAAATTCCAGGCACTCAGAAAGCGCCTTGAGATGTTTTCGAATAGGATATTGTTCTAAACATGCTTTCCCCTTTAGTCAGGCACTCACATAGACCTAACCTGTTTTTGTAACCCTGAGTCCACAGCCAGAAGCTGGCCTTGTGTCACACTAGAAGGAGGTCTTGTGGAGCAAGATATAAAACTGATAGTCATATGAAAGGCCATTAAATACTAATTTAGCAATTTCCAATTACTGCAATGCGATCATCTCAGCAGAGCAGCTGCCTTTCCTTGCTGAGGTTTGACGATTCCATCAGGAAAGAGTTACCTCCTCTTCTTGAAAGGGCTTGTGGGATGGATGGCTCGCTCTCTTACCTTGCTAAACTGTTCAGTTCAGATGGCGTCTTTGATGGGATAGGCTTGTACGCCAATCCAATGACCCGAAATCCTTGCATGGTGTAAAGATGGAGTTTGTTTGAAAAATCGGAAGGCACTATTCAAAGAAAAAATATCACAGACTGACATTCTGTTACATCACAAGAACTCACATTTTCACGTTTCATTTAGTCAGAAGACGTCTCATATTTATGCTTAGATGAAGAGTGCTTTAGTAAATACTATTATTTAACCACATGATGCCAATTGTGTTGGTGAATAATTGTGTTTGGTGAAAAAAACAGGTACAAAAAATTCAGATGATTTTACCAGTTATTTACAGTGACTTGGCCAAATGTACCAAGAATCAATTTGTAAAAAATGGTTTCAAATTATGCACTGAGATTTTGCAAATTGATTCTGATTCTGCGAATAAACCCATGTACTAGTCCTTTGTTTTTGTAAATTCCCTTTAGAGTGGGTCACAATCTGAACTACCTCATGAATACTAATAACTATCAATTGAGTGGTTGCACATTGCAATATGGTGAACTGCTGAGGTCAGCAGTTCACCATATCTTTGATTGCCTTTAAATAAAGTAAACTTTTATTTTTTTTAAATGAGGTCTGTTTTGTTTAAAAGAAACAGGGCTTGATTTCAAAAGTAGAGTTAATTTCTTTGAAACAGTCTGTAGACTACTGCTCACATTTTGAATTCTAAATTTGAAGGGGTCCCCTTTTGGGAATGAGGAGTTTCACACATCATTTGAGGTGTCAGTAACTTTTCAATGGACTGCGACTGGAATTGCAGTTGAAAAACATTGATACGTCTTAATTTTAATTGAAATTTGGAAGGGCCTGAAGACATGGATCTTCCTGCAGTAGTACTTCTCTCAGCTTCCTCAGGTAACCAGTGCTTAGCGCCAGGACACCCAAGGGGAATTGCGTGCTCTACAAGTGCAAATAACATAACATAACATAACATAACACCCTCACTGGTCTACCCAAGATCTCCCTAGCACCCTTAAACACAACACAGCTGTTAGACTACTCACTGGCACCAAAAAATTCGACCACATCTCTCCACATATGAAAGCACTGAACTGACTTACCCTAGAGGCCAGAAACCAGCTGAAACTGGCATGCATCACACCAAAGGTTCTTTACTCAAACTCCCCTGCTTATCTGGCACAAAAACTAGTGATAAATGGAGGAAGCAGGAACTCCCGGTCCGCCAGAAACCTCGTACTCCAACCCACCTTTTTTTGGAAAAAAAGAACTTATGATAGGGCATTCACCGGGGCAGCACCTAGAATCTGGAACTCTTCCCCACCAGCCATCCGAAGAATCCATTCTCTAGCACGTTTCAAGAAGGAGGCAAAAATCTTCCTCATGGGTATATTCCTTCCCTAATGCCTGCCATGCCTGACCACAAATCTGATATTTCTAAGACTATTGTTCCTTTCCCAGATCACCAACTCTTTTTTACCGACTTTAAATATGATTGCAATCTTAGCTTGGTATCCTCAGTATCCCCTATGTTCCCTACACCCCAGCCCCTCGCCACCCCTTTGTACAGTTCTGTATATTTCTGCACCTTGAACTTTGTTTGTACACCTTGGTATATCTTGTAAAGAGCCCTGATACCCTCACGGGTCAGTTTGCGCTCTATAAAACACTAAGATAAAATAAAATTAAAAATGAAATAGAACTATTGCCTTTGCCAATGCTCATACTAAACTGTAACTTAATGGTGTTTTGGGCCCATAAGGTAATATGTTGCCAAGATGTTATCTTTCCACAGTACTATTTTTAAATACAGTTTGTCTTTCATTTCTTGCTATTTATAATGCTGTTCCCCAACTGTAAACATGCTGGAGGGCAGATTTCATTTTCAATACCCCCTCATTTCTGTGTAGAATTAACTATGGGTTACAGTTTATAAGATTTTGAATATTCCCAAATCTCTATAATGAGAATATTGCAAGTCACAATAGAGTTCTGGAACTTTACGAGATGCTCACTGGGGGTCCTCATGCCTACGTATGGAGAAGGGACAAGGGAACCCTACAAGGTTTCCTAATGTTGTAAATGCTCATTGGTGAGCTGTTTTTAATCTATGTCTCTGAATACCTGTCTCAGGTCTGCAGAAGCTGATCACCTTCTCTGGTGCTCCTTTCATGAAGACCAGGCACTGGTCGCTTCCAACTACCTCTGTGACAACCGACATCCTCTGTAGGCCGGAGGAAAATGGGAACTGGTGCACGATGGCGAGGCCTTCGACAGGAACCTAAGGATGAAGGAGAAAATTACGTCTGCATGAATTTAAACAGTTAGATTAACTTTTCCTCTATTTCACAATTTTTGAGCTGTTCAGGACACATGTAGCATAATGGAGGTATCATATGTCATAGCCCAAATGTCCCAGGTGACGTGGCTGATAGACGACTTGGAGCCACACCCAATTATGAGTACTGGGGGTGACCTAGAGTCTCTGGTGGTTGTGAAGGTGACCAAGAGTCTTTGATGGTTGTAGAGGTGACCCAGAATATTTTCTGGTTTTGGAGATAACCCAGAGTCTCTACTGGTTGCAGTTGTGAGCCAGAGTCTCTGTTGGTTATGGGTCAGACTCAGAGTATCTGCTGGTTGTGGAGGTGACCCAGAATCATTGCTGGTTTTGGAGGTGACTCAGAGACTCTGCTGTTTGTGGAGGTGGCACATAGTCTCTGCTAGTTGTGGATGTGGCCTAGAGTGCTGGTAATGGAGACTAGCTAGACTCTCTGCTAAGCATGGGCGGAAAATCCGTACCGCTTGCGGATTTTGCAGATTTTCGGTAAATTCGTAATCCGCGAGATTCGCGAATTTCCCGCAAAATCCACAAACGGAACGGATTGAGTCAAAAGTTCAAGCTGACTTTTGTAACTCTTTTAGAATGGCGCCGGCAAGCTGCAAGAACCATTCTAAACTAGTTACAAAAGTCAGCTTCAACAGGAAGCTCTAATAGATAAAGTAAAGCAGGTGCTGCTCAAATTCAGTTACACAATCATTAATCACCCCAAACTTGGGGTGATTAATGATTGTGTAACTTAATTTGACCTTCAACTGGAGCACCTGCTTTACTTTATCTATTAGTGCTTCCTGTTGAAGCTATTTCTAGCTATTTTAAATTGGCGCTGGCATCTTGCGGGCGCCATTCTAAGTGGGGCTGAGGGCAGAAGGGCACAAAAGTGGGACAGAGGGCAGAAGGGGACAAAAGATGAGTGGGGCAGAGGGCAGAAGGGCACAGAAACGAGTGGTAAAGAGGGCAGATGGGCATAAAAAACGAGAGGGTGGCAGTGATTAAGCAGGCAAAAAAAACCTCGCGAAATTGCAAAGCGCCTCGCGAACACCCGCGAACACGCAAAGCACCTCGCGAACACGCAAAAACAAAAAAATCCGCAAATTCACGCGAATTCGCGAATTTTGCGGATTGCCAATTCGCAAATTCGCGAATTGCGAATTCGCAAAATTCACCCATGCTTACTCTCTGCTGGTTTTAAAGGTGGACCAGAGTCTGTGCTGGTTGTGGCAGTGGTGCTGGTTATGGAAGTGACCCAAAATTTCTGCCGGTTGTTAAGGTGTCCCAGAGTCGCTGCTGGTTGTGGAGGTGACTCAGTGTCTCTTCTGGTTGTGGAGGTGACCTAGATTCTCTGCTGGTTATGGAGGTGACCTAGAGTCTCCGCTGGTTGCGGAGGTGACCTAGAGCGCCTGCTACTTGTGGACATGACCTATAGTCTCCACTGGTTGTGGAGGTGACCCAGAGGCTCTGCTGGTTGTGGAGGTGACCTAGAGTCTTTGCTTGTTTGGATGGTGAACCAGAGTCTCTGCTGGTTGTGGAGGTGACCCAGAGACTCTGCTGGTTGTGGAGGCAACCTAGAGTCTCTGCTGGTTTT
The DNA here is from genome assembly GCF_964263255.1 of Lissotriton vulgaris. Lineage (NCBI taxonomy): Eukaryota > Metazoa > Chordata > Amphibia > Caudata > Salamandridae > Lissotriton > Lissotriton vulgaris. The sequence goes on along the minus strand of NC_141699.1, from coordinate 1,108,629,519 downwards.
AGAGATGACCTAGAGTCTCTGCTTGTTTCAATGGTGACCCGGAGTCTCTGCTGGTTTTTATTGCTGCATCCTGCACTGTTGTCTTGCCCGTTTCTGTATTCCACAGTTTGCACTGTTGTCTCGTCTTATTTCTCCCCGTTGCCCGCTTTTGCCTTCTGTAAACCCCGCCTGCTACCCCCCTTGCTCTTCCCGCCACTGCATCCCCTGCAGCCCCGCCCCCAGCAATCCCAATCGCTGCCCCGCTCCTGCCTCCCAGCTGCTCCTACCTCCCACATCCCCACATATTGAGGCTGCGCAGCAGCCATGCAGCAGACGCGCGCAGCGGACGCACGCAATGGACGTGCCGCAGGCGCGTAAATGGCATGCCTAAGGAAAGCCTGTCTGCGCCCGTCCATGCCTGGACTGTGCCCAGTGCCAGGACCCCTGGCCCCACAAACGCCACGACACCCGCATCTGCTACGACTCCAGCACCCTCCTCACACTTAACACTGGACGATCACCCACCTGCTGCCTAGCCACCCGGAAACGCACCCTTGGACCCTTCTCCTGCCAGGACTGCCGCTCCACCAGCATCTGGCCCGCCAAACCACCTACCAAAGAACCCAACTACCTCAGATGCATCCTCCTCAACACCCGCTCCGCACGCAAACACGCCATGGAACTCTGGGACCTCCTGGACTCCAACACCCCAGACGTCGCCTTCCTGACAGAGATCTGGCTGAACCCCTCCTCGGCATCCGACATCGCCATAGCCATCCGGAAGGCTACAAGATCACCCACAAGGACTGCACCAATGGTCTAGGAGGAGGAATCGCCATTGTCCACAGGAACACTCTCAACGTCTCAACCAACACCGACAACACCCTCAGCACTGCCGAACACCTACACTTCCAGATTCACACCGATCCCAACACCACCCTCAGAGGAACCCTCATCTACAGACCCCCCGGACCCCGAGCACAGTTCATCGACTCCATCACCGACCTCGTGACCTCAGGTGAAATCTTGGTCTTGTAAACACCAATACACCTGATCTCTTCTCACGGTGTAGGCTGGGTATCACATCTGCACACTAAAATACATCACAGCTACTCATGGCGCAGATAATAAAACGTCTCCTCTAACTGTGATGGACATTGCTACAGCTCAAGTCATAAAACTATAACAGAGTTTCAGTAACTTATATTGCACAACTTGTCAGGACTATATTTGGAACACAGATAGGGACTTGGGCATGGACTGGTGGCTGGGTAGAAAAAGTAAGCAGAAAGAGGATTTCAGCAGTGCCCAGGATCACACAGCGAGTCAGAGGAAAAAAGGGATTCAAACGTGAAAAAGATGGTAAAGACACAGAAAGGACAGGCCCACATGAGGTGATCTAGCATTCAGAATAGCCAACACCCAAATCTGCCAACCCAAATGTAAGTACCTTGGTGGCCTTCGGTCCTGGCTTGAGAATTATTGATGATGTTCGATTCCCTCTGACGTTTTCACTGATACTCTGATCCTCAACCTCCTGGAAGCAAAAAGAAGAAAATCATTTAGGGCAGTGATACACAATGTAACTTATAACATATATATATATATATATATATATTGTTTCATTAAATAAAATCATAAACTCACATATAAGATTTGTAAAGTACATGTGGTGCTATAACATAAGAATTCTATCTGTAAATGTTTCAAGATACTGCAGTTTATTTTCTAAAAATAATCGATAAGATGTTTGCGTCTGACAGAGCTCAGTAGAGCCTCAGTAGTTAAGCAGTGCTTGAAGGCCATCTTGCAACAAAAAGTGCCCTTTTTATTCAAATTGCCATTAAATGTTTAGTCTATCCTGTTTAGCAACGGAACAGTACCAAAAACAAGCATTGGCAATGCCAATATGTTTGGCTTTAAAGGAATGTTTTATGCTAATGTGAAGCTTCACAAATAAATAGCATGGGAATAGATGTATTTGTGTAGAAGCAAAGATCTGTAGAATAGTATTGGTGTATTGACATAGGTTAAAAGGTCAGGTGACAGTTGAATTGAGAAGCCATAGATAAGCATTAATTTAGGATAATGGCTGCTCTCCTCCCATCTGTTCTACTGCCAGTAAAAAACACCATCAATTGACATGTATGTACCCCTGAAAATTCAAGCTCAGGCAGCTGAATAAATAAACAAAATTATCACAGCTGTGTTAAGGGCAAGCACTTCTTTTTTGAAGCACACAACTCCTACCCAATCAAAACACGTACTCCTGGCTCCCAACATGTGTCTGAAGCCACAGCCTCTCCCTAGTGATGCCCACATAAGTGTCTGGCAAAAGTTAGGCCAGATTCTTCTGATATCTTTTTATGGAACCAGCAGAAAGCACATTCTTATGATGCTCAGTTGTTTGATGCTTCCCTCAGGCAGCGTTGCGTGGTTGACATCTTACACGCGTCAGCAAGACGATCAGCAGGTTTGACGCAAACGAAGGTGGTGGAGTCAACAACATGTAAGATAAACTGAAGCTGCCTATTTTAGATAGTTTGAGAGCGGCTTTTGAGCCTATATTAATCCATTCTGTACTGACTTCTAGATCTGCCAACGCTTTGCTTAGTTGTAGGGTCCAAGGATGTGTAGGGTCTTCCTTAACTTTAATCATTTCCTGGAGGTGGTACTTCTTTGTGTGGGCTTTAGATTTCAAGGTGCTATAGCGGAGTGTATTGAATGCAGCGCTGCATGCATATTCCTGGTTTGCTGAGCTAAATGATGCGGTGACTTTCATGTGTATTTGGAAGTAAGAAGACTTATGTGTACATTTTACGTTATATTGAGTCCAGCAGCGGTGTTGGGCGTTTGAAAGCAATGGAAGAAAGATGGCTTTGAGGATGGAGTCTACCGATGAGCTATACAGCTCAGCATTTCACATGACGAATATTGAGACCAATGCTTTATTCTGTCTGGTTGCCGGTTTGTACTGTGGTGAGCCATTGTTGGAAAGCCATATTCCTGGAACGCGCAAGCACGCAAAACACAATGGCCCCCTCCTGGTGAGCTCCTCACCGGAACAGCCCGTTTTCGATGAATTCAATACACATTCCTGTCAGAATATTTCTTTATAATGCTGTGGCAGTACTCTGCAGATCTTACCTGTCGCTGTGGTGGTTTTCCTGGTCTGCACGACATCGGAAGCTGCGTTTTCTTTCCTCCTGCTTCAACTTCGAACTCTGTTTCAAGGTACTGCCCAGCTTTCCTGTCAGGGGGGTGGAGTATTGCTCAGGAAAGCGCCTGGCTTCGGCCTAACCACTCCCACAGTCTGTTTTATCTGCTGCAGCAACCTTTTTTGATGCGTTTTTTCTGCAGTCATCTCCTTTTCCTTCACTTTGAATTTATTTACAGCCGTAATGTTTTTTTATAATAGGAAAATGGAGAATAAAAATGGGCAAACACCTCATAATAAGAGGAAACAACATATTTTTCCTCCTCCAATACAATCTAAAGTGGTAGAATCTAGTGATCCTACCTTAGCATTAATTCTTGATGAAATTCAAGCACTTCGATCCTAGCACTGATACAATAGCGTCAGAGATTAACAACCTATGCAAAGATATGTCTAGTATGTCAATGAATATAATTCAATCAAATTCCAGGACAATAAAGTTAAAATCGATGCCTTTGCACCGCTTGTGGCAAAATTATCTCCTATGTCTTCTCTCCTTCTGGATTTTCAAAATCGCAACAGGCAATACAACTTACGTATTTTTAATTTGCCAGAAGATGTAGAAGGTTCCATTTGCAGACTACATTTGGAGAATTTGATACCTGGTCTTTTGAATATCAAATTTCCAGAGAAATTTGAAATAGATAAAGCACATAGAAGTCTGTCTCATCGTAATCCTCACCACACAAAACCAAGACAAATGATTTTCAAGGTTTTACGTCACCATCATTGGATTTTGATAAGGAAAGCAGCACAGGAAATTTCTTTCTTACTGGTCAATGGTAATAAAACTGTTCCAAGACTTTGCTAAGGATACTGTTAATACTCGCAAGGAATTCACAGACATTCGTCCACGATTTAAAAGTCTTGGATTCAAATATGGTCTTTTTGATCCTTCAACAATGCGAATTTGGAAAGATAATTTTTCAAAGTCCTTCCGACGACCTAATGATTTAAGATTATTCAAGGATCAGCATTCACAGCATTCTATGGATACGCATGATTCTGCTACTTGAACATTACTCTAATATGTATTTCCAACTAATATAATGTTTATTTCCACACAGGGCTCCAATGGTTCGGTCATGCTTGCAAAGCGTGTGTGTGTTTTAAACTTGTTATTAATGATTATTTGTTGTCGTCTTTTCTATGTTTGTTTGTCTTCTCTTTTGTCATTCTTTCTTCCAATACCCATTTTTAGAGCTTCTATTCTTCATTGTTCTTCTTCAACTTTTTCTCCTCTTTTTAGTCTTTTCTTACTCTCTACTTTACTCTGGCTAATGTTCATAACATTAAAATAATCTCTTTGAACGTCAAGGGTTTACGACATCCTGTAAAACTTACAAAAATTCTATATTATTTAGGAAGCTGTACGGCAGATATTTGCTTCATACAGAAAACGCATATTGAAGACAAAGTTTTAGATTATATGAAAAAAGTGGGTTGATACAAGTATATATTCTCCTGCAAAGGGTAAAAAAAATGGTGTTGATATTCTTTTTGGGAAAAAAACGACATTGTCAAATTTTAAGTAAAACCTCGGATTCAAAAGGTAGATATGTCATAGATATAATTAATTTTCCTGATACAGCTATGTTTTTACTTAATGTATATGGTCCAACTGCTGATGATCCTATTTTTGGTCTACTCTAACTAGTGAAGTACTCAAGTTGGGTAACGTACCTCTTATAGCTGGAGGAGATTTCAACCTCATTTTTAATCCTTTATTAGATAGATATTTTCTCGCTAAATTTTGACCTCCTAAAGCATTTTTTTCTTTTAAATCTTTTTTTAAAACAACAAAATCGGTGGATAACTGGCGATTGCATTTTCCTATGGAAAACATGTTTACCTTTTACTCTAACCCACATAACTCACACTCAAGACTTGATTATTTATTAATTTCCAGACAACAAATTAATTCTGTTGTTACTCCTACTATTGGCAATATTGATATTTCTGATCATGCCTTGATTTCCATTGTTCTACAATTTAATTCAAATTTTAAAGCACAAGCCAGATGGCGCATGAATACTAGTATTGTTCTCAATAAACAAAATAAACTGAACATTTTAAAAGCACTTCAAGAATACTTGCAACTTAAACCAGAAGGCTCTACAACTATGGTGAATAGATGGGACGCTTTTAAAGCCTATATCAGGGGTGCCTCCATTTCTCTCATGGAACATGAAAACAAAACATTCAATGCAAGAATTAAGGAATTGGATAAAAAAATTGCAAAATTTGAGAGACTGTTTATTACCTCTAATGATCCTCAATATAGATTAAAATTACATAAAACATTGATTTGATTTTAATTCAATCCTTAGCAAAAGAGCTGGTGTTCAACTCTCTAACGTTAAAGGCAAATTCTGTTTTAATGCTAACAGATCTGGACCGCTTTTGGCCAACTATTACATATCAAAAAAGATACAACACAAATAAATTCAATTCATGGCCCCAATGGGAAAATTGCATTATCGCAAAATGATATTGTTAATGAATTTTTTAAATTATTACGCTACTCTATATAATAAACATAAATTTGATGATTCTTCTTTAATTGACTCTTTTTTTATCTAAATGAGGTGTACCCAAGGTTTCTCAATTAACTAAAAATAAATTAGATTTACCCATTACTGAAGATGAAATTTTATTAGCCATTAAGTCTCTTAAACTAAATAAATCCCCAGGACCGGGTGGCATTCCAGCAGAATTTTATAAAGAATTTCAGTTGCAGCTTATTCCTCATTTATTTAAACTATTTACCTTTTTTAGTTCTATAGGGGCTACAACAGGTTCTTTTACTGAGGCTTTGATTGTTGTACTACCTAAACCTAACAAAGACCCTCCACTTGTGTCAAATTACCGCCCTATTTCCTTAATAAACCAAGATTGTAAACTCTATGCCAAAATACTTGCAACTAGGTTAACCTCTTGTTTAGATTCTCTTATTCATCTAGATCAGTCTGGGTTTATGAGAAATAAATACTCTGTCAATAACACAAGAACTTTATTACATGTTATAGAAGGCTTCCTAGAGAACCTTATTGGTATCAAGGAACGCTTCAAACAAAGGAGGTACGAGCACAAAATCCTCGACAGGGATGAACAGAGAGCACTCAGCCTTCCCAGAGCAGGACACACTTAAAACTTAGAACTAGCACAGCAGACAGGACAGGCAAACATCACAACAGTAAACATCACAAGGGAAGAATAGCCTTTTTCACCAACTACACGACAACTAGAGACAAGATCTTCCGGGCTTTCAGAAAACACTGGCACCTGCTACTGGAAATCCCCACACTACGCCCACTTATCAGTGACAAACCATCATTGATCTACAGAACAGGACGCACACTGAGGAGATCCCTATGCCCGAGCTACATCACAACAACCAAAAGAACCACCACCACTTGGTTGCCACAGACCCACCAGCGTTTCTACACCTGCACCAACTGTAATATCTGCTGTTTGGGCAACAACAAATGTAAAGAATTCTGTTACAACTCAGACTCAACTCATGCAATCAAACACCACATCAACTGCAATACACAGTATGTCAACTTCGTAATCGAATGCCCTTGTCACAAGATCTACGTCGGCAGCACCGTACGCAGCCTCAGGACCAGAATCCAAGAACACCGCAGGGCCTTCATCAGTGGCGACAATAGATACCCCATGACAGAGCACTATCGTACAACACACACAGGGCCCATCAAATTCAGATTCTTTGGCATTGACCATATCCCCATGAATAACTGTGGTGGGTATAGGGAATTGACACTACGAAGGACGGAGGCCAAATGGATCTGTAGACTACATGCAGTTAGCAAGGGACACAAATCCGACCATGAGTTTCACTGCTTCCTTAGCTAAAATACCTCTCAACCAACCATCTACTATTTTCTGACACAGGAGGGAACTGGATCCCCGGTCGGGGCTTTTATTCTGTACACTGGGCATACACCTCCCTTTTTTCCCCTTGATCGTCAGGATTCATAATACCTTCTATAGTCCCTATTTTTTACTCTCTGTCGTCCTCCCAACCAGCTGCACCACACTTATGCCCACACGTTGCATTCACCTTAAATTTACGAGTGCCGCTCACTGGCGATCTGCACAACACATTAGCATTTACATATGGCTCTTGACCTAAGCCCAGACGTGGCACGTCGCTACTGTCTCTTTTGGCTTCACTTTATTAATGATGCCACCACTCTTGTGACATCTTGCCTCGCTCCCAATAACATTTGTGGTCAACAGGCCACAGATCTCCCGCCTCTGCGCTCTGACATATCATACACCCTTGGTCAGCAACTATGTCCCTCTCACCACTCTCCCACTTTAGGATAATATCCCTCTGAACAGGGGCAATTCACTTATCCGCCTTTCGTCTCATCCACCTCCCCCGGGGTCTGACATTGCCTCTCCTGGGAAGCCTTTCTAATGTTTCCTCCAGGTGAATTCTCACCTCCCCTGTTTTTTCTTCACATGTGGATCTTCACCCCCCTGTTTTATCTCTCTACTTTACAGGCACAGGCACGGGGTTCATCTTTTCCAGTCTGAACAGCACCAAGTCACTCTACCCATATAGCCTTTTCAACTTGTGCTGATGCTGCCAACTGTCCAACGTGCAGGCTAATCACTCCTACTGCACACATGTTAATGCCAGGTTTTAACTTCCAGCACTCACCAAACAACTTTGTTTACTTGTTCTGACACTGACCATGGTCAGACCTGTCGGTTGGAACCACAGATTTATCACAAACTCTCTTCTCCACTAGAGGCCCTCCTAGTCTTTCCACCATATTCTTTTTCGCTGCAGACTTCCCACTCTTCCAGCACATATACGACACAGAAGCTGACCCTGGCCAGATACAGACCAGATCGAGTGTCTCCAGGCCTACTGCCCACACAGGTATTTATTTGCTTACCAACGCCCCCCGGCACTGTGCCTTTTGCCCGGTTCCTCTACCTGATTTCTCTGCTCACGCAACCCTGCCCCCTACCTCCCCCTTCTTCCTCTGGACTATGCGGCTCAGGTCCGGACTATCGGATTTCTACTCTGCAGACCCCACCACCCTAGGGTGTCCCCACTCCTCCCCCACCTGACGGTGCACTTCATTTTTTACTAGACGCCCTGATGCCTCACCGGGATCCCCACTCCTCTCACACCAGATGGCCCACTTATCACAACATTAGACAGATCGCCACACTTGGGGTTTGCGGTCCATATCACACCACACCTGTTACACTGCCGCCACTAACATGCAGCGCTCCCAGGTGTTCCCTTTATCGTCACTCTAACACCTCATGAGGCCACACAGGAGCATCACAGCCTACCACCCTGACTCCTCCCTTTAACATCTCCGTTCCGTTAATGCTTACCATTCGCCCCTCCCTGCTTCAACCCACTGCTACCCTGACCTTTTATCGTTCATGATGCTTCCCGCTTGACACATAGGGTTCCCTCTTGCTCAGGACCCTGGCCCGGTGCCTCATTCATTTCATTATTCATTTTTACTGTCAACCTCTGGGGTTCACATATATACGCCTGTTCTCCTCCAGCTTCCTTACACATGCGAATAATCCCGCACTCGTGCCCAGGAGTATTTTGCCATGTTTTCACCCCTTCAAAACAGGAAGTCGCTGCTGCCAGCCATTTCCTGGTGTGCTTCTTTTAACCTGCTACCTGGCTTCAGGGATGTCTCGGACTAATGTAGGCACACATGGTTTCCGACTGCAGTGTCACACTTTGTAGGCGCAACCCGCCACACACCTTTTCCTGATCGCTGCTCTGCAGCATTTCCCACTGACCCCACATGCTTTCGTCCCTGGCAGACAAGCGCAACACAGTGGCCCCCGCCACGGCAAATGCATTATTTTCTCATGCAAGCCAGGACCATTGCTTGACTCATTACCTCCCCAGTGTGCTTTCCCGTTGGACTCAATGCTTTTCTCTGTGACCCCGCAAGATCCTACGGACCTTGGCCCTAATCAAGGAGGCCCCAACTTTTCTATAACCATGAACAACAGGAGGAATTGATGCTCAGTTGTTACTACTCCAGATAACCACAACTGACCAGAAACGCACCACGCTACCACAGGACACGGCTTTTAAAAGTACTATTCTCCCTGGCTGTTCCACCACATCTATATCAGGATGTACATAATTCTCTCTTCTTTGCCTTCTCGCTTCAGCCCCTTCTCTCTTACTGTTTTTTAATGTTTTTAATGCAGTTTTTCTCTTTTATGACTTAATTTTTGGCCATAGGATTATATTCCATGCATGGGGTCCACTCTCCATTGCAAGTTCGCAACTACTCCATTTATTCACTGGAACTGTCCTGGTTCTGATACTCATTGCACCAGGCCACCATCACACTAGGCCACAGGTGACACAACCATATGAGCATAAAGACTACAGTACAAACTTCATATTTACCATCTGATAAACGTGCTAATGATTAGCTATAGGTATGCCACATGGGTATATTTTATATAATTTTTTATTATATTTCATTGCCTGCCTTATCGGGCCGCACCAATTGCCATAGAGTCCCCCTGAACTTCTATCAATATAACATGCAGATATTTATGTCAACACAGACTCAGACAATAGGGACCACAACCACATTAGAATATAGGGACAATTAGCCATACTGTATTAGCCGTACTGTGTTCACCCACATGTTTTTCCCATTTGTTCCCCCTCCCTTTTGCACCTCCATTTTCCCCTGCCTTCGTTTTCATTTCTGTTCCCCACACACCCTTTTTGCCCCAATGTTCGCTGTAGCATTTCTGTATTTAACTGAGTATGTCCACATGTTCTACACATATATTTATTTTATGTGATGTAATTTTCAACCCTGAAGAAGTTCATTGTTAATGAACAAAACGTGTTGGCTGGAATTCAGTTCTGTTGCTTGACTTTGAAAATAAAAAACATACTTTTGACACAACTTTATGAGTGAATATACTTATTGTACGGACCACCTGGGTGGTGCACCACTCCAAATTCTGGTGTAGTCGTTTCTCTGCTTTGCAGTTGGCACCCAAGAACGGCAGGTGCAGGAGTTGCATGTGCACCCCAACAAGAAATACAGTTTGATCAATCACACAGGGAATACAGCAGGGAAGTGCGGCTATCATGGTCTGCCGTTGCTCACCTTATTCCATACTGTTGGTTGTGTTAGTTATGAAGCCTGGTGGGAGAGTAATATTTTATTATGTACAGTAGGCCTGGGCGGTGAACTTTGCTCCGTTCGCAGAGTTTTCTACACTCCGCACTCTGCGGAGCTCGCAGAGTGCAGAAAACTCCGCTTTGCGATGTGCAGCAGAGTTTTTTCCACAGCTCGCAATCGTGAATGGTAAGTTCGCGAATGCGAGCTGCCGCTCGGGTAGAAACCCTACCCGAGCTGCAGGGATACCAACACAAACTGCAGTTCACACTGCGCTCCGCCACTCGTGGAACTTCGTGGAGCTTTTTGTAACTTCGCGGAGTTCCGCTTATCAAAACTCTGCGAACTACGCACAGGCCTAATGTAGAGCCTCTTCAAGTTGTTATACATCTAAGTCATTTAGAGGAAAGCTTTCATTCTCACTTATTTCACTATTGAAAGTATTTGGGGTATTAGTGGAGGGGATAAGTACCCTCATCCAATAATACCACAATATTTGTCAAGGTGAACCACGATATCACTAAATTAAACTGAGCTAAAACCTCCTGGTAGCCATGGCACTGAGCAGACAGGCTTAACGAAGAGGCAAGGTGTAAAGTAAAAAAAAATCCTAAACCAATTAAGAAAAATATAGTAATATTTATTAAATAGAATGTCACCAAAATGACAAAAATCCAATACATAAAATCGGAGTAATTAATTTTTAAAGTTTGAATTTCAAATAACCCTGGGGGGTGAACACCGCTCCGCTCGAGGAGTTTGCAGCGTTTTCCGCACTCCACATTACGTGGAGCTCGCCGAGTTCCGAAAAAGGGTGCAGATGTTTTTTCCTTGCTCGTGTTGATTAACGTCAAGTTGGCGAACACAGAAAATCAACCTCCCGGTGAGATTTTGCCTTGTTCGCGCTTGTCAACATCAAGTTGGCAAGCACGAGCGTGGAAAATAAACCTCCCGGTGAGATTTCTCAAAACTGGGGGGATCAGGATTCTCATTGCGAGTGGTCACGTATGCTTGCAACCACTTGTATTGAGAAACTACCCGTTCGCATTGAGAAAGCTGCCGCTCGTGTAAAATCTTCTCGAGCGGCAGAAAAAGGAAAGTTTGCGCTGTGCATGGCGTTGTTCGCAGTGATTGCATAGAGCTGACAAGCATCCGGCACAGTGCGATCACCGCGAACAGCATTTTTCTATTATACTCCACCAGAGTTTTTTTTGTACTTCACGGAGTTCCGAGTAGCACAACTCCTCGAACTCCACCCAGGTTTAATTTAAAATAGCGTCAGAAAGCATTTAGCGCCAACCATGATCACCTGTTGTGTTGGACTTGACAAGGCTAAGGTTTACGGTCCACTGCAATGGACCATGGATCAGATACAAGAACCTAGTTTGTCCTGGTAAAATATTACCTTCACACTTGTAAATCTTTATGGAACAGAAAGTCTTCAGTGTGGCAAGGAGGTAGTCTGTAGCCTAAGCTGGGCTTGTCGATGATGGAAAGTCGAAGTTCCAGTTCTTGGTAAAGCTGTCGACAAAGGCAGGAAACCTCAGTTTGGGAAAAGCTTACGTTTCATGGCCAAACAGCCCTTGATATCAAATAGATGCAAGCAGCAGCTTGGTCTGGTGACGTTTTCTACATGTGGACATTAAAACTTTTCTGAGCGTGGATTTACTCAGTGGGCCAAGACTTCAGTCCAAGCCAAAGATGGCTCGAAGTCATTGGATGCTGCCCTACGGTGGTCCTATTCAAGTGGATATGTGTAGTGAAGAATATAGTGAAAACTGCGGCAATCTCAGTTCCAGCAGGAATGCACCCTCAGTGGAACAGTTGGCCGATTGTTCTGGTCCCAAGCTGGTTCTCAGGGCAAAAGTTGGCAAAATGTTTCCAAGTCCCAGACCAGAAGGCTAGGCTGCCAGGAGTACTCTCTGATGCTGGCAGAGATTCCAGACCCTTAGAACCTCACTTGGAGATTAGGACTTGATTCAGGAAAGGCCAGCAGAAGGGACCATGCCCCATAATGTTGAAACAAAAAAAATGCCTGTTGAAGCTTGTTGTAGCCCTATAGCTCAAACTGTTGGTTACCCAACCAACCCTTGGAGTCACGTCTGGGATACTGGGTACAAGGAAAGCAGATTGAGTCTACTTCAGATCTTCGGACAGCAGGACAGTCCTTCTGAATCATTTCAAGTCCAGCTGTGTGCTGAGGAAAGATATGGGGATGCCACATTTATGTCCAGTTCCACCCTGTGGTTGGGGAAATCTCCTGTCCACTTTTGATGCACTTCTTATGTGTTTTACCATAAAAATATCCCAATGTGCCCCCTCTGCTCAAAACCAACATGTCAGAACCTTAATTCCCCTGTGCAGAGATCCTGTCCACATCCCTGCATGTGGCCAGGGAAATGAGCAACCAATCACTCTTCACTAGTTCTGAAGGTGTCATCTCTCCCACTGAGCCTTGCGCCTGACGGACTGGAGGGACAAAGGAAAGGGACTGGCCTAGCTGTTAGCAACATCTGCCTGTTACAAGGTTGGCCTCTGAGAAGTTGATTACGTTTCTTGGTAGAGCCTTCCAGGTAAACAGAACACCTCCCCATACCCAAGACCTTTGCCTTAGTTCAGGAAGAAAATTCACATCTCATCAAGGGGGCTTCTCACCTCCACCTCAGGCCTACTAGAGGCTTTTGTCAGGTAACTTTTCAAAAAGTACCTATTTCAAAAATAGGTAGTGCAAATCCAACTTTACCAATGATATTGTATTCTAATAAATGTTTTAAAAAGTCGAAGTATGAACTTGGTTTCCTAGATGGAGATAACAATATTAAATGTAATTTGGTATCCCATTGCGTTCCTATTGAACAGTTCATCCTGCTATAGTGAAAATATCCTTTTGGGCTTTTGTACTGTTAGGACATGTTTAAATGTCTGACTTTTAAATGCCACACACCCAGCCTTATGGCACTAAGGACAGATTAGGATGACTTTAACAGGCGTTTTTTAGGCCTGTCAAAAAGGGATATTTTGGCAGGTTGAATTTGCAGTTTAAACTGGCACAAGTGAGCACTGTCACAGTAGCTGACACAGTGGGTGGTGCAGGCCACTTCTGACATTTAACTTACACGCCCTAGATACATTGTGGTACCATATACTGGGGGCTTATAGATATGTTTAATATGCAGATTAGAGGCATGCAAATTTTCCTCATGTTGAAAGGAGAGCATAGGCACCTTATGACTGGTTAGCAGGGGCAAAGAGTTATACAGCTATCAAACAGTCAAGGCAAAGATCTGGGGTTGTACCATGCAAAGTATGGTTGTTTCCAACAACTATCTTTTCCGGTGTTAGATTCTTTGTTGTATGCAGGATTGAGCCAGTAGGCAGGATCGATGAGGCAGGAGTTGATGGTGGACCTCTGCCACAATTTCAACTGTATTTGTAAGTTAGGGAATGTTTTGGCAGTTTCCTGTGGTTGTGTTCATTAGGACTGGTTGTTCTAATAAAGTTTTATTCAATTAGACATTTGAAATGTTAAATGTTAAATGTCGTATACTTGTAAAGCGCACAGCTGCCCCAGCAAAGGGGCGTCCCGGCGCTGTATACCGCTGGGGAACCCGTCCTGGCTTTCCCTGTGAGATGGTCCTTACTGGGAATCCCCAAGGTGGAGCCAGGCATCCCCGGCGTTGGTGGGGCCGTTGTGGAGATTAGGCAAGCTAATGCCCAGAGTTGCCAAGTGGGACCCCAGGTTAGAGTAGGCACCGAGGTGAGAATTGTCGAGTCCGCTGACCCTGGTCCACGACCCTGCCGCGTCGGGAATTGAACCCTGGTCCCGGGCCGACTTCTGCTCCCGGGTCTGCCGCCTCTAACCAGTGAGCCACACCACTCCACCAAATGATTTTGGAGATACTAAAGAACTGGGCAAGGAGTTGCTCTAATGATGTAATTGACTTGCCGCTTTTTAAAAGCTTGCTTTACAGGTCCTGTGTGGTCCTGGACATGGTGTGTGGTCTCTTTGATGGGCATAATTACTGCTTTATGCAAGATTTGTCTATCAAATCTAAAATTGCTGTACGCATAGGGGAACTGTTCTGACTGGTGATAGAACTGATAATATCTGCTTTTGGAAGCGAAAATGTTTAAATTCAGTTGCCACTTATTGATTTTAAACAAAGCAAAGGTAAAATGAAGTGGGAAATATAGGAGGTAAAGGTGAGAGAAAAGAACATTCTACTCACCTTCCCTCCCCGGCTGTTTTTGTAGATTACCGGTAAGCTAAATGGTGTGAGTTAGATACCTTCATGATCCCTGTTGATTATTAAAGTCTCTGTTGGGTCTATTATCAATCTTAATTACTTGGAGTGCCGGGAAAATGAAGAAAGCGATCACTGAGTTGTTCAGGGGGGGTCTTGGTGAAGACAGATGTGTCCTTTACTGTTGCTGTAACTACTGGAGTCTAGGTCCTGAGGGGCAGATTTACAACTTCTGGCGCATCTCTGCAAATCAGCAGGGATGCACCAGAACAGATGGGTCATGCAACCCCCCCCTTGTGCCTCTACAGATGTGCTGCATTTACAATGCGGCGCACCATGGTACAAGGAGGAGCAGATGCGTGACCCATCTTGTGGCGTACGGGCAGCGCACTGCCGAAGAAGAGGTTAGGGTAGGAGAACACACCACTCAAGATCAAGGTCACCTCATTAGATTCAAATGAAAACCACATTCTCTGCCTTTGTTTCTAAGTTTTTATAAGTTTGAGGGTGCTTCAGAAATGTTGTTTCTGTGGCTCCTTCACACTTTTTAACCATTTAATAAAATTCTTGTGCTTACTCTAGTGACATGCTTAGTACACAACACTGAGTTCCCATGGAAAGAGGATGCCAATTAGGAAAACCCTAAGCTTTTTACAGACCACGAGTCGTCCAGCTACCTTGTCACAGAGGGAATCCACTAGGTGTCAAACCTCATTAAAAACTGATGCTGCCTTCTCTATGTTCTCTTATAGCATATGTATATTTGGGGTTGACTTAGATGCAGATGGAAACCACACAGATGCCAAAATGCCTCATGTCCCCCACCCCACTTGCAGGAAAAGGTGGCTACCTCAACAGCTCAATTCCAGTGGCACTTTTCCTGTCTGGATCTGCCATGTATTAACCATGGTAAACTTAGCTGGGAAAATTAAACAATTGTCCTCCATACAATGAAAGAAAAGCTTTGGTACATGTGAAACATTAGTTATTTTGTTCCGAAGATGGACTGGCAGCAACTGTTCCAATTTCCCTAATGCAGCTCCTGTCATACACACAGGAGCCACTTCAGGGAAGAAAATGTCTCTGACATGGCAGCACAATCAATCGGCGGGTCAGAAAGGCACACTGTCTTTATTAAGTGAAGCACTTCAATCAAATTTAAAGAAACAGGTTGAGCTCATTCAATTCTGTGTCTTCTTATAGGAGATCAGTTTGCATAATTCAAACTGTAAGCTGCAGAGGTGGTGTACGCTGTATCGGATGAAAATGAAAATCTATTCAGCACACCACAGACTCAAATGGCACTTATAAAATGGGAGCAATTATTAACCAACTTCACGTTAATTGCTGCATTGATCTTGAAGAGATGACAGTTGAGTGATCAGGGCAGCATGCACTAATCTTCACCCGGTTTTAGACACAGATCGCTGTACTAGATGCTCTGGTGATACAAAGAAATGGGCTGCTGTAAGAGGTAGTTCCATCTACAGCTGAGGTTTGTATGGTCTGACTCTTAAATATCAATGTGATGGTGAATATGAACAATGCAAGGATGAGTTACCCAAAAAGTGCCTTCAAACATCTTGAGGTCCAGCGGATCCCCTTGAAGTTTCCCATCGTTGACCATCAGAGAGTGGCAGCTCGCGAGGGCTCCCAAGAGCGGCCCCCAGGGTAAGGCTGCACCAGAGCTGAACCTGTAAACAGTCTGAAAACTGAACAGAAAAAATGGTGAGGACTCATGCTTGCCAGAAATAAGTGTTAGTGATATTGTATTAAAAGAATAAGAACTATAGCATTGATATGTGTATGAAGGTGGGCGGTATCCTAATGACTCGACAAAGGCGCCTCTGTCCACCAGTATGGGATGATACCTCTCTGTGTCAACAGGTGTCGGCTCACACTGCTATCCATTACCATAAAGTCTGACTCTCCACCATTGGTGATGGGATGCCCTTCATTTTAGTGAGGGCAGCCTGGCTGTGTAAGTCCCTGCCTTCCCGTATGTGCCTGATCAATTCCGAACATGAATTCAGAAAGACCCTGAAGACATGGCTTTTCAGCCAATGCTAATATCTCAGTTGGACCTCCCTCTCCCACAGTGACCATGTAGCGCCGGGACACCTCTGCTTGAGTAGCTGTTGCGCTCTACAAATGCTATTATTAATATTACTATTTTTCAAAGCTTAACCCTTGTAAACCACAGTTTCTTCTCATCTCTTCCTCTGGGCATGTCTCTTCTGCTTATCCTCATTTTTTAGGTGCTACTATGTGTTTCTACATTTCTTGGCTTGTCTCTGAACTTCACACTACACACAAGTAAACTGATTGCTACATGTTTATCTCAGCTTTACTTATTGTGGAGATTAAACCATTTGCTGCCATCATCTGACTATGGTTATGTCCTGATCTCTTCAAGGCCAAACGGTGGTGCCACTCTTCTTTCTGGCCTATCTCTATCATTATTTGCTTCCCTAAAAGGTATGATCCACTCTCAGACTACCTTCTCACCAGTGCTCCTCACTTAACCACATCACACCTATTTTTTGTTCATAACAATGGCTACCTTGCTCTTTGCGATCACCTTCTAACTTTCACGCATGATGTACAATGCACTTGTCATGGGACAACCACCCAGAAAGCTGCATATAGCAGAGTTTGCAGACTGATCACAAGCTTAGATCTGGTGTGTCTGGATATTCACAAATCCCACCATCTAGATCTCTCTGCTCAGACTCTCTGCAGAATTCCTAACAGTGTGGGGCTTCCTCCCGCCACCAGAATCCATTTCCGGGCCAGTTCTTTAATTCACGCCTGTTGAGATACCTCATTCCTGCATAGTTTTCAGTGGTTGACTTAGTGCTGTTTCTACTGAACAGTTGCTGATATCTGTAGTCATTTATAATTCTTGAATCACAATGTGTCTGGATATTTTTCTTTTACAACTTTTACTCAATTCATTAACTTTTTCTAGACTGTACACCTCCATGTTGTCTTCGTGCTAGGGATGGCAATTTAAGGAGAAGTAAAGACATGCATGTGTACATAATGCTACTTTTACCATTTGTTTTATTGGGTCAAACTCTTCTTTGAAAAAATCCCAAAGAATTGCAAGATTCAAGGTTAAACAGCAAAATGTCAATCAAAGTCCAAAGGTGCATTTGTTCCAGATGTCTGTATTTAAGACATGTCTACCTCCCACGGACATGTGTATTCAAGCCTGTGCAGGACCAACCAGATAAAACCTCTGTGGCTCAGTTTGTTTGCAATCCATCCTCTTTTCATCTGTCTCATAAGGAAATTCATAAATCTACACGTACTCCTATGGTGTGAGACACTTATTAACTTAGACATCCAAGGATGTGAGGTACACAAGTGAGTGAAATCTACAAAATATTTTATTCTGTATTTAAACAGTCTTCACACTGTCTTTAACCAGGCTCAGGTCTGTCCTTTGTTGTTAGACTACCTTGAAGCAGCTTTCAGTTAGACAATACGTCAGCGATTGAGAGAAATTTTTATCTATGCTTGAAAGAGACTCAAGACTATTACTTCCAATTTAAGGCAGTTTTAAGATTGTCTTAAATGAGGGAAAGGACATTGTTCAGCCCATAAAACAATATAAAGGCAGAGTTAAGCTCTTAAAGAATTTTGGTAAATCAGGGCTGCAGTGCCTCTTCTTAATTTGTGGTTATTATTATGCGAAGGAGTGGACGGAACTCGCCGAGTTTCACTTACATGACAACTCCATGAGATTCCGTGGAGCGACTCGAACGGGTGGAATCAGCATGTTGTGCTGATGTTTAGAGCCAGGAGCTTGGTCCGCGCTGCAAAATCAGCGCGAATGGCACCATGAAACGTGCCAGAGGGCATCCTTCTTTGCTGTCACCTGAGTCGATTTTTTACTCGAGCGGCGGTTTTCTCACTGTGAACAGTCGTGACCAACCGCATTGAGAAAATCTCACTGGGTGCCATACTAGCACCCGGACATTGCACTATGGGATGCCAATTATCATGCATGCTCATCAACTGACCATTGTCGAGTCACGCGTGAGAAAAAACTCTGCCACGCTGTGATTGGCGGAGTTTTGCCAGAACTCTGTATTACAAGTGCAACACGGAGTAGACAAAACTCAAGGATATCTGCCGACAGAGCAGAATTTATGGCCCACCTCTAATTATGAAGTCTTAGCTGGCAAATGATAGCTATAGACATTGTTTTCACTGCATGTTAATATACAATTTAAAGATGATAGAAAAGAAATTTATATTCAAGAAAATTACATTTCTATTTCTGTTCTTTAAGACACAGACCACATCTTCTCAAAACAATAAAAGAATGTCCATTTAGGTAGTGGCCAACCTCACCTGTTCCCTCCTGATGGCACAAGTCCCCACAGATCCAGGCCATCTTCTGTTAAGGTTCCTGTCTGTGGAAGAATATCAAATAACATTACTTATTGCACCACTTCCAGAAAGTGTAAAATTAGGAAGATTCTAGGCATCCTGGTTCTGAGTAATGTATTTTTCATCTTTCATCTCTGTCCCAGATACATCATTTGTTCAAAATTACATTTATTTGAATTACTAGCTTGGACATCCCATAATTTATCATAAATACATTTGGATTGCTGAACCTTTGTGTTTGCAGCCTTGACTCTTCAACCAAAATCCAAATGCACGATGGCATCATGCAGTTTTGATTGCAAAGAATGTGTTAATGAAAAGAAACTGCTGGCAAGCTAGTCCAGGCTCATCAAATTCTGACATAGACATGACTTTGGGAAGTGGATTCAAGACTAAAGGCATGTGTCTTGTGATGAGGCCAATATGTTACTTCCTTGCTGGGAGATGGTAACCATTTCTCTATGCATACTTAGAGGTAAGCTCCCAACCCTCTTTGTACAAATATTTTGGACATTTTCTCCACATATGTTGCCTAATCCTGGAAAAGAGTATAAGAAAGGACAGACATTGCTAACCTGGTGGTAGGTGAAAGGTATATGCAGTCTTTACCCTGAAGGATGTCACCACGCAGGTAAGTATCACACAGGTAAGTACCATGCACCCCCTCCCATGAATCCTAACCTGATCTACATAAACAATACTACTTTTGGATGGTGTTTGCCTTTCACAGCCAACAACCTAATCTTGGTTGAGATTCTGAGTGGCATATACAAGAGAATCATACTTGCAATTAGTGGTGGGCTGTTCTGTTTCAGGAAAGAAAAATTGGTGAAGCATACAACTCACCCATTTTTACAATGAGACCCCATATTCCATACCGATTTTTTTAAGTGCATTAAAAACTATGATTTTCCTGCGAGTAGGTTTGGAATCACCGCCAACTTAGTCACTTCTCCATGCACACAGAGCCCTCACAGTGGGAATGTCACTATGAAAGAGTTGGGTATTGGTTGCCACCAGAAATAACGATACAGCGAACAAGCACTCATTGACTGCTAATGCACAGGATAAGCTCTTGTCCAATCTCCAGCTCTCTGGATTTCCTGGCACAGAATATCCTGCCATGGGGTCATAATGACTAAGAAAGCCATTGCAAAGATGGGGCAGTTGACCTTTAGCTATGCTACGGATGAAGCTGATCACACTCTGGAGTCATAGGTTAGACTAGTCAAACTAAACATTCTTGTATGTGCCTGACTGTGTGAACAGAGCTAAACCTTTGCCAAACTCTAGTACTGAATGTTCATTATCCCAGTCCCTCCATAGAAATCTGTAGCAAATCCGATTATTACAGGCTACAGCTCCCCTATGAAAATATACTAAAGCTGATGTGATTGTAAACAGGTGCATTCAAGATGGCCTCAAACTGCTGCATTTACCTTGTCGAAGCAGACAATGTTGACTTGTCCCCATAGGTTGATCCGCTGAGGGCTGAAGCAGACGATGCCCTTATTCTTCAGCCTTTTTTGGGCGTACATGACACCCACCGCTAAAGCAGCCAGGAGAGCGGGTGGCACTGCTGTGGTCATCATGATGATCGCCATGATTATCGTTCTCCCAGCGGATTCCTGGTGGAGGAAAGACACGACATTGCAAGCAAACACAAACAAAGACCTTTATAGTTAGAATGTTTGGTGTGCTTAACACTGCTAATTGCAATTTAAATTTCTACCATATCCCTTTTTATTTTATATCCTTAAGTTAAAAGTGGTATGCTTTTTAAAGAACAGACTCTTTCATGTGTGGACAAACATATGTCCTGATCAACAGTCACAGTCTTACTGTTAAGGAACAGTTTTGTTGGCTAATTTTACCCAAACCTCCAGTAACCATCCTCTAAGGGCTCCAGGGTCTCAATGAGACGCCAACTAGATTTGTTTTTCTTGTAAACCACTGGTGTGGACCTCTGATGTGGTGTGAGACCCGTTAGTAAGGTATCACTGACTGTAATTATTTTTCTTAATGGTTTTGAGCTTCAACCTGTAGTGCCCAATTAAAGAAAATCAGCAGCTACAGACAGCTGAGGTAATAGTAAGTGCCCACATGTGTGGGTTGAGTCAAGAAGACTATTGACTATCTGTGCATAGGAAGCTCTGTGGCAAATGTATCCAAAGTCTAAAATAAGATATTTCAATTGGGCACTTAAAGGAAATGCAACAGTCCTTTTGAATAAAGTGTAAAATATGTTTTTCACTTTGCACATATTATCTTTAAACTGCATAACACTGTAACTTTAGTTTGTAACATGAAAGTAGGACCAGACTTGTTAAGAATTTAAGTGGTCCAACCATTTATGGTGTGTTTCTCCAGGACCAATGCCACTTTACATCTGCACATTTTTTTTCTAAAATGATTTGAAATACTATACAAGGATGTCAACAAGAATTCCATTTGTGCCATATAAACAAGAGATATGTTCCATGTGGGATCTGGAACTACGAGGACCGTTTCCAGTAGAAATGTAGAAAAATGTGTGCAAATCATATTATTAAAATTAGATGGGCCAGAAAGGTTCAGAATAGGATTGTGTTCAATCACTTTAAAGGTGTAATTGGCTTTTATGGGATGTACAGCTAAATCTGGGTAATTAAGTTCTGCATTAAAAGCTGAACACTGGACAACTAGGTTGAACTGACATTTCTTACACCCATGAAAAAAGTAGTCTGTAGTATTCTTTCTGCATTGAAAGCAGTCCTTACATTTTGCAGGGGGGCTGGCGGTCCTAGGCACACTTTTTATCGGACTAGTACATTTTAAGTTATCACAGTGGTTTTGAGTGAAAAGCTACCTATTGATTAATTAATTACTTTGGAATTCTTTAATGCTTTGTATCAGGGTTAAAAACAATCAGGAAGGGTGTGTACAAATAATGTGCATCAGACATTCCATTGTACAAGTAGCACACTATTTACTTCATTGAAGATGACTCCCTGGCCTCACACCTATCCAATGACCATGTGTCCTTCCATGGCCGCTGGTGTTTGCAGCGCATTAATGTTGATCACTGGAGCCTTTCAGGTTTGGGAAAAAGCCACCAAGAAGTGACATTCAGCACACCAGGCAGGAGAAGAACCACCTGGAGCCAAAGGCATACCCTTCCTTCTCCTAAGCCTCAATGTTCCACTGACTTCCAAGTCCTAAGCTCTACCTCAGGCTGTTCTAGTGGTCCAATGCTCCCTGTCTCCCCTAGCCTTGACCCAATGCCTCCCACACCCCAATACCCATACCCCTTTGAAACTGGATTCACCAAGTCATTAAAAGTCTCTGAAAACGGCGAAATAAAGTAAATGTTACTTACACCTGCCTCGATGTATATCACAATTGTATAAATCACTGCCATGAGGCCGAATACAGCAAGGCACATGATAAACCGTACTGCGTCTCGGTGTAGTTTGAAGTTGACAGGCCTGGAAAATAGGATGGACCTCACCAGATCACCTTTTGTTGTGTTGAACCCTAGTGGAGATAGAAAAAAAATGATGTTATGAAAGGCAAATATATAGGAAGTGTGTATAACAATGCCATTGGGCACAGCAGTGAACAGTATGGAAACAGGCTCTGTAGATCTGCACACTATGGTTGACACCAATATATTTCCAGAGAGAGCCTAAAGAGGATGCACTTGGGATTAGTCAAGCAATAAGCAAGCAGGCTACCAATCCAAGGATAATGCAAGATAATGATGATGGGAAAAGAAAGTGGCAATAAAAAGGGGGCAATAAGCTGAAACTGGAGGCTCTTACTTAGCTTTGAAGCTTGGCCCAATATGTCACAGGATATTTAATAGATTAATCGTCTAATGTTTCAGTAATTTACATGGTTGATTGTTGGTGCTCTTGCAGTGCACCCTACTTAGTCCCATGCCCAGCGACTGAAAAATGTATTTATTATTGTCCTTGCATTTAGTCATGATTGTGCTAGTTTTCAAATCTTTCTTATATACATTCAACTCAATTACAATTGCATTCTATTGGAAGCATAACACAAAAATATATGCAGTTGTTTCACAAAAGAATCAATAAAATATGGAATTACAAATAACATTTGAATTGTCTAATATTGTCCTTTCCCCCCATGATGTCTGCCTACTTTGTGTGTGGACTACACAACGGATATCAAAATAACATTTTGTATATATCAAGATATTAATATTATGATATGACTGCATGTATCCTTTTTCACTTCCAAATGTTTGTTCTTGTGCCATATCCTGTAGATATTATGTTGGGGGGCTGTAACTAATTTAAATCAGGTGAGAGTGTCCTTTCTCATTATCCTTAGATGCATGGCAAAGTACTGGTTCTTCAATAGTATAAATTGCATCTCAAGTAAACACAGCCTGATAAAGGTTCTCTCTTCTTAAGGAAATGAGACTCTTTCTTCTAGTCAGAAACTTCAGAACTGCTGTTAATGCTCTTATACTCTTGTATCTTGTTAGTGCTAATATCCTGCTCAAGGCCTCCCAGACTTCCCGCTAGCATCCATAAAGGAAGCCTATATACTGCAGTGTGTCTCATCCATGACCTGATGAAATATGATCAGATCACCCTAATAAGGAGGCAACTCCTTTGACTCCACTCACTGGCCTGCATCCTTTACAAAGCCATTACAACCTGCAGACACGCTCACCATCTCTCTTGGTTGGTTGCAAACACAGAGAGAGGACTCCATCTGACTGTAGACTAAGAAGTGAAAAAAAGAAACACCAAGGCAGCAGGTCTTTTCTATCTCTGTATCCAGGATAGGAAATATCATCCCTGTATCCATCAACGCCCACATATTAAGGAACATAAATAAGCAGGATTGTTTGATGAAAGCAAAGTTAATTCCCCTGAATAATGTGGGAGCTCCTGGAGTTCCAGCTAGATGTCTGACAAAAAATTAAGCACAGGCTATTGTACCCATTTTCAGGTTTGGTTAGTTATTCAGATATGTATTATATATATAGCAATCTGCATTGAAGAATGAGTGGATATATACATATCTGGATGGAGGATTTAGTAGCAGTGTGATTGACTGTTTACTTGACTAAATGATAGTGTCTCACTAAATATATTGGATAGTGACTAAACTGTGTGAATATCTGTATTACTTTGTCAGTTGTTGTGTAAACTGCTGCACCAGTTGGTTACTAGCTACGTGAAAGTCTATATTAGTTATTGATTAGTTAACTGAGTATTTGTAGGGAAGAGTGAATGTGTGTGTGGTTCGTTGGGGTGTGTGACTGCCCAAAGATGTGTGAATAGTTGATTCAGTAGGTATATGACTTTAAGACTAGATGTTATAATATTTGTTTGTGTGAGTGAATATGTTTATGGGTGTGGTGATAAGCAAATATATCTCTCGATGGTACATGTTCAACAAACTAGAATAATAAAAGGCAGTGTATGTGACATTTGTTGTATATAAATAAGTATATATATAAGACTCAGTAATTGCATGAGTGACTGTATGGATAACTGTGTACTTGTAATAGTGATTTTATAACACACTAAGTATGAGTTAGTGTCTATATGAATAAATGAAGTGGTGTGTGTATAAGTGTGTAGTTGAGTAAATGTAAGCATGATCCATTATTTGCATAAGTGAGTAGGATGACTGCATAAGTGAATAGGATGTGTGCTGATTTATATTGTCAATATAGCTGTATAAGTATATTTGATAGTGTTCTATTGATCATTGACAGCATGTATGCGTGAATCTATAGGTAATTGATTAGATGTGTGTGTAGATCTTGGAACCACTGAGTGGGTTTTTAGATACTTGTATTGGTGTGTCAATGGATTCATATATAGTACTATGTATTTTACAGTGAGTGATGAAAGGTGTATGATGAGGTGTATCTGATTGTCACGTGGATGATGTCATCAGTGATGTCATCAGTGATGTCATTTGAGATGTCATCAGTGATGTCCCTGACCATGCCATGAATGATGTATTATGTGACATCATCAGCAGTGGATTGCGGGGGCGAGAGTTACAGTTTGTACAACTAACTATAACTGAGGAATTTCAAAGGTTTTGTATGAGTGAAATGTCCAGCTAACTATAACACCCCTGAAACTGATGGTTTTTTAATTGAATTTCTAAGGATTTTTAAATGATACTTCCCAACTATAACCTGCCTGAAACCTATGTTTTCTTTCAGTGAATTTCAAAGGTTTTTCAAATGTCAATATCTAACTACAATATCCCTATAACCCATAGTGTTTATTAAATAGATCTTAAAAACACGTGTATACTTTTTATGGTAAAAACAAACTTAACAGTAGTGTTTTATGACTTATAATTATACCTCCTGGTTCTATGGTATTTATTTTTGGGACTTTTCCATCTGTATTTATCCATTTTTTTTCAAAATAATTGTATCTGTATTTACCCATATATATTTCAGATTCTGTAAAGAAATGAATCTGAAATTAGTATATTTCCACATTTATTTTACTTATAACTATGCACTCATGGCTAAAAGATTGACCGTTTTCACTCATGTAAACACTCTTAGATGATAAACTATACACAACCTTCATATTAAAATGTGCAAGTTTTCTTATACGAAGATTTATATTGCGATTTAAGGCTCTTTACTAAAAGTCTTTTATTGTTTTTACCCTTTTACTTTTAGAACGACAGACCTATTGGCCTACTACTCATCATTGATAGCATTTACAATCGCTCAAAAAATAACCCAATTTCCGTATTTATCCACACTTTAAAATAAATACAGAGAGGAAAATAAATACTTTTCTGTCTGTATTTATCTATAAAAATCAGTAAAAACATAAGTCAAGGAGCCCTACTTCTAATTTAAGAATATTTTCAACTTAATAAGCAGTAATTAACATATAAGTGTGGTAAAAGTATGAAGCAGCACCTATAATACCTGAATTTCAAGAACTGCGTTCACAGTTCGATTTCAAAGTCCATCGAGTCTTAGCCCACCACTATCTCACTATAGGTAACACCTTGCCTAATCTTCCCAACGCCCCAAGCGCCGGCATACCTTTCCGGGGGTAGCTTTACGCTTTACAAATGCTGGCATTTTTTCAATTAAAAAGCATAGTGATAACAAATATTAATACATTTTTTTTATTCTATTGTAAACAATATTTTTTATGTCTTCTATTTCGATGTTTTTAATCATGAGAATGCAAAGGACTCTTATCATGTGGGACGAATGTACTATGACACACCACGCACATATAGACGCCATCAACAGAACTCTACAAGACATTCGAAATTTTAATACCATAATGGGTGGTGTTATTTTTGTGTTTGCTGGAGACTTCAGACAAACTCTTCCTGTTGTTCCAAGAGGAACACGTGTGGACATACTAAAAGCATGCTTAAAAGCATCACATCTCTGGGACTGTGTTCAAACTCCCACATTACGCACTAACATGAGGACACATTTAGGTGGTGGAGATAGTCACTTTGCTGATCTTCTACTCCAACTTGGTAATGGTGAAGTACCTACCAATAACGACAATATTAATATTCACAACTTTGGTACGCCAGTGTCTACCTTACAGGAACTCATACAACATGTATACCCGGACATAAAGCAGATTGTTAGCAAAGACTTCCGGTGGATTTGCCAAAGAGCTATAGTTGCACCCAGAAACTCAAGTGTCAACCATATCAATGAACACATACTACTACAAATACCAGGAGACACAAAAGTCTAAAAATCCATTGATACAGTATTCGAAACTGAAGACGCCGTGCATTATCCTCAAGAATTCCTAAACTCACTTAACCCATCCGGACTTCCACCTCATGTACTTAAAATGAAAGTTGGGATTCCCATCATGTTTATATGCAACCTACATCCGCCTGATCTCTGCAATGGGACACGACTCCAAGTTATGTCTTTTACCCTATGTCATTAAAGGCACTATTCTCTCTGGCCCTGCCACAGGAGACTTAGCACACATTCCACGCATACCCATGATCCCAAATGATCTACCATTTCAATTTAAACGCTTGCAGTTCCCTATTAACATTGCTTTTGCTTCTACTATTAACAAATCTCAAGGACAAACATACAAAGTTATAGGCATTGACTTACGAGAAGACTGCTTCACTCATGGGCAGTTATATGTTGCTCTTTCAAGGTCTGGAAATTAGAAAAACCAATTTATTCTACGTCCACAATCAAATGAAACCATAAATGTTGTGTACCGAGAAATATTAAAAGCTTTATAATATTTTTTCACATATTACTTTTCTCCCCGAACAACTTCGGGACGGGCTTTTATAAATAAGTATACATGTAACTCATTGATTCCATGAGTGACTGCATAGATAATTCTATACTTGTAATAGTGATTTCATAACACACTTAGGGGGTCATTAGGATGGCGGACGGAAGTGCCTCCGCATACCCTGAGTATGCGGAACAGGCCTATTTTCCGTGCGCCCGTCGCGGACACTCCGTCCGCCAAATCAGGATACGAAATACGTGGCAAATTCCGTCCGCGGCGGTAGAACACGGTCCGCCGCACCACCACACCCAACCACGCAGCGGACGTAACCTTTCCAGAGACTCCGCCGTACGGACTGACGACTAGGACCGTCCTCCAAATCAAGATGGCGGAAAACACACATAAAAGCGCGGCGGATAAACAACCTGCCTGAACACGGCGGATGCTCCACAGCGACCATACCCACCACGAGCCGCACGCCGACATGGACCCTGCACTACAGGCTTACCCGATACTCTACGCGATCCAGTACGTCCTCGTCTTGGCCCACCATCGACGACGACGCAGGTAGGCACCTAAGCATTCGCTGTCTGGAGAGGAGTACCGGCCAGGGCGGTGACGTAGGGAGGGGGGAGTGACATGTCCCAAAATGCACAAATGCCTGTGTACGGCAACGCCTCCAAGGGCCGTGACCCAGGTAGGGGAGAGTGACACGTAGCACAACCAGGGCTCAAGTCGGGGTACCACGCGGGTGGACGGCGTCCCCCCACTAATTAACAGGGAGCATGATAACTATAAACTGCTACTGAGTGGAAGCCACCCTATCACTTCCTGTCGTGATTTCTGCGTCACCCCACTTCTTGTTGCAGGACTTGGGTCCTGAGCAGAACCCACCGCCCCCAAGAAAATACCAATCCACACCAGCATCACACACGCAAGAATGACTCTGACAAAGCACGACACATGAATCGCTATTTTATTTACGCTGATTCGGAGCAAAGTCACAGTCTAGAATGGAGCATGCCCATAGTGGACACCAGAGCAGGTACATCACAGGGCATACATCAGTATCAGAACAGCGACAGGGCAGTGTGGACACCAGAGCAGGTACATCAGAGGGCACAATGCAGTATCAGAACAGCAACAGGGCAGTGTGGACACCAGAGCAGGTACATCACAGGGCATACATCAGTATCAGAACAGCGACAGGGCAGTGTGGACACCAGAGCAGGTACATCACAGGGCATACATCAGTATCAGAACAGCGACAGGGCAGTGTGGACACCAGAGCAGGTACATCAGAGGGCACAATGCAGTATCAGAACAGCAACAGGGCAGTGTGGACACCAGAGCAGGTACATCACAGGGCATACATCAGTATCAGAACAGCGACAGGGCAGTGTGGACACCAGAGCAGGTACATCAGAGGGCACAATGCAGTATCAGAACAGCAACAGGGCAGTGTGGACACCAGAGCAGGTACATCACAGGGCATACATCAGTATCAGAACAGCAACAGGGCAGTGTGGACACCAGAGCAGGTACATCACAGGGCATACATCAGTATCAGAACAGCAACAGGGCAGTGTGGACACCAGAGCAGGTACATCAGAGGGCATACATCAGTATCAGAACAGCAACAGGGCAGTGTGGACACCAGAGCAGGTACATCAGAGGCAGTACATGAGAGGGGCCAAGTGCTCCAACAGTCCATTGCACTGAAAACGTCCATCAGAGGCAGTACATGAGAGGGCACAATGCAGTATCAGAACAGCAACAGGGCAGTGTGGACACCAGAGCAGGTACATCAGAGGGCATACATCAGTATCAGAACAGCGACAGGGCAGTGTGGACACCAGAGCAGGTACATCAGAGGGCATACATCAGTATCAGAACAGCAACAGGGCAGTGTGGACACCAGAGCAGGTACATCAGAGGGCACAATGCAGTATCAGAACAGCAACAGGGCAGTGTGGACACCAGAGCAGGTACATCACAGGGCATACATCAGTATCAGAACAGCAACAGGGCAGTGTGGACACCAGAGCAGGTACATCAGAGGCAGTACATGAGAGGGGCCAAGTGCTCCAACAGTCCATTGCACTGAAAACGTCCATCAGAGGCAGTACATGAGAGGGGCCAAGTGCTCCAACAGTCCATTGCACTGAAAACGTCCATCAGAGGCAGTACATGAGAGGGGCCAAGGGCACCAACAGTCCATTGCACTGAAAATGTCCATCAGAGGCAGTACATGAGAGGGGCCAAGTGCTCCAACAGTCCATTGCACTGAAAACGTCCATCAGAGGCAGTACATGAGAGGGGCCAAGGGCACCAACAGTCCATTGCACTGAAAACGTCCATCAGAGGCAGTACATGAGAGGGGCCAAGGGCACCAACAGTCCATTGCACTGAAAACGTCCATCAGAGGCAGTACATGAGAGGGGCCAAGGGCACCAACAGTCCATTGCACTGAAAACGTCCATCAGAGGCAGTACATGAGAGGGGCCAAGGGCACCAACAGTCCATTGCACTGAAAACGTCCATCAGAGGCAGTACATGAGAGGGCACAATGCAGTATCAGAACAGCAACAGGGCAGTGTGGACACCAGAGCAGGTACATCACAGGGCATACATCAGTATCAGAACAGCAACAGGGCAGTGTGGACACCAGAGCAGGTACATCAGAGGGCATACATCAGTATCAGAACAGCAACAGGGCAGTGTGGACACCAGAGCAGGTACATCAGAGGGCACAATGCAGTATCAGAACAGCAACAGGGCAGTGTGGACACCAGAGCAGGTACATCACAGGGCATACATCAGTATCAGAACAGCAACAGGGCAGTGTGGACACCAGAGCAGGTACATCAGAGGGCATACATCAGTATCAGAACAGCAACAGGGCAGTGTGGACACCAGAGCAGGTACATCACAGGGCATACATCAGTATCAGAACAGCGACAGGGCAGTGTGGACACCAGAGCAGGTACATCAGAGGGCACAATGCAGTATCAGAACAGCAACAGGGCAGTGTGGACACCAGAGCAGGTACATCACAGGGCATACATCAGTATCAGAACAGCGACAGGGCAGTGTGGACACCAGAGCAGGTACATCACAGGGCATACATCAGTATCAGAACAGCGACAGGGCAGTGTGGACACCAGAGCAGGTACATCAGAGGGCACAATGCAGTATCAGAACAGCAACAGGGCAGTGTGGACACCAGAGCAGGTACATCACAGGGCATACATCAGTATCAGAACAGCGACAGGGCAGTGTGGACACCAGAGCAGGTACATCAGAGGGCACAATGCAGTATCAGAACAGCAACAGGGCAGTGTGGACACCAGAGCAGGTACATCACAGGGCATACATCAGTATCAGAACAGCAACAGGGCAGTCTGGACACCAGAGCAGGTACATCAGAGGGCACAATGCAGTATCAGAACAGCAACAGGGCAGTGTGGACACCAGAGCAGGTACATCACAGGGCATACATCAGTATCAGAACAGCAACAGGGCAGTGTGGACACCAGAGCAGGTACATCAGAGGCAGTACATGAGAGGGGCCAAGTGCTCCAACAGTCCATTGCACTGAAAACGTCCATCAGAGGCAGTACATGAGAGGGGCCAAGTGCTCCAACAGTCCATTGCACTGAAAACGTCCATCAGAGGCAGTACATGAGAGGGGCCAAGGGCACCAACAGTCCATTGCACTGAAAACGTCCATCAGAGGCAGTACATGAGAGGGGCCAAGTGCTCCAACAGTCCATTGCACTGAAAACGTCCATCAGAGGCAGTACATGAGAGGGGCCAAGGGCACCAACAGTCCATTGCACTGAAAACGTCCATCAGAGGCAGTACATGAGAGGGGCCAAGGGCACCAACAGTCCATTGCACTGAAAACGTCCATCAGAGGCAGTACATGAGAGGGGCCAAGGGCACCAACAGTCCATTGCACTGAAAACGTCCATCAGAGGCAGTACATGAGAGGGCACAATGCAGTATCAGAACAGCAACAGGGCAGTGTGGACACCAGAGCAGGTACATCAGAGGGCATACATCAGTATCAGAACAGCAACAGGGCAGTATGGACACCAGAGCAGGTACATCACAGGGCATACATCAGTATCAGAACAGCAACAGGGCAGTGTGGACACCAGAGCAGGTACATCAGAGGGCATACATCAGTATCAGAACAGCAACAGGGCAGTGTGGACACCAGAGCAGGTACATCAGAGGGCATACATCAGTATCAGAACAGCAACAGGGCAGTGTGGACACCAGAGCAGGTACATCAGAGGGCACAATGCAGTATCAGAACAGCAACAGGGCAGTGTGGACACCAGAGCAGGTACATCACAGGGCATACATCAGTATCAGAACAGCAACAGGGCAGTGTTGACACCAGAGCAGGTACATCAGAGGGCATACATCAGTATCAGAACAGCAACAGGGCAGTGTGGACACCAGAGCAGGTACATCACAGGGCATACATCAGTATCAGAACAGCGACAGGGCAGTGTGGACACCAGAGCAGGTACATCAG
Source organism: Lissotriton vulgaris (assembly GCF_964263255.1). Classification (NCBI taxonomy): domain Eukaryota; kingdom Metazoa; phylum Chordata; class Amphibia; order Caudata; family Salamandridae; genus Lissotriton; species Lissotriton vulgaris. The sequence goes on along the minus strand of NC_141699.1, from coordinate 1,108,597,672 downwards.
AGGGCACAATGCAGTATCAGAACAGCAAAAGGGCAGTGTGGACACCAGAGCAGGTACATCACAGGGCATACATCAGTATCAGAACAGCGACAGGGCAGTGTGGACACCAGAGCAGGTACATCACAGGGCATACATCAGTATCAGAACAGCGACAGGGCAGTGTGGACACCAGAGCAGGTACATCAGAGGGCACAATGCAGTATCAGAACAGCAACAGGGCAGTGTGGACACCAGAGCAGGTACATCACAGGGCATACATCAGTATCAGAACAGCGACAGGGCAGTGTGGACACCAGAGCAGGTACATCAGAGGGCACAATGCAGTATCAGAACAGCAACAGGGCAGTGTGGACACCAGAGCAGGTACATCACAGGGCATACATCAGTATCAGAACAGCAACAGGGCAGTGTGGACACCAGAGCAGGTACATCAGAGGCAGTACATGAGAGGGGCCAAGTGCTCCAACAGTCCATTGCACTGAAAACGTCCATCAGAGGCAGTACATGAGAGGGCACAATGCAGTATCAGAACAGCAACAGGGCAGTGTGGACACCAGAGCAGGTACATCAGAGGGCATACATCAGTATCAGAACAGCGACAGGGCAGTGTGGACACCAGAGCAGGTACATCAGAGGGCATACATCAGTATCAGAACAGCAACAGGGCAGTGTGGACACCAGAGCAGGTACATCAGAGGGCACAATGCAGTATCAGAACAGCAACAGGGCAGTGTGGACACCAGAGCAGGTACATCACAGGGCATACATCAGTATCAGAACAGCAACAGGGCAGTGTGGACACCAGAGCAGGTACATCAGAGGGCACAATGCAGTATCAGAACAGCAACAGGGCAGTGTGGACACCAGAGCAGGTACATCACAGGGCATACATCAGTATCAGAACAGCAACAGGGCAGTGTGGACACCAGAGCAGGTACATCAGAGGGCACAATGCAGTATCAGAACAGCAACAGGGCAGTGTGGACACCAGAGCAGGTACATCACAGGGCATACATCAGTATCAGAACAGCAACAGGGCAGTGTGGACACCAGAGCAGGTACATCAGAGGGCACAATGCAGTATCAGAACAGCAACAGGGCAGTGTGGACACCAGAGCAGGTACATCAGAGGGCATACATCAGTATCAGAACAGCAACAGGGCAGTGTGGACACCAGAGCAGGTACATCACAGGGCATACATCAGTATCAGAACAGCAACAGGGCAGTGTGGACACCAGAGCAGGTACATCAGAGGGCACAATGCAGTATCAGAACAGCAACAGGGCAGTGTGGACACCAGAGCAGGTACATCACAGGGCATACATCAGTATCAGAACAGCAACAGGGCAGTGTGGACACCAGAGCAGGTACATCAGAGGGCACAATGCAGTATCAGAACAGCAACAGGGCAGTGTGGACACCAGAGCAGGTACATCAGAGGGCATACATCAGTATCAGAACAGCAACAGGGCAGTGTGGACACCAGAGCAGGTACATCACAGGGCATACATCAGTATCAGAACAGCAACAGGGCAGTGTGGACACCAGAGCAGGTACATCAGAGGGCATACATCAGTATCAGAACAGCGACAGGGCAGTGTGGACACCAGAGCAGGTACATCAGAGGGCACAGTACAGCAACTTACAGCACACTATCAGGTGGATTGCGTGAAGTACCCGCATCGGACACACTGGCAGCACCAGAAACCGGAGTGTGACACACAGCCACAGATGTAGTGACTGACACGTGAGCCACAGACCCAGATACACTGCCAGCACCTGATACAGGAGTGTGACACACCGACACAGCCCGAGTTACTGACACATGGCCTATAGACCCTGATACACTGCCAGCACCTGATACAGGAGTGTGACACACCGACACAGCCCGAGTTACTGACACATGGCCTATAGACCCAGATACACTGCCAGCACCTGATACAGGAGTGTGACACACCGACACAGCCAGAGTTACTGACACATGGCCTATAGACCCAGATACACTGCCAGCACCTGATACAGGAGTGTGACACACCGACACAGCCCGAGTTACTGACACATGGCCCATAGACCCAGATACACTGCCAGCACCTGATACAGGATTTGTCTCGACGGATACCCTGCCACTAACAGACACATGCGAGTCAACTGCACCAGCGCCACTGTGACCACTGAAATGATGAGCCACAGGACTGTATGGTCCAGGAGGCAGGGTGGCTCTGGGAGCGGGGGATAGTTGCAATTGGCCGATATCGGATTGGGCATGTGTCAATGCTGTGTGTCTACGCTTCTTTTGGACATGTGCCTGCACCCTGGACAGGACAGGAACCACAAGTCGACCGGACTGAGAAGCAATTTCACCCACCATGGGAGGTGCATGTGCTGGGGGGGGAATGGTCTCTGGGGACGTGCTGGAGCCTGCTTGTCGTTTGCTGTGTGGCTGCCTTGTGGCCTCTGCAACATGTGTCATGGGGGATGCCACGACAGGGTCCACCTGCATCCGTCCCTGACGGGCCATGATGGGAGTGGATGTAAGGGGTGACTCCACTGCTGAGTCTTCTGTATTCCGTTTGCCAGAAAACAGCTGTCTCAGAGCAACTATGGGTGATGTATGCCTGTCCCTGACAGCGCCACTATTCATGGGCGAGTCCTTGGGCCTTGGATGTTCCATTTCCGTAGGAGTACTGTACTCTGTGGACTCGCCCTGTTCCCTGGATGGTGCCCTCTTGCAGGCAGCAGACTTGTCGTCTGTGGTGTGCATATCAGCTGGACACCCCTTCTGCCCGTGTGTGTCCCTGCCCCTGGGACTGTCCGTGCTCCTCTTAGGTGCGTTTGTCTTGTGACTATTCTTGTCCCTGCCCTTGGGAGTGGCTCCTTCCTTCGTAGTCTCCCTGGCCTTGGGAGTGCCTACATCCTTCCTGCTTTCCCTGGCCTTGGGAGTGCCTACATCCTTCCTGCTTTCCCTGGCCTTGGGAGTGGCACCTTCCTTCGTAGTCTCCCTGCCCTTGGGAGTGCCTACATCCTTCCTGCTTTCCCTGGCCTTGGGAGTGGCACCTTCCTTCGTAGTCCCTGCCCTTGGGAGTGCCTACATCCTTCCTGCTGTCCCTGCCCTTGGGAGTGCCTACATCCTTCCTGCTTTCCCTGCCCTTGGGAGTGGCACCTTCCTTCCTAGTGTCCCTGGTACTGGGAGTATGCGAGCCCTCAAGAGATGTATTCGTCTTCTCACTGTCCTCGTACAGGGTAGTGTCAATGGAAGCGGGAGTGAGTCTTGGCCTGGTAGTACCTTGTGTGTGGGATGGCTGTGCAGCATGTGTAGCCATTACACCCAACCCCTCTTTTGCCTCACGTGTGTGTACTCCACTATATCTGACGTTGCCCTTGTGAACAGAGTTACCTGACCTAGGGGATGGGGTCTGAGGCCTCCGTGCCTTGACGTGCTGGCTGACGCTGCTTCTAGTGCAATAACCTGTATTGGAGTCCTGGTCAGAAAATTCACTCCCCCCTGACACATCCAGAGTTGTAGATGGCGGAACAGAAGTACCACCCAGTCCGTGCGACTGTACAATGGCAGACGACACACTGTTAGACAATGACTGCAGTGTCCTGTGTACACCAGCCAGATCACCATGCATACCTTCCATGAATGCCACCACCTGCCCCAACTTCCTATCGTGGTCTTGGAATGCATTAATCATATTTGTCTGGCCCACACACAGCTGTCGCAGCAGATCAACAGCCTCTGCACAAAGAGAATTTTGGGTCACCGAGGCTGGGGCAGCGGTGCCGACACCGAACGCCACTCTGCTCCCCCTACTCCTGCGTGCACGTACAGTACATGGTGCAGTTGCCGGCAGGGTGGGCCCTGTGTGCTGTGTCCCGACCGAAGGTGTTGGTTGCCCACTCCCAGTCTGTGACAACAGTGCTGACTCACCAACACTGTCGGAAGATGATGACGATGTTGTCTCCACATGCGAGTCCTCCGGGACGGTCCTGTCCCCCTCTCCGCCGCTGGCCCCTTCGGTGTCAGTCTGCGTGTGCGCGACGTCTGATCCGGATGCATTGCCTTCTGTAATCTCCGCCGTATGTGGCTGAGTGCCCTCTGCCAATGCTGAAAAGCACAGGAAATGGGTGTAAGTAATGGGCACACACACGTACAGTACTGCTGCGGAATCCCTAAAGCCACTGATGACACTGTCCATCGATCCCCCAACCTGCACACAGCCCACCCCAAGCAGTCATCCTCACAGGAATTCTGTGGCGTTGGCCGTAATACATGTACAGCATGCACACTGGGCATGAGGAACTACATCAGCACACAAGTGTTGGCAAGGGGTGACGGAGCGCTACAGCATGTGCATGACAACTGAACAGCTTAGCAGGTGGCGGCTCAACATTCCGCATGTGCAAGTGCAAAGTTAACTGTGGCAATGTCACCAACATGCCATTGGAAATAGACTCACGATAGACGGAAGACCCTAATGTGTGTGCGCAACCATACATGCATTGCACTCACAAGCAACATACACTGACAGTAAGCTTACCGCCACGTTGCTGTTCATCCACACGCAACCGCTCGGACAGGTCAGGATGCGTCACAGCTATGATACGGTGCATGAGAGGGGTCATTGAGCGTCGGGCCAGACGTGCCGTCCGTGGAATCAGCCCTAGTGTCACTTCCGCTACATTCTTGCTCAGTCTGGAAATGTCGTCCCAGCGTTTGTGGCAGTGTGTATGTCGTCTATTGCACACCCCCGCTGCTCGTACTTCACGTGCAATGCTCCTCCACACGTCCTTGCGAAGGTGCAGCTTTACCTACCATGATGGGAGACAAAAGGGTGGAAGTCAGTGGACAGTTGGCCAGTCACACAGATAGGAGCAACACATTACTCTCAGCAGCCATGCACATATCGATTCTTTAGTTGGTCACACATCACACCGCCAAGTTTCCAGAGCCCAGGTGCCATTTGACACCTCATGCACTACAACTTATCCCCCACTGCACTTACCGCCTGTCCGGGTGCGCCATACAGGCGTCCGTAGTTGCGGAGCACAGCGTCCACGAGGACATCCAGCTCCGCGGCGGTGAAGGGACGAGACCGGACCTCTTTGACTCTCGACATGGCAAGGTCACGGAGTATGGCACTAGAGCGGCAGTCGGTGGTCAGCTCCGCAGCAGCAGGTGGAGGTGATGGTCACAGGCAGCAGTCGGTGGTCAGCTCCGCAGCAGCAGGTGGAGGTGATGGTCACAGGCAGCAGTCGGTGGTCAGCTCCGCAGCAGCAGGTGGAGGTGATGGTCACAGGCAGCAGTCGGTGGTCAGCTCCGCAGCAGCAGGTGGAGGTGATGGTCACAGGCAGCAGTCGGTGGTCATCGTAGAAAGTTTGCTTTTGCACATCACACATATATAGGGCCCAGTGGCCATGTCAGTGGCATACGGCGCCAGCCATTGGTCCGCCGTGAGAGCGTGTTTGGAATTTGGCCAATGATTGGCCCTGGTGTTGCGGTGAACACCATACGGTACTTGCAATTGGCCAACCGTGGCCCATGTCCACACCTCCCATTGGCTGCACTTGCACAGACCGTCACGCTCACACACCGGCAACTGCACGTGCTAGAGACCGGGACGGAAGCATCATTTGCAACAAAGTTGTAAGAGTGGCGCCACCATGGCGGGGCACGTATTCGGCGGGGGAGGTGGAGGCCAATACAGCCATAAGCTGATGTGCATGCACATGCCAGTTCATGACCCCCTTACAGTGACATTGCATCAGGCAGCCTACACCGGCCGGCCCAGCTCTACCCACTACCGCCGTGCCAGGCCTAGCCCTTGACCGCCGTTGCGGCCGTGCCAACTACCGCCGCTTCAGGCCCCCTCCACTACCGCCGTGCCAGACCTAGCCCTTGACCGCCGTTGCGGCCGTGCCAAATACCGCCGCTTCAGGCCCCCTCCACTACCGCCGTGCCAGACCTAGCCCTTGACCGCCGTTGCGGCCGTGCCAACTACCGCCGCTTCAGGCCCCCTCCACTACCGCCGTGCCAGACCTAGGCCCATGACCGCCGTGCCAGGGCCGCCAGGGCACGGCGGTAGTGGAGGGGGCCTGAAGCGGCGGTAGTTGGCACGGCCGCAACGGCGGTCAAGGGCTAGGTCTGGCACGGCGGTAGTGGAGGGGGCCTGAAGCGGCGGTAGTTGGCACGGCCCCAACGGCGGTCAAGGGCTAGGTCTGGCACGGCGGTAGTGGAGGGGGCCTGAAGCAGCGGTAGTTGGCACGGCCGCAACGGCGGTCAAGGGCTAGGTCTGGCACGGCGGTAGTGGAGGGGGCCTGAAGCGGCGGTAGTTGGCACGGCCGCAACGGCGGTCAAGGGCTAGGTCTGGCACGGCGGTAGTGGAGGGGGCCTGAAGCGGCGGTAGTTGGCACGGCCGCAACGGCGGTCAAGGGCTAGGTCTGGCACGGCGGTAGTGGAGGGGGCCTGAAGCGGCGGTAGTTGGCACGGCCGCAACGGCGGTCAAGGGCTAGGTCTGGCACGGCGGTAGTGGAGGGGGCCTGAAGCGGCGGTAGTTGGCACGGCCGCAACGGCGGTCAAGGGCTAGGCCTGGCACGGCGGTAGTGGGTAGAGCTGGGCCGGCCGGTGTAGGCTGCCTGATGCAATGTCACTGTAAGGGGGTCATGAACTGGCATGTGCATGCACATCAGCTTATGGCTGTATTGGCCTCCACCTCCCCCGCCGAATACGTGCCCCGCCATGGTGGCGCCACTCTTACAACTTTGTTGCAAATGATGCATCCGTCCCGGTCTCTAGCACGTGCAGACAATTGGAATGTTGAACGCGGGCCGCGTATGGCCAGACGTCAACAGCGGAAGCAGTGCACCGCCATGGCGGCGTCAATGAGTGCATGTCAGCTGACGATGCACGATGCACTATGTTTAATTGTCTGCAGCTGCATGCTGAGGGTTGTGTGCATGATTGCGTGACTCCACACTTCATGCTCTATCCCATGGTTTCCATACCATGCCCATCGGTGTGCCACTAATGACCGTCACTTTTGGGTCATGTCACATGCCTTGTTGGCAGTGATGTTGAGGTGCAACAGAGTGCATTGGACATGTTGCAACACATCATGTAGCTGGTGGGTGCACATTGCTACGTCAATCCATGTTGTTGTGACAATCAGAGGTGTCACACATAAGCAAATCGAACACTGCCAATTACATGTTGGATAGAGTGCGGTGACATGTGAGTGAGTTGCACACACATGCGTTGTATGTGAATTGACTTCCATTCCATTTACTCCCACACAGGAGGGCTCAAAATGTCCATCGCCCATATACTGTGCTGGAGGACATGGTGGACGAGGAGGTGGTCCGGAAATTCAGGCTTGATCGACGTCGATTGCTGGAGCTTGTGAACAAGTTGTCTCCTCACCTGCAGCCGCGGAGAACTTATCCAGGCTCAATTTCACCCACCCAAAAGGTGATGGCGGCACTCCATTTTTTGCTACGGGAACATTCCAGTACACTATAGGACATGCCGGGGGAATGTCACAGGCCATGTTTAGCACGGTACTCAAGGATGTACTGACAGCCATGATGCTGTACAAGCATGAGTACATACATTTTCCACAGGCGGCAGAGTTGGCAGCGGTCAAGGCAGACTTTTATGCACTGGGTGGCATTCCACACGTTGTGGGTTCAATTGATGGCACGCATATTGCGATCATCCCGCCACGGGCACGTGAGCAGGTGTTTCGGAATCGGAAGCACTTCCACTCCCTTAACGTGCAGGTGGTGTGCCAGGCCGACAACATTATCTCACATGTGTGTGCAAGATTTCCTGGCTCTGCACATGACGCCCACATCATGCGGAGCAGCATAGTCCCACGACTGATGGCAAATCTGCGTCCGGCACAAGCCTGGCTTGTTGGTGAGTATGCTGTGGTGACTGGAGTGATATTTGGGTGGCTTGGTGTGGCCACATGTTCAGGTACTGATGTCTCTCTCTAATTCCCACATACACAGGCGACTCGGCTTACCCAAACAGGCCTTGGCTTCTGAGTCCAATTCGCAATCCCACCACAGCAGGAGAAATGCGATATAACGATGCCCATGGTAGGACACGTCGAGTGGTGGAACGAACATTTGGCCTGCTTAAGTCTAGGTTTCGGTGCCTAGATAAGACTGGAGGGGCCCTGCCTTACGCACCTGGCAAAGTATGCAAGATTGTGATGGCCTGCTGCATGCTCCACAACCTGGCTGTGCGAAATAACATTGCACTGATCTTGGACCCAGATGAACAGCAAGTTCCTCGCCCTCCCGACCCACCCATGTCGACTGATGAGGATAGTGATGAGGAGGAAGGTGTGGACCAGAGGCGCCAGCTCATAGCACGCTACTTCCCTTGACTGTAAGTGTGCCCCTCTTGTGCTGCTTGTGTATGCCCTGTGTAGGTTTGCTGCTCTGGTGTCATTGTGTTGGGGATCATCTATGTGTTTTGTTATGTGATGTATGCATGTGTGTGTGTGTCTTCATTTATGAGTACATGCACTTCTCCATGATGTGTGTAGTGTCAGCCATTCGTGTAGTGATGTGTGTGGTTTGTTGTAAGTTGCACTGCAGTGAGTTGGGATGAGTGTGATGCTGTTTACTAACGTCTGTTTGCGGGTTCTATGTTTCCCTAGGTCACTCCGTTGCGGCATTATTCTGTACCTGTTGGATCCCTGAACCTGGTTACGTCTGTTTCTGATGCAATCATGTGAATAAACATGGAGGCAACACATCATTGAGTGAGTAAGTGGTATTTATTTACAGATTGTGCATAGGTGTAGGTGCATATTTACAAAGGAGTGAAGGGGTGGGGGAGTGAGAGTCCAAGGTAATGGTAGATGAGATGGGCGTGCAGACACCACATAGGGTGGTGTGTGCCTAGTGCAGCAGGCCTGTGGCAGGTGGGTCCGGATACTTTCCAGGTTGGATCGGAGGCTGAGGTACTCCAAAGAGTCACTGTCGGCTCCTCTTGGAGCGTGTGTCATGTGCTCCAACACTGCTCTCGGCCACTTCCTGCCTCGGACGGCCCCTCCGTCTTTGTGCCGGCACGGGGTCAGCTAGGGGCGCAGGCTGATTCGGTAACACATCCGCCGCCAGGGGCGCAGTCGGTGGTGGCGGTGTTGTGGCCGGTGCCGGTGTTTGAGGGGGGGGGGGTGGTGTTGGCGGATGCCCTGGCGCTGAAAATGTCGACCAGTTGGCCAAGCCGCCTCTCGATGGCCCCCAACATGGCGGTGTTGTCCACAAAGTCCTGGTGGGCCCGGTCTGCATGTTCCTGGCTACGTGCATAGCCCGCCTCCACCCGGACTAGTGCTTCATGGCACTGTTGCACAGCAATCAGTGTTGTGTCCTCAGCCCTTCTTTCCGCCCTGCTCCTGCCTGCAGGATCTGCCCTTGCAGTGGTGGGTTGCCTGACTGTCTCCCTGCGTGGCTGGGATGGCGCTGGCCCAGCGTTGGCGGCGGGGTTGGGCAGGGCGGCAGGGGCAGAAGTGGTGGTAGTAGTGGTGGTGGTGGAGGTGGTGCTGGAGGCAGCTGTGCAGGTCCGAGTCGCCGGTGTTGTTGTGATGCCAGTGCCCGTAGTCGTTGTAGTTGCAGGTGTGACCTGCGTGCCAGAGGTCCCTGGCTGGCTGCTCGATCCGGCACCATCCTCTGCCCCGGAGTTGGCTGCACAATCGTCCCATGAGTGCTCGGAGTTTGGGGATGCTGGAGGCCTGGTGTCAATGGCGGCACTCAGATTAGGATCCCCTGCAAAAGAATAATGTGATGATGAGTAATGTTGCCTATACGTGTACATGTATTTATGGTTGAAATTCAGTCGGCCTTGGCACACACCCCACCCACCACCACCTCCCTCTCTATGGACATGGGGGCCTGTTGGAAGTAGGACTAGTGACCCCTCACACACCCCACCCACCACCACCTCCCTCTCTATGGACATGGGGGCCTGTTGGAAGTAGGACTAGTGACCCCTCACACACCCCACCCACCACCACCTCCCTCTCTATGGACATGGGGGCCTGTTGGAAGTAGGACTAGTGACCCCTCACACATAGGCATGGGCGGAAAATCCGTTCCGCTCGCGGATTTTGCGGATTTTCGGGAAATCCGCAATCCGCGAGATTTGCGAATTTCCTGAAAAATCCGCAAATCCGCGAGCAGCGGATTTTGCTCGCACTGCTCGCACTGTTCGCGTGAGTTCGCGCCCCGCGAATAAGTGCGAAATTGCAGAAATACGATTTTAGCAAAACTGAAAGTAACTACTTACCAGGTTCAAAAGTTCAGGCTCATCATTAGTAGCCATTTCCTGTAGTGCTTCCTGAGGGGCCCCTCCAGAGTTCAGTTGCCAGTTGCAACTATTATGTGACCCTGCTCTGAACCTCAGAATAGTTACACATATGCCACAAAGGTCCTGAATTACAGCTAAGGGAGACAAGCAGGAGCCAGGCTGGAAGTTAAAATCCATTAATCAGCCCCTAATTCATTATTGTCAGTTGGGGCAGGGCAGGTGTTGTAACTAATTTTGCAACAATGAAAGCACTTAGCAAGTGCAAAAGATCACTAATCAGGGCGCACTAAGGAAGCAGGTGCCAGCTAAAAAAATATTCTGTGACACATTAATCAGCCCCAAATTAATTCAGGTCACTTGAGGCAGGGAAGGTGTGCTTTGCTTTGCCAAAAATAATGTACACTGGACAACCAGAGGGTGTGGTGATGAAACAGAGGGTGGCATGGGTGGGCCAGAGGGTGGCATGAGTAGTCAGAGAGTGGCAGTGGTGACAGAGAGTGGCAGTGATGAAGAAGAGTGTCCCAAACAGGTTGGACACGTAGAAACAACAAGTTCGCAAAACTTGCGACCCGACAGGTAAGTTCGCAAATTGCGAAATTGTAAAAACCCTCGCGAACTGGCAGAAACACGGGCGAACACAAAAAAAAAAAAAATCCGCAAATTCGCGGGAATTCGCGGATTTTGCGGATTGCGAGTTTGCAAATCCGCAAATTCGCGGATTGCCAATCCGCAAAATCCGCTCATGCTTACTCACACACCCCACCCACCACCACCACCCTCTCTATGGACATGGGGGCCTGTTGGAAGTAGGACTAGTGACCCCTCACACACCCCACCCACCACCACCTCCCTCTCTATGGACATGGGGGCCTGTTGGAAGTAGGACTAGTGACCCCTCACACACCCCACCCACCACCACCTCCCTCTCTATGGACATGGGGGCCTGTTGGAAGTAGGACTAGTGACCCCTCACACACCCCACCCACCACCACCACCCTCTCTATGGACATGGGGGCCTGTTGGAAGTTGTAGTTCCGACCCCTCACACACCCCACCCACCACCACCTCCCTCTCTATGGACATGGGGGCCTGTTGGAAGTAGGACTAGTGACCCCTCACACACCCCACCCACCACCACCTCCCTCTCTATGGACATGGGGGCCTGTTGGAAGTAGGACTAGTGACCCCTCACACACCCCACCCACCACCACCTCCCTCTCTATGGACATGGGGGCCTGTTGGAAGTTGTAGTTCCGACCCCTCACACACCCCACCCACCACCACCACCCTCTCTATGGACATGGGGGCCTGTTGGAAGTTGTAGTTCCGACCCCTCACACACCCCACCCACCACCACCACCCTCTCTATGGACATGGGGGCCTGTTGGAAGTTGTAGTACCGACCCCTCACACACCCCACCCACCACCACCACCCTCTCTATGGACATGGGGGCCTGTTGGAAGTTGTAGTACCGACCCCTCACACACCCCACCCACCACCACCTCCCTCTCTATGGACATGGGGGCCTGTTGGAAGTAGGACTAGTGACCCCTCACACACCCCACCCACCACCACCTCCCTCTCTATGGACATGGGGGCCTGTTGGAAGTTGTAGTTCCGACCCCTCACACACCCCACCCACCACCACCACCCTCTCTATGGACATGGGGGCCTGTTGGAAGTAGGACTAGTGACCCCTCACACACCCCACCCACCACCACCTCCCTCTCTATGGACATGGGGGCCTGTTGGAAGTTGTAGTTCCGACCCCTCACACACCCCACCCACCACCACCACCCTCTCTATGGACATGGGGGCCTGTTGGAAGTTGTAGTACCGACCCCTCACACACCCCACCCACCACCACCTCCCTCTCTATGGACATGGGGGCCTGTTGGAAGTAGGACTAGTGACCCCTCACACACCCCACCCACCACCACCTCCCTCTCTATGGACATGGGGGCCTGTTGGAAGTTGTAGTACCGACCCCTCACACACCCCACCCACCACCACCACCCTCTCTATGGACATGGGGGCCTGTTGGAAGTAGGACTAGTGACCCCTCACACACCCCACCCACCACCACCTCCCTCTCTATGGACATGGGGGCCTGTTGGAAGTAGGACTAGTGACCCCTCACACACCCCACCCACCACCACCTCCCTCTCTATGGACATGGGGGCCTGTTGGAAGTTGTAGTTCCGACCCCTCACACACCCCACCCACCACCACCACCCTCTCTATGGACATGGGGGCCTGTTGGAAGTTGTAGTACCGACCCCTCACACACCCCACCCACCACCACCACCCTCTCTATGGACATGGGGGCCTGTTGGAAGTTGTAGTACCGACCCCTCACACACCCCACCCACCACCACCTCCCTCTCTATGGACATGGGGGCCTGTTGGAAGTAGGACTAGTGACCCCTCACACACCCCACCCACCACCACCACCCTCTCTATGGACATGGGGGCCTGTTGGAAGTTGTAGTTCCGACCCCTCACACACCCCACCCACCACCACCTCCCTCTCTATGGACATGGGGGCCTGTTGGAAGTAGGACTAGTGACCCCTCACACACCCCACCCACCACCACCACCCTCTCTATGGACATGGGGGCCTGTTGGAAGTAGGACTAGTGACCCCTCACACACCCCACCCACCACCACCTCCCTCTCTATGGACATGGGGGCCTGTTGGAAGTAGGACTAGTGACCCCTCACACACCCCACCCACCACCACCTCCCTCTCTATGGACATGGGGGCCTGTTGGAAGTTGTAGTTCCGACCCCTCACACACCCCACCCACCACCACCACCCTCTCTATGGACATGGGGGCCTGTAGGAGTGCTTTGGAGGTTGGTGAGTATGTGGACTGCATGCAAGGCTGGGGTATGTGGGATGTGTCTTCAGAGTTGTGTGGCCCACACCGTGTTGTTGTGTTTGTGGTGGTTGGTTGGTACTTACCAGCCTCTTCTCCCTCAGGAAGTCCATCGAGGGTGTCAGGGTGCAGGATGGTCAGCACCCTCTCCTCCCACTCGGTGTATGGTAGGGGCTCCGGGGGGGTTCCACCGCCGGTATGGTGGGCCCGGACGTAGTTCTTGGCTCTTATAGACTTCACCCGGGTCTTCAGGTCGTGCCACCGCCTCTGGATGTCTGCCTTGGTTCGCGGAACGCTCCCGGAGGCATTGACCCTGGTCACGATGCGGTCCCACAGGCTGTTCTTCCGAGCTATGCTCGTCTGCTGCACGAGGGACCCGAAGATGTGGGGTTCCACACGAAGGATCTCTTCCACCATTACCTTGAGCTCGGTGTCGGAGAATTTAGGATTTTTTTTGGGTGCCATGGTGCTCGGGGGGTGTGTTTGTGTGGAGTGCGGAGGTGCTGGTGTGTGCTGTTTGGGTGTGGTGTGGTGGGTGTTTGTGTGCAGGGTGTCTTTGGGTGTGGTGTGGTGGGTGTTTGTGTGCAGGGTGTGTTTTGGTGTGGGTTATGTGTCTGAATCAAATAGTTTGCTGTTTGTCAAGTCAAGTATTGTCTCCTGCTGTCAGCTATGCTGGGATGCAGAGGATTTCGGGAGTGGGTGGGAGTCAATTTATAGTCTGTGTGTTGGCCCTGTGTGAATGTTGATTGGCAGTCAGGTGATGGGCGGGTGTGTTGTCAGGTGTGGTCTATGCAGTTTTTGGGGGTGGGTAATTGTGTCTTGTGTTTGGTTTAGTTGTGTCAGGTGGGTTGTCGTCCATTTTGCTGTGTTTGGTGATGGATTCTGTCGGTATGTATGCCATTTGAATGACTGTAGGGATGTTGGACTTCCGCTGTGGAGCCCCGTTTCTCATTGCATTGCTACCGCCGCGGACGTTGATCGCGGTGACTACCGGGGTACTTGCGGAGTTATCCTAATTGCGGACACGGAATGTACGCAGGTATCGCGGGGGAGGTTGTTGTTCTCCTGGTCATGTGCGTACGCGGCGGTCGGTGTTTTGTGGGTTCCGTCCGCATGCCGCGGAATCAGCTGTACTTCGACCGCCGCGGACGGGGATTGTTGTGCTCCGTCCGCCGCGGACGGCGTTTCGGTCACATTTGATCCTAATCGCTAATGCGGTTTTTCCGCGGCCAGGTCCGGAGTATCTTGACACCTTCCACGGCGGACGGAGCACGTTTCCGTCCGCCATCCTAATCGGCCCCTAAGTATGAGTTACTATCTATATGAATAAATGAAGTGCTATTTGTATGTAGCTGAGTAAATGTAAATAGGATACATTGTTTGCAAAAGGGAGTAGGATGACTACATAACTGAATAGGATGTTTGATGATGTGTAATATCAATATAAGTGTATAAGTATATTTGATTGTGTTTTATTGATCATTGACAACTTGTATGAGTGAATCTATAGGTAATTGATTAGATGTGTGTAGAACTAGGAATCACTGAGTGGGTTTTTATGTTCTAGTATTAATGTGGTAATGGATTAAAATATGGTACTCTGTATTTTACAGTAACTGATGAAAGATTATAGTAGTGTATGATGAGGTATATCTGATTGTCAAAAGGATGATGTTATCAGTGATGTCATTTGAGATGTCATCAGTGATGTCATCAGTGATGTCACTGACCATGTCATGAATGATGTATAATGTGACATCGTCACCAGTGGATTGCGGGCGCGAGAGTTACAATTAGTACAACTAACTATAACGGAGGAATTTCAATGGTTTTGTATGAGTGAAATGTCCAGCTAACTATAACACCCCTAAAACCTATGGTTTTTTCAGTGAATTTCTAAGGTTTTTTATATGCTATTTCTTAACTATAACCTGCTTGAAACCTATGGTTTTTTCAGTGAATTTCAATGTTTTTTTAAATTGATAATTCCTAACTATAACCTGGTTGAAACCTATGGTTTTTTCAGTAAATTTCAATGGTTTTTTACACAATAATTCCTAGCTATAATCTGCTTGAAACCTATGGTATTTTCAGGGAATTTCTAAGATTTTTTAAATTATAATTCCAAACTATAACCTGCCTGAAACCTATGTTTTTTTCAGTGAATTTCAAAGAATTTTTAGAAGATAATTCCTATATAACCTGCCTGAAACCCAAGGTTTTTTCAGTGATTTTAAAAGTTTTATTCAATAACAATTTTTAAATGTATTAATTGTTATATGTATTTCTTTGATACTGAGTTACAATTTGTTTTTAAATATATTCATTTTTATTTATCTTATTATTTTAGATTACATTACACATTTTAAATATATATATTTTTTAAAGTATAATATATATATTTTTTATATGTTTTAAATATTTTTATAATATTTTATGTCTTCTTTCTTTTTACAATTTTTTAGTAGTCCCGCACCCAAAGCGCACCTCTTTATTGCTGCGCAGAACGTAGCCACCATTTTACAATTGTTCTGTAGGATGCGCGTAGGGCATTCGATGGGTGTGTATTTTGATGAGTGATTGCTATTCAACCCGTACGTGACTTCAAGCGCATACGCAACATATACTTATCACGCCACAGCGCGCACGTTTCCACATGACATCATCTACGTGTTCAATGCGGTAGGCACACGACTTCCACAACATTTTTCGATCGAAAAAAAGATATATATGTATTTAATATAAATATTACTGGGAAAAAAATATATATTCTTTTAGTTTTAATAAACCTATATTACTTTTAAATGCAATTTGGAGAAGTCGCGCTAGATGCGTGCCGCGTGTACGTATCCAACGCGGATCCCCTGTGACCAAAAAAAGAGATTTCATTGTATTATATACTAGGGGCTTACAGAGGAGGTCCTGCTAATAACAGGGGTACCCCAACCATAGTGTTCCCTAGTGTATGTAATTGTTGTCACTGTATTCTAAGTGTCTTTTAGCATAGCACTGTCTCTAGGACTGGTTAGTCAGAGTCAGGTACCACCAGTACCCATCTGAAAAAGTTGAGGGTACAGGAGGATTTTGCAACAAGGCCTCTTTCTGATCCTCTGTTTGTTCTTTCTGCTCGTCTTCCTGCACTTTTCTTCATCTTTGAGGACTTCTGTTGCTTTTTGTCTTTCTTTTTCTTCTTTTTGAGTGTTTTTGTCTTCTTTCTTCACATGTCCTACCTCTGTCGGCATAGTTATGAACTAGCATTTAAAAAAGCTTTGAAATTCACTTAAAAAACCATAGGTTTCAGTTACATAAAAGTTAGAAGTAGCATTTAAAAAACCTTTGAAATTCAGTGAAACCCCATAGGTTTCAGGCATGTTATAGTTAGCAGCTAGCATTTAAAAAACCTTAGAAATTCAATGCAAAAAACATAGGTATCAGGGGTGTTTTAGTTAGCTGGACATTTCACTCATACAAAACCATTGAAATTCCACTGTTATAGTTAGTTCAGCTAACTATAACTCGTGCGCCCGCAATGCACTGCTGATGATGTCACATGTTACATCATTCATGACATGGTCAGTGGCATCACTCATGACATCACTGATGACATCTCAAATTTGCCATGTATAATGCCAAAAACTATGTAAGATTATGTCAGCGTGAACAAAAATTCACCAGAGATAACTTAAAAAGTATTAGTATTCTCCCTAAGAAGTCACAGTAAGAGCTACAATGAGTTGTGTTGTGTATGTGAATTAAATCTTTCCCTAATGGATACCTGCAAACTTTACATCTGATGATGAGTGTCAGTCAATCATTCCAGGAATCCTGGTATGGGAAAGTGGATAATTAACTAGGGTGGCTGTGAGACCTTTCCAACTAATAATGTTACTATTCTGTGTCAGGTTCAGTTAGGATGAATGTAGTAGGTTTTAGTGTAAAAACCTAAAATTCTAACACAATGTTTTTGTAGAAATAATGACGGTTGCCATCTCGTGTGTCAAGCAGAAGGATTTATAAGTCAATCCAGATCAGTACTGAAAGAAATAAAGCAGCCGACACGTGTTTCAGCACAACGTGTTACAGTTATGACTCTTCATGGCTGGGAAGGACATAAAATGAAAAGTAAAATAAAAGAAAAACAAAGAACGCTCATTTGACATTATTACGTGAAGCAACGAGGAAATACAACAGGCGTGATCACAAAAGAAACACCCTGCTGACTGTGGAAACCCTATAATGTAAAAGTACATCGGTATAGTGACTTCCTAAATCATAGGAAACCCAAAACTGTGGGAAAGTATTATAATCATTGAAAAAACGTGAACTTTATTGATGAATGGGCAACGGAAGTTAGCCAATCTAAGAGAAGATAAAAGTATACGTTCATCATGAAAAACACGACCGGAATAATCTGTGCTTTGTATGACGATAGCTTAATATATCAGCACCTCAGAGATGACCAAACCATATACAAAACATCAAACTCGACGATCGATAATGTCAGGAATTAACGCATGTTTGTTGAATATTAGCCCCGGATCAAAGAAAAATAAAGTAAACATAAGGCATTGAAATAAACAGTGCTATCAAATGTTTGCACGAGATAAAACAACATTAAATGCGAAGCCTCCAAATGAAACAAAATATTCCAAATGGGCATATAGTCTTACATTAGCAAAGGTGTATGCTGTGGACGGCAGGAAATCTATGTAGCAATCGTGCATCTTGTAAATCATTAGTGCAGCAAACAGTAGGTCGGTTTATGTGAGTGAAAAATTTGTAAAGAGTTAGAGAGACAAGATAGACCAAAAGGGGACTTATTAGGTAGTTAATTACAAAAAGACTCTAACCCCACGATCTCGTAAGGACGGAAGACATGTGGTGTGTGTACCGCGCTTAAAGTATAATACAGGAATACGGTTAAAAAAAGGGGGGGAAAGAATGGCATGGACTCGGGTGCAGTAAGTCTATCAAGAATCCCAGCTACAATACAATTCGAAAAAATTATTTCAAGAATAATGTACCTGTTAGTTTCAAATTGAGGACAAGTAAATCTGTGGGAAAGGAGAGAGTAAAAGGTCCGAATAAGAGAGGGTTTACGGAATGATATAATTGTGTGACACGGTCTAATTGTAAATTAAATAGGGCTATGGGCACTTACCGACAAACCTGTGATAATTCCAACCCGGTTGCGGTCAAAAGGGTGAACGATCAAGGATAGAGATCGGGAGAATAAAAGTCAACATCTCCTTATGTCTCCGAGTAGAGTGACACGATAGAACTAGACGGGTGCATCCGTTACGGTGGTGAATCTGTAAAGAAATGTAAAGAAATGGCAAGAGAGAAGTCTGAACAGACTTTTCTTAAAAATCGGGGAAATAAATGGTATAAATGGATGGTCTAGCGTGGCTTACCTAAGCTCCAGTCACAGCGAGTGTTGCGCTCCGTTCTGTTGTTCTGAGTTATGGAGGCAAGTGTTTAAAGAAAGAATGAAAGATGGAACACTAGAACGAGTACGTTCAGAGAAGTGAGTATACAGCAAGCGAGGTGTTGTCATGAATGATGGAAGCAACAATTACGCTGATATGTGTAGAAATGATTGAATGGTGGAACACTTGAATGGAAATGATAAACAAGTGTCCACTAATGGAAGTGAGCATGAGGAAAACCGAGACCATGGGAAATAACGTGTTTTAAGCGATAATTATGAAGAACACAATTTAAAAATAGAATGAAGGAAGCAGTTGTAAAGTATTAAAAAAAAACGCAAATTCAAAAATGAAGTATAAAGTTACGAAGGCTGTACATTTTTGAGCATTCAGATATAGCACCGAAAATAAATATAAAATCGTAATGTGTGATACATAGGAAGACCGCCAGATTATGTTCATAGATTGTTGCTACTGATACACGTTGGGCTTTTTAGGATATATGTGAAAAGAGATATGTATTGTTTAAATAGATGTTTTTCTTGAGAAAACATGTCAAGGTACGGCTAACCACTTATGAAATCTGAGTATGTTCTCTCTTTTTTCTTTCTTTTTTTTAGATAATTGTGTGGCTTTCCGGAAGAAGGCGTTGTATACGCCGAAACGTGCGTCGAGTTAATAAAGATATTGCCACTTTTAACCCTTTATTTATATATATTGATTAAATGTGATGTGTTACATATTGTGTTTGATTTTTTAAATGTTTGTATAAATATCATTTGTTTAGATAATATGAGAAGAAATTATTAAAATGGTAACAACTTGGAATATATTTTTTCCGTCTAATTGTCATAGATCTAAAGTAAACACATCAATCCTCCACTGTAATAAGGGTAATTCAGTTGAGTTCTGACATTACTATGCCTGCTGCCGGAGCCAGGGGAAAGGCAGGTCACGGAGCAGTTGTTTAAAGCAACGAAAAATGTAAAGTTGCTTTCCTTTCTTCAGCTCTATTTTAAAAGCTTACGATGCCATGCAGAGAGAATATATTGATGAAGCACAATTTTTGTAAATAAAATCTGCTCTATGTAGTTCACCCAAATGCATGTTTTAATACAATGAGTGGAAGTACTAACATATAATATGAGAGTGTACACCCCGTAAACGGGCATAAGGCACAACAGTTTGATTGTATTAGTCAAAGTAATGAGAATAATGCTAATTGAATGTTATTATGTCTTCCTAACTGCAGCAAAATAAATGACAAAAGAAAAAGCTTTATTCTTCTTGAAAGTAGTGTAGGCTTTTAGAAATTATTCTCTGATTTGCAAAAATAATGTTGGCTTTAGAATTCTTCGGGGATGTGCTTTTCCGTGCTCCTGTCTCTCAAATGTTACAAATGTCCCTTAGAGTACAGATATTTAGCCTGAGTTTTAGAGTTCTTTCCTGTCTAGGCAAGGGTTATAGATGACATGAATGTAACAATTTCAAAGTTTAAATACATTTGTAGCAGGTGCTTTTCCTCTTCCTCTCTTGGAAATTATACAATATTTAGACAAAGAGTGTTTAGAAAATAGTAGTAAAGTCACTGTCAGAAGACTGTCACACCATTGTGAATAAACACTAGAGAGGCTTGCTGAAGAGAGAGAATGCAACATATTAACGTACGAAAGGAAGTAGCGTACTATAAAGATTCCTGTGGGAAAGAGTTCCTCGACTCGTTCTCAAGATTGGTGACCTGTCTCTGGGTTCGTGGTTTGCTGAATGCCGTGCTGGTTCCTAATTTCTCTGGCAAATCCTGCAAATCCCAAGAGACTTTCCTAGAGACTTTGCACATCATCGGCTGGTGATGCTGCTCTTGCTGTACCCTAACGGCCGTGGGGTTAGCTTTTCGCACTCATTGCACGCTTTGCATTAGTACTTCATTTTCGTAAGTGAACTGTGTTTAGCTGATGTTTTTCTCTCTCTCACTCCTCTATACCTGATGTTCTGATGATTCATGAATGAACTGTTATGATTATTGTGAATCTATTCTGTATTTGTATGAACCAAATAAGGACATTCTAATTTGTATTTGTGCTTGACAATTCATATTATGAAACATTAAGAAAAACTAATAGAAAAGAATAGTGTTTTTCTTCATTACTGAGTTACTGAGATATTTGGACATGTTCATAAGGAGAAATGTTTCGGGTATTTCTTCATAGTAGGTCCTCATGGCAAAATAGCATTCTGTCTTTCATTATTTAGTCCCTTTTCGCTCTACCAAAGCTTCATCAGAGGACCTTTGATATTGCTAAGTGTGTGATAATGACTTATGGGCCCGTCATTAGAGTTACGTTTCCGAATATTATATAGTGGTTGGTGTGGATTAGTAAGCTGACAAAAATCCCCCAATGCTTCCACTGCATCAATATTTATTGTTTGAACTCCTTAAATAGAGAAAAACAAGAACCTTTCTGCATCTTTCTACACATTTCAAGCTACTGCAGTTTTTTCCTTGCTAAAAAAACGGACTCCTATTCAACTGTTTCTATTATATATTGATAAGGAACATCAGATGAAAAACACAAAGGGCCTCATTTATGAAGCCTTACGGGCACTTTTGAGCCACCGGAACGTGCCACTGGCATATTTATAAGGCTACGTAAAACCACGTTACCATATTCTGCAGCGCACATAGAAAGAGGAAAAACCCTCCTGTGATTGTTTTTATGCAGGAAGGTTTCCATTCCTGCACACAATGCAGGACCCCTTATACCATGGTGCAAGGGAGCCTGCATTGGGGCACGGCAGCCCATTGCACGCCGGCGCAGGGGAAAAGGACCGCAATGCACTGTATCTAATAGATGCGGCTCGTAACTGTCCTTTTGTTTTGCCATAGGGCAGCGCTGCAGCAAGGCAGCAGCAAGGCCTGCGGCGCCACCCTACGGCAAAAAACCCATAAATGAGGCCCAAACGTGTTTCTCTATATTTGTGCTACTCTTGGAAAAGAAATTTGAACCGAATGTTGCCTCAAACTATAAACTTATATGTAATATATTGAAAGGTACAGAATGTATTTTTACACTTAATCAAACAGAAATAGTGCTTAGAATGTTTGCCATCTGTTCTGCATAGACATTGCTTGCACTGTTCCCTTTTCACGCAAGCACAGAAAAGGATGTAGGTTAAGTCACCTTGCTTTTACGTATGACTACAATATTTTTTGCGTTATTGCCAAAGGAATAAATACCAGCATATTTGCACATAATAAAGGGACATTGGAATATGCCTTTCACTAAATTGCTTTAAACTTCCGCCTGCCAAATTTTAAAGGTGGATGATATCTAGTTTTGTTTTCATAGGATAGAATTAATAATTATCTCTGCTGTAGACTCAGGAAGAGATTCATTGTGCATTATAAGGAATAAAGTACCCCCAACCATAAATAAAACTGAAATCACAAATCAGCTGCGAGTACAATAGCCATGAAGGTATGTTAATACATATATATCTACCATGACATAGACATTCCTGCATTCCTCTGGGCCCTACTGCACAATTTACACTTTCACCTGAATTTACACTTTCGTGAAAAGGCTCAATGAAACTAATATCACAGTCAAATGCAATGCTGATTTAGGAAACTTACCAGTTTGCAGGACCACAGCTCTCGCGGGGCCGGAAGCAGATGCCTTGCTCTGGATGAGGTTGGTGCCACAGAACAGGATGTGCCTCTTATAATCTTCTCCACTGTACACCTTCCAGGGCATGGAGCTGTCTGCTTCAGGTAATGGCATCTTTGTGACTGGAACACTCTCCCCTTTAAGGAAAAAGTAGGCTTCTGCATGACTTTGCTTACATACCTCTGGCAGAATTAAAACATGCTCAAGAGTGAGTCAATGAAGTGACATTTTAAACACAAATATTGTTCCTTATTCTAAAACGCATGCCTAATTGCGTCGAGTTCACTGTGCCACAAAGGTAACACCCTTTCACTTGCTTAAGAAATCACAATTAATATTCCCAGTTATTCAATGATTAAGAAGGTTAAAAAGAGAGAACAGAAATGTTGAGACAAGTGTTAAAGAGAGAGGGTAACAAATAAAGAAATAGAGAAGCAGAGCTAGAGACATACAAATATAGAGAAAGGAAAAAAGAGGAAAAAACAGAAAGCGCTAGGAGAAATGGGGAAAAAAAAGAGGAACGGCGTGTGGAAGAACGGGCAAGGGTAGCGATATGAGACAAGGAGTTGAGGAGAAAGTAAGGGAAGCAGAAGAAAACAGAATGAGAATGAGAGAGAGCACGAGCAAAAGAGAAGTATTACAGATCGGTTCACTTTCATTACACAGAATGCAGTGATTTGAAAAAGCTATTTTTCACAAAAATGTGACGTATTTCCGGGGTCTGTGAAATGTGGTTTCATTATAAAAATGAAAAGGCCCAAAGATGCCGAGCCTTACTGGTGTCAGGGCACCACAGGCCCATGCATACATGTGCCACCAGCTCAGAGCATGTGGTGAATGCATGCGTTAAAACCCCTGTGAATGGTGAATTCAGTGTGGTTTTACAATTAGACAAAAAAATGCCCATTCCATGGGGTTCTATACATAATTGCATGGTGCAAAGCCGAGTTTACTGGGTGGTAATGGTGAAATGATCTTTGCTATAGGGATACATTTCGTCTCCATTTTAGTTTTCCTTTATAACTTTACATCTTTGCGAGATGGTGATTGGAACATATTTTTCACTAACACCACGAAATGCCACACACACATTTATTGTAGTTAGACATTGTTGTTCTGTAGTCAATCAATCAATCCATCAATACATTTGTAGAGCGCGCTACTCACCCGAGAGGGTCTCAAGGCGCTGGGGGGGGGGGGGGGGGCGGGGGGGGGGGAGGGTGGAGTGCCCCTACTGCTCGAAGAGCCAGGTCTTGAGGTGTTTCCTGAATGTGAGGTGGTTTTGGGTCAGTCATAGGTGGGCAGGGAGGGAGTTCCACGTCTTGGCCACCAGGTAGGAGAATGATCTTTCTCCGGCGGTGGTTTTGCAGATCCATGGGACGGTGGCGAGGGCGAGGCTGGCGGAGCGGAGTTTGGGTGCTGGATTGTAGAACTTGAGGCGGTTGTTGAGGTATTCGGGACCTATGTTGTGGAACACTTTGTGTGCGTGGGTGAGGAGCCTGAAAGTGATCCTTTTGTTGACGGGTAGCCAGTGCAGGTCTCTCAGACGGGCTGATATGTGGCTGTGGTGGGGGATGTCAAGGATGAGTCGTGCAGATGTGTTCTGTATGTGTTGGAGTCTTTTCTGAAGTTTGACTGTGGTTCCTGCATATAGGGCGTTCCCGTAGTCTAGTCGGCTGGTGATGAGGGCCTTGGTGACCGTCTTTCTAGTTCCTGTAGGGGTCCACTGGAAGATCTTACGGAGCATGCGCAGGGTGTTGAAGCATGAAGATGAGATGGCGTGACTTGCTTGTTCATCGTGAGAGAGGAGTCCAGGATGAATCCCAGGTTGCGTGTGTGGTCAGTGGATGTCGGTGTGGTGCCCAGTTCTGTTGGCCACCAGGAGTCGTCCCAGGCGGATGGGGATAGTCCGAGGATGAGTTCAGTTTCAGACGGCTGAGTTTCATCCATTATGCAACCTTTTTTATTCCTTCCTGAAGGTTGAGTTTGGCGTTGGCTGGGTCTTTGGTGAGGAAGAGTATCATCTGGGTGTCGTCGGCGTATGAGATGATGTTGAGGTTGTGTTTGCGTGCGATGGTGGCGAGGGGGCTCATGTAGATATTGAAGAGGAATGGGCTGAGCGATGAGCCTTGGGGTACGTGGCAGATGATCTCGGTGGCCGTGGAGCGGAAAGGAGGGAGGCGGACTCTCTGGGTTCTGTCGGAGAGGAACGAGGTGATCCAGTCCAGGGCTTTACCTTGGATCCGGGCGTTGTGGAGGCGGGTTATAGGGTGTGATGACAGACTGTATCAGCAAAATCGCGGAAAGGTTGGTGAACTTACATCTTTCACACTTTCTTGAGTCTAATGGCTTGCTGAGAAACTCGCAAACAGGCTTTCGGCCTGGTCAGGGCACTGACACTGCTCTTCTGGCAGTTGTCGAAGAAGCCAGAAGCATCTTAGATTCGGGAGGATCAGTGGAAGTGATCCTCCTGGATCTCAGTGCGGCTTTCGACACTGTTAAACATCAAGTGTTGGTTCAACGGCTGTCAGATGTAGGGGTAACAGGAACGGCCTTGAAATGGCTTAAGTCATTTCTCACTGACCGGACTTACCAAGTATGGGAGGGCAGCGCACGATCATTGGCAATCCCCCTCCACTCTGGTCTGCCACAAGGCTCATCCCTAAGCCCCACATTGTTTAATGTGTATATGGCCCCCTTGGAGGATGTGGTTGCCCCATTTGGCATCAAAATTGTGAGTTACGCTGATGATACTCAGCTGGTGGTTGCCCTCTCCCAGCTTGCTAAAAGTCCGCGGACACGCTGCACGTCCAAAGTTTATACCTGGATGTGCCAATCGGCTTTGAAGCTAAACGGTTCAAAGACCAAAATATTGCTTTTAGGGCATAAAGGAGCCTCACTTCCTCCGACTAGCTGGCCCAGTTGTTTGGGCGAGCTCCCGATTCCAAAGGAGGAGATTAAGAGTCTTGGGGTCTGGCTGGAGCAAGATCTCTCTTTCAGGACCCAGGCGAAAAAAACGGCGGGAGTTTGTTTCGGTCTTCTCCGCGCAGCTCGGAAAGTTTTGCCCCTCCTTCCACCGCAATCTAGAAAGCTGCTTATTCAGGGGTTGATCGTTTCAAGGCTAGACTATAGCAATGCTATTTTTCTAGTTGCGCCTGAAGCAATGTTGAATAAACTCCAGCAGATTCAGAACGCTGCTGCATGGCTTCTCAAGAACAGTCCAATGATTTGGTCAGCTAAACCTGCACTGAAGGCGCTGCATTGGCTCCCAGTGCGCGAAAGGGTCAAATTTAAGTCCCTTTGCATTGCGCATAAAATTCTTCAGGATAAGGGACCTCCCATCCTGAAGAACCTAGTTGTACCCTATAAAGCAAACAGAGCCTTGCTTTCAGACCAGAAACATCTGCTTAGAACACCCAAAGTCAAAAAGGCTCGAACGGGGGGGAGAAGAATCTCAGTGAATATAGCAATTCTTTGGAACTCACTCCCCTTGAGGCTGCGTTCAGAGACCTGTCTTCTTAGGTTTCATAAACGCCTTAAAACGCACCTCTTCCCTAACTAATGCCTTTGAGCACGCTTAACTGCCTTCTTTTTGTTGCTCTGGAATAAGCGCTGGGATGCTCTAGGGTAACTATGCGCTATATAAAACTCGAAATAAATAAATAAAATAGTATCAAAGGCGGCTGAGAGGTCTAGGAGGATGAGTTTTCCCGTTGTCAAGTAGGGTCCTGATGTCGTCGGTGGCTGCGATGAGGGCGGTCTCAGTGCTGTGGTTGGCTCGAAATCTGGACTGGGATGGGTCGAGGGATCCATTGGCCTTGAGGAATGTGGTCAGCTGTTTATTGACGATCTTCTCGAACACTTTCTCCGGGAAGGGTAGAAGAGAGATGGGGCGGAAGTTTTTGAGGTCTTTGAGGGTTCGCTGTGGGTTTCTTCAGTAGGGCATTGATCTCTGCGTGCTTCCAGCTCTCTGGGAAGGTGGCAAACGCAAGGGAGTTGTTATGACGTTCCGTAGGTGGGGAGCGGTGATGGTGTCGGCTTTGTTGAAGATGTGGTGAGGGCATGGGTCGGAAGGAGAGCCGGAATGGATGGTGTTCATAGCTTGGGCGGTGTCTTCGATGCTGATGGGAGTGCAAGCACTGAGGGTGTTTGCAGGGGGCATTGGTTCGGTGGCTGGGGGCGGAGTCTGGGCACCGAAGATGTTGTGGATATCGGCGATCTTGCGGTGAAAGAACGTGGCGAGGGAGTTGCAGAGGTCCTGCGACGGTGTGATGTTGTTGCTGTTGGCATTGGGATTGGCGAGCTCTTTCACGATGCTGAAGAGTTCCTTGCTGTTGTGTGTGTTGTTGTCCAGCTGTTCTTTGAACAATGTCTTTTTGGTGGTGTGGTGTTTGTGGGTGGCGTTCTTGAGGGCTGTCATGTTTTCTGTCGTCTGTTCGCGGTGCCAGGTTTTTTCGAGGGTTCGGCAGGATTTCTTTGATTCTTTGAGGTTGTCTGTGAACCATGTTGTTTTCCTGTTGCCGGGCTTGCCTGGAGGTTTTTTCAGTGGTGCAAGGGCGTCTGCAGTGACTTTGCTCCAGCATCTACGGGGGATCTGTTGCGGGCGGTGGTGGGATGTGGTCTTCTTAAAGGTGAAGTGGATGTAGCTGTGGTCCAGTGTAGTCCGGTGGAGTGGCTGAAGGCAACGTGCCTGCTGGCAGAGAAGATGGGGTCGAGCGCGAGGCCGGCTTAGTGGGCAGGGGTGTTCACCAGTTGCTTGAGTCTGAGGTTGGCGAGTAGGGTTGTGGTGTTGTTGTCATTGTTGTTCTCCAGGTGGAAGTTAAGGTCCCCTAGGAGGATGTAGTCAGATGAAGCGAGGGCATGTGGGCTGATGAAGTCGGCGATGGCTTCACTGAATTGTGTACCTGGGCCCGGGGGTCTGTAGACAAGGGTTCCTCTGAGGGTGATCTTGGGATCGGTATGGATCTGGAAGTGTAGGTGTTCGGCGGTGGTGAGGGCATCTTCGGAGTTGGTCGTGACGTCAATGGTGTTCCTATAGATGATGGCGATTCCTCTTCCGGTTTGGTTGACGCGGTCCTTTTGGGTGATCTTATAGCCATCCGGAATGGCTATGGCGATGTCGGGGGCTGAGGAGGCGTTCATCCAGGTTTCTGTGAGGAAGGCGACGTCTAGTACTGTTGTATCAAGGAGGTCCCAGAGTTCGACGGCGTGCTTGTGGATGGAGCGGGTGTTGGTGTAGGATGCACTTGAGGTGGTTGTTGTTGTTGCCTGGTCTGGGTGGAGGGATGTAGGTTCGGAAGAAGTTAAATTTGCAGGTTTGGCAGAAGAAGGGTCCGTGGGTGTGCTTCGGAGTGGCTTGGTAGCAGGTGGCTGGTTGGCCGGTGTTGAGTGCCTGGAGGGTGGTGGTGTTGTATCTTAGTCGGGTTTCTTGATTTCGGCGGGGGCCAGGTGTTCTGGTAATGGGCGCGGTCCAGGCGTGGACAGACGCAGACGGTCTTGCCTTTGGCGCGCCTTTGGCGCGCCTGCGGCGCGGCCTCCATAAAAAAGGCTATGAGAGGAAGGAGCAGCTGGGAGGTGGGAGCTGGGCGGCGTCCATAAGAAGGGCTATGAGAGGAAGGAGCAGCTGGGAGGCGGAAGCTGGGCGGCGAATGGGGCACCAGGGGGGTGGGGCCGCAGGGAGGCAGCGGTGGGAATCGCGAGGGTGGGGAGCGGTGGGGGGCAGTAGGAGAGGGCACAGGGTCAAAGGCCTATCACAGCGGCAGAAAATATGGAGAAAATAAGGAGAATAGTAGATGGTGACAGAAAGAGAAGGCAGAAACAGAGGCAAAAAAAGGAAAATCAGTCTGAGGTGGAAGAAGAAGGACTGCTACGATCACAGGCGATGGCACAGCGGGCAGCAGGACAGCGGCACAGGGGGACCGTGTGGCGGCTGAGGGGGGGACCTACATGGTGACAGGGTCAAAGGTCGCTCCCTTCACCACCGCGCGGCCTCCATCTAGTCTGCACTGTTAGTTTGAGGGACACATACGAGAACGCTTTGTCCTTCCTTTGTTTTGTACTCGTAGGAGACAACTCTTTTACCCAGACTAAATAAAACTCTTTTTCTACATCTCTTGCAGGGCTGGTTAGATCAGCATAACCTCAATGATATGTCTCCCCTGATCCACATGCCTTGGCCTAGTACAGTAAACACAGCACTTATAGTTTTGTCATGACCAAAATAAGCATCACAGGATCATCTGCTCTCTGCGTGGTGCAGGGGTTTTCTGCATGCATTTACACTCATCAACACTGCCTAAGCTAGTTACCCCTCTCACGTCGTAATGTCTTCCCACACTATTCCCAAAATTCTGCACAATCAGAGAAATGATTCAGCTCTAAGTGAGGACAACAAGTCACAGCTTTTCTGGAACCTTCATCACATTACACTGGGATGTATCCCATATCTACCACATGTCACTGCTCATATTATGTTAACCTGCTTATATAGATCTACTAATAGTTTGGAAGATAGCCTCATCCGGTACTGTACTAAACCTGGAACTAGAATGTGAAGAATATAGAACTCATCGGAAAGGTCACTTAAAAATCTTTCTGCAATCAGGAAATCGCAATATAGAGATAGTTATATCGCTAATCTAATCTCATACACTGTATATATTGTGTTTACCGTACATTTTGTTTTCTGTATCTTTAGGGTTGTATACTTAAATTATGTCATATCTCTTTGTATAGCCTTACTTTACAAGATTGGTCTCCTTTTTTACCTCATGATATGTAAAGTGCTCTGATACCCAGGGGTCTTGTTCGCGCTATACAAAACTCTCTAAATAAAATAAATAAAAATGAATGGCTTATGTATTCAACCTTTACTTGACTGTTTGTTTGTGCTGCAAGGATGTCAGAGCAAAGAGTTCATTTGTTTCAGATTCATGTACTTGCAAACATCAGGATCAGTTCACCATGCTTACACCAATATCCAGTGTGGCATGCCTGACTGCCTGTGGACACCCTTATAAAATGTGACTTTTTGTTAGTTGTTGGCTCCTCCCTATTCCTATAATTCCAATCAAACAATTTGCCTAGAAGTATTACTACACCACAATGAAAAGCATCTAGGACTCAATCGCAAAAGATTTCTTCTTAACTCATACAATGGTCTGTGGGCTAGTTGAGGAGTAATCATTAACCAGGTATGGAAATATATGTACTTGAAACCAGTTACTCATGTATATTGCTTTCAATTGATATTTAAGTCTAGGTTTTAACAGCACAGCTATCAAACAGAGCTCTTTCTCACAACATACACAGAGTGGGCCTTGAGTCCACCTCTTTCAACCATGGGTTTCTTTGACCAGCTCTGTAAGCCATTGGCTTCAGACTTTGTCAATCTCGTTGTGGTTCAGCCCAGAGGAGTATTCATCTCTCATTTAATGACATTGGTTGTTTAGGGTATCCCCCATCTTAATTCTAATGCGTCTTCTGAATTGCATGACGGACTACCTTGAAACGGTAGCCTTCTGTGTCCATGTCAGCTGGCTGCCTCTCCATTGTCTTCTTCTAATGTGCCAATCCTGCATCCATTAGTACAAAGAACCCATACCTATTAACTTTTCCAATGCTTGTTTATAACGAGTAGATTTAACTTTTTGCACTGGTCATAAACCCAAAAAGGTATTGTCCAAAGCTGAATCAGTGGAAACCATTTGTAAATGTTTCATTTGATTTTAGAGCAGGTATTCTACTTGACAAACACATTGCAAAGGTACCTGTAGAGCCCCACCAGACAAGGCAGGACAGCCTAGGCACAAGCAGGTGCACTAGCAGGGGAAGAGGCTGATTCTCACATTGTACCCCTTTTATTGGTGCAGGAAAAATGGGAAAATGTGACAGCAATAACTAGTGACCAGAAATCTAAAGAAACCTAACAGTACCGGGCAACTTTCCGCTAGTTTTAGTATTTCTGAAGGTTCATGTTGTTCTGAGTGTACTGGCGCATCAGAGGATATTGTGTAAGACTAATTGGTTATTTATTGAATATGGAACTGCGCATTTAGTACGGCTGCTATTTTTATGTATTGTATGTATTTATTGCATTTGCACTTTTATGGTCATGTGATCAAAATAAAGTACTTTGATGAAGAACTGTGTCACTGAACAATCTAAAAAGTGTTCATACCTGTAAGCATGCCTTCATCTACAATGCAAGTCCCGTTAATGAGTACAGCATCGCATGGCAAATAAAGCTTGTTTCCAGTTAATATAATCACATCTCCAGGCACTAAATTGTGCGATTCCACCTCTTTGTACTCTACAGAAATAGAAAATATATTGTTTACACATTCCTATTATTATGGATAGTTCATGACTTGGTGTTTCACTTTTACATTCTTTTTTTAAATGTGGATAGTTTAGACAAATAATTTGTTATCTTAAAATGTGAAATTCAAAACATTTCAATAATCATTCTGTTAGAACCTTTGTTATATCTCCTCCATCATTATAATTCAATGTTTCTCAAATATATCAGATCCAAGAAGAGGTAATTTAATGGTGTAAAAATGTTAGAATGCAGAAAAAGAGAAGGGCTTTGGAAGAAAAGAAACTCACATTTTCTACAACTTTCATTAGTGGTAGGCGAATGATAGAATTTGTGTTTGGAAATGAAAAACTGAAAATTAGTGTATAAATCTGAAAGTTTGCTTTTTTTACCAGTTAGCGAATTAGCTTTGGGTGTATTTAGAGTCTTGAATGACAAATATTTATTTTCTTGCAAATTGATTTATTTTGTATCAAATAGTTTTGTAAGAATAATTCGTTTTATTAAAGAATAATAGTGATTGTTTCAATTTGTGAAACATGTATACAAAAAATCTGTGGTGTTCTACAATGGTTAACGATTTTTTAAGACAAGCTTACCTAGACACTGCATTCAGGCCCAGAGTTAAACAATATTATTTATGTCAAATGTATGGGTGTTTCTACTTTTCAAACCAAAATATTAAGTTTGAAGGTCTTGAGTGAGGATCTGTAGACTGTGTAATGATCAGTTGGAAACAGGGCCCTATTTAGGGTTTGGAAACTTAACATTGAATATGACACAAAAAGAAACACAAATTCACTGAAACAAACTAAAGGATAAAGTGACGCTATAGTTAGGTATGGTAATAAGATCCTAGCTTATGTTAATAAAAACCCAGACATTCGCTGAAAAAAACGCAAAGGTTAAGGTAGCCTAATAATTATGTTTTGAAATGAGATAAGAACTAAAATCTAAAAACAAAAAAAGCACTGAAATTCACCAGTTAAAGTTTAGTGAAATAACTACAGACTTCTCTCCTGACATCCACTGTTTTTTTTTTAATCTCAAATTATTTTTCTTGAATTCTCAGGAAAAGAACAAAGGAATGATAGACACAGAATAATAATAATAATGACCATAGAAATACTGACAAAAAATTCAAAAACAAGGAAAATTACAAAAGAAGAAGAGAAGGCAGCAAGTTATCCAAGTGCGTTGCAGTAGGAGTTACAGTTATGCTAGAAAGATATATAGGTGGTCTATAATTATCACAATCTACAATCCTATTAAAATACATATACATTAGAGGTTAACAATAGAGGACATAGCAGTTTATATACAATACATTATAGGAGGTCGAGATATATGAAACAATTCTTTAGAGGGGAGGGACAGGTGGGAGGCCACCTTTAGAGGTTGAGATACCTAGGTAAGGTGTTTGTGTGATGGTAATCAGTGGGATAAGTTTCATTGTGGGTCATATGAAAAGGAAAATAGCTCTTGGAGTCACTCTGGGTTCTGGGGGTCAAAAGATGTAGGCCCAGTTCTTCTCACCCAGGCAAAAGGGCAGCGGGCAGCAGGCAGCAGATCAGCACAGCAAAGCAGGAGAGTGGCAGTCCTTTCAGCAGCACAGCAGACCATCTTCCTGGCAGAATATCCACGGGCCCAGAAGTGTACTCAAATAGAGAAGCCTGAGGTCCAGTACTTATAGCTAGTGTGCCTTTAAAGTGGGGGGGACTTTAAAGATATGCAGTTGAAGTGCACAAAATCCACACCCTTCTTGTCCTGGCACCAAACTCACTACAGGGGGTATGTAACCCTTTGTGTGTGGTCAGGTCACAGCCTATTCAGGTATGAGGCTGTGCATAGTACCTACCTCCCATACAGCCAGAAATGACTCATTGAGACACACCTGAGTTCCTATTGTGTATGCCTGTTTAGTGTGAACGTACAAAGCCCAGCTGCCAACTACATATGATCAGAGACAGGCTAGGAGGTACCAAATAGCTAAAGCAAGAAAATACCAACTTTCTAAAAGTGGCATTTTCAAAATTGTAATTTAAAATTTGACTTCACCATAAATTAGGATTTTAAATTAGAATTCAAGCGACACAACATTTGAATCATTTATATCCCCTCATTTGGAAATTGCATTTATAAGATATAATATGTTAATCCCAATGTTATCCTATGGGAGAGAGAGAGAGGTCCGGCAGCAGTGAAAAATGAATTTGATCGTTTTTCACTACCAGGACATGTAAAGCTTAAAAGTACATGCTCTGCCCTTTAAATACACTGCATAATGCCCTCTGGGTTGTCCTGGCCCTACCATGGGGTGACGTATGTATTAAAAAGGAAGGTTTGGGCCTGGCAAAATGTTTATTTTGCAAAATGTTTATTTTGCCAGGTCAACATGGCAGTATAAACTGCACACACAGACTCTGCAATGGTAGGCCTGAAACATGGTTAAAGGGCTACTTAAGTGAGTGGCACAATCAGTGCTGCAGGCCCACTAGTAGCAATAATTTACAGGCCCTGGGTACATGTATTACCACTTTAATAGGGACTTATAAACAAATTAAATATGTCAGTTGTGGATGAACCAATACTTCCATGTATAGGGGAGAGAACACAAGAACCTTTGCACAGGTTAGCAGTGGTAAAGCATCCAGAGTCCTAATACCAGCAAAATCGAGAACAGAAAAGTGGAGGAGAAAGGCAGAATGTTTTTTTGGGGGGAACCCCCCTAAGGCTGACAGGTCTAGGAGACTGTGAGAAGGAGATTAGGAGTAAGAGTAGTGAAGATTAGCTGTAAGTAATCAAGCTATTGTTTATATGTCTACATAACTAACCAGAGGTGTTCTGAATTCTTTGTTTTGGACTTTAGCACAAAGAAATAAAACCCCCATAATGAGGTGTTAAAAATGAAAAAATATTTTGAATCAGTCAAATGTACTCCAACTTTGAAAATAGATAGCACTAGAGTCTACCATTAATGTGTAATGTCACCCAAATTTACAGTGAGCCGTCTCACAATTGTCAATGTCAGG
Source organism: Lissotriton vulgaris (assembly GCF_964263255.1). Lineage (NCBI taxonomy): Eukaryota > Metazoa > Chordata > Amphibia > Caudata > Salamandridae > Lissotriton > Lissotriton vulgaris. The sequence goes on along the minus strand of NC_141699.1, from coordinate 1,108,564,018 downwards.
GATTCCACCAAACCAAGTTTGTACTCTTATCATCTTTCTTGAATCCCCTCATGAAGCTGGAGCCAGCAATGGAATAAGCCAAGAAAATGGGCGATCTAATGCATCTAGACTCAGTTGAAACTTCTCTCCCCGGACATGTACAGTATTCAAAGAGATGATCTAGCTTTTGGTAACCACTGTTCTCTACAGGTATGCAAGTTACCCCAGAGGTAAATCTAAACAATACAACATCTCTTCTTCTACATACGGTGCTGTGGAACAAATGCTTAAAAAAAGAGGTCTAGCCCAATGACATATTGAGAGGGCCTTTGGACTAAATGTTGGGACTATCCTCAATATCGCTGTATGATGTTATATGCCAAGGAATGGCTCCCTATGTTACATGGAGCTTATATCTAGCCAATGTTTCTGTTATTGGGAAGACAGGTAGTTTCAGGGGTCAGGAATGTCTGGAAGGATCGTTAATACTGTGTAGCCGAAGCCATCACAGAATATTTTCAGATGGGTAAGCTTTCTCAAAGGATCCTGGCCAACAATGTTTCCTATTCCAGCAAGCCAACTCTTGGCTTATATAGGTACACAGAATAACTGTACTGCTCTACCTTTAAATAGCATCTCCTACCTCCCTTGAAAGCCTCAGTCTTGTAGAACTTCCAGGTCAATCTTTAATACTAAGCAGGTCATTGACTTGGGGATAACATTATTTGGGGGTCTCTATGCTGGCATGACTCTCATCTGAAACAGTGATGAAAATGACCACCTTCTTAGCCAGCAAGGAACCATCAAGAAAATCAATGCTGCCACATTGTCCGTCAGCCTGACCAGAATTCCATATCAGTGAAAAGGGAGTGAAACCATAGAGGAGACACCTGCCAAGACATAGTCCATGTTTTTTGTCCTCAAAAATGGAATGGTCTGAAAATCTGGAGCAAAAAGTCAGAACATGGGCATTGGGTGTAAAGGCAAACAAATCAGTGACTGATATAGTAAAACAGATGTATGGTTCGAAATGTCTCTCAGTTCACGACTAGATATTGTAGTAAAGGACAAACTTGACTTAACTAACTAGCCCGAGCGAGGAGAAGATGCAAATTCATACAACAGCACAGACTGAATGCTAGTGGTGCTAATAACCAGTTCATATCTGCCAACTGGAAACAAATCCTACTCCTACGATATATACCCTGAGGATAAGGAAACATGAAACTTAATGAGGGCTGAATGCCCTAGACCCTTTTTTGACAACACATGAGAGAGGACACCAAACCTAGACCCTGAAATAAACACCATTTTATTTAAAACTGGAAGGGATCCAAGGAAAGGTCTTGAGCGTTGCCTCAAACAATCCCAGGACAAAGTCCTAGATATTTTGGGCCCTCTTGGCAGAATATTAGATCTGGCTGAGGAAGCCTCACTCAAGAGCACGCATGTAGATGTTGAACTACTCCGCAGTTGGAGCCAACGCGCACTATGTCTCCTGGGAAATACTAACGGTGGCCTGATGGCAGAGCTTAGAAGAGCCATAGTAATGAGAATCCACCCTAAATTGGGAGATTTGGCTAACAAGGATTGTAAGGGGGACTCAAATGGTCTCCTTTTTGGAGAGAACTTCATTAGAATGTTGGAGAAGTATGTGACAACATTTTCAGCCTTTAGCAAGGCTCAGTCCAACATGAGATGCATGCTCGGCAGCAGGGTTTTTGGAAGGGCTGATAGTATGGGACTGGCTGTTAGCCATGGACAGCAGAGGTCCAACTACTATCAATATAATCAGCGAAGTTTCGGAAGGCAATTCCATGGAATTTATACCTTCCTTCCCCAAAGAGGTCGAATCCCCACGCTCGAGGGGGCAGAGGCAGATTCCAAGGAGGTGGACATCAAGCCAAGAGTCCTAACCCCTACAGGTTCTTCCTTTCAAAAGTACTGCGAAGACTACACATTTTCAGCAAAAATTGGTACCTGATAACAAACTATCCTTGGATACTCAACACCGTAAGAGGGTTCAAGATAGAATTCATCCACACACACTATCAAAAGCACCAACACTGAGAATTGATCTTAGGTCAAGACCAGTCAGCCTTAGTGGAATCAGAGGTTACTCAAATGTTACACAAAGGGGCCATTCGCAGAGTCTTAGGAACAAACAATGGGGTTGTAAGTACAATATTTTTAGTAAAGAAAAAAGACAAAGACTGGCGGCAGTAATAAACTTAAAGCAACAAAATACCTTCCTTGTATATAGACACTTCAAAATGGAAAGTATTCATCTTCTGACATTTTACATGAAAAGGATTGGCTTGTGAAATTGGACCAAAAGATGCGTATTTCACAATTACTATGGATTATCATTCGCAAAATGATATACTTTTCATATGGAAGGGAACATTTTATCACTTTTGTTGTCTTTCCTTCAAGCTCTCATCAGGCCCTTGGTGCTTCACCAAGATTCTGAGACCTGTAGTAGCTTTCTTAAGAAAAAGGGGTGTTCGATTACTGATCTATCTAGACAATATGTAAATAATGTCACAGAGTCAAGAGAAATTGCTAATACATATGAAGTGGACAAAAGACCTCTTGGAGGGACTAGGATTCATTGTCAATACCAAAAAGTCTGTGCCAGCCCCTACACACAACCTAGAATTCCTACAGTTTCAAGTGAATACCATCACAAGCCAACTACAGTTACCCCTGAAGATATTGTCCAAAATAAAGAAGGAAGTAGCTTATGTCTTATCAAAAGAGGCAATGAGTCTAAGATCTCTAGCAAGAGTGGTTGGCTGACTGTCCTCTTCCATTCAGGCTGTTCCCCCGGGTCCCTTACATTTCAGGGCCTTGCAGAGACAAACATCCTTGGGTTTGAAGAAAGGTTTATGGTATTCAGAAAAGTTTCCCTTGTCTCTGGAGGCTCGAGAGGACCTCCTGAAGGGGTGGAACAATCTGGACAGTTGGAATGGGAAGGCAATCTTTGGGAATGTCCCAGATTACATAGTGGAGTCAGACGCAAGCAATTTAGAATGGGCTGCGAGTCTGGACAAGATAGAGACAGGAATGTTCACTTCACAGAAATTGTCTAGAGATGATGGCTGGCTTGAAAACCCGGATGAGCTTCAAGTCCTATATAAGGAACAGTGTAGTTCTATTAGGATTAGACAACTTTACAGCTGTGCCCTATATCAATCGCCTAGGGGGGCAAGGTCGAAAGTACTCGCAGTAATTGGCCAAGATAATTTTGTATTTTTGTTGGACCCAAAAATTCTACTGAAAGCAGAATTCATTCCTGGTCACCAAAACATAAGGGCAGATGGGAACTCAAGGTTTCTACTCAAGCGACTGGAAACTGAACCCACAATTTTTTTTTAAAAAATCAGAATCTTTGGGGTCTATTTCAGTCAGGTGGGTCTGTTTGCCAGCAGACTAACTTTTCAAGTGAAGCAATATTTCAGCTGGAGACCAGAACCTAAAGCTATGGGAGTGGATGCCCTGCTCCAATCCTGGGTCTAGAAATGTTGCTATGCCTTTCCCCCATGTGCTCTAATCCAGAGAGTATTACTGAAAGTATACAGAGAGAGATGCAGCATCATACTAGTAACTCCCTTTTGCAATACACAAGTATGGTTCCCGGGGGTTTTGGAATTAGCAGTAGACATCCCACAATTAATTCCAGGGAGTTTAGACCTTCTCTTAGGACAAGAATGGGAACAACATTCTCTCTTACAAGAAGGAAACCTTCTTGTTTGCAGGATTTCAGGACATCAAGCAGAGATTCAGGTCTTTCAAGAGAGGCTAAAAGCCTTGGATGAGTCATGGGCACCAGGAACAAGGAAACGATACACAGGTGTATGGAACAAATGGTCTAGTTGGTGCCTGGAATGAGATTTAGATCTCTTGGATGCTCCTATAGTCGATATAGCCAATTACTTGCCAGGCTTATTTAGATCAGGCTTATGTTTATGAACTGGTAACTGCTACAGATCAGGCATTTCGGAATGTCACACACTAATAAATGAGTGCTCTATTGGTAGCAATCCTCTAATTCTCAGAGTAATGAAATGGATAAAACTTAGACGCCCCCCAGTGCTAAATATGAGACTCAATGGAACGTTAACATTATCTTTGATTCATTTTTTTGTCCTGATAACCCTTACCTCTCAATAAACAGATGTCTATGAAACTAGCCACTCCACTTGGCCTTATATCTTTCAGAAGAGTATCAGATGTTAGAGCATAGAAATATGCAATAGATTTTTATCACCAGACAGAGTCCATTTTGAGTTTTGGAAGACAACCAAAACAATGTCAGAGAATATTGTTTACCCTTATTTTAATGATTGCCGAAAACGGTATCTGTTGTAAGTTGTTTGAAAGCTTACGAAATATAAAAAATAACTTTCATTTTGTTCTATATAGTTCTCTAGAATACACTGTATATTCAAATATATAAAACAAATTTTAAAACATCTGGAAGTGATTTATGACCGTACCAGAGGAAGAATATTGGGGCATATTATCAAGGGGGTTTATCTCTGCTTTTTTGGCTTTAAAAGCCAAGAAAGCGGAGATAAAATTATCTCCCTATTACCTAGCTGTCGCTAACACCAGTTAGCGATAGCTAGTAGGAGATAGCGACCATCTTGGGCCCCACTTTGCATGTCAGTGATATTTATCACTAATGATATGCAAAGTGGGCGTGCCAAGATGTTAGAGACTGAAAACAGTCGCTAACATCGCTATCTCCTATTACCAACTTTTGGAGATATTCGCGCTAAGCGCGAATATCTCCAAAAGCTAACACCTGCCCTGAGCAGTTCTTAGCCATGTTATCCAATGGGAGGTGGATAACATGGCTAAGAGCATTAGCTCGGTAATGCATGAATATCGCTGAGTTTTCAGCGATATTCATGCATTAAGGCGATTTTTATCGCATTTGCGATAAACCTTGGTAATACCAAGGTTTATTTGCGGTAAAAATCGCTGCAGCGCAGCGGTAAATTTTTGTCTCTAACCAAGCAATAGCGATAATTATCGCTATTGCTTGGTAATATGCCCCATTGTTCTCCTATCTCAAGCAACAGGTGGGTGTGTGTGTGTGAATTACATGTGTGTGTGTGTGTGCATATGAAATGGCACTATGAGTGATTTACTTTATGCCTTTGGTAAGAAGTGATTGTTCGTATGAAACCAAAAGTGTAATATAAATACATTTGTTGTATTTATTGACAAACATGTTTTTATTTAAAAAGGAAAAAAATGTTTTAACTAATGTGTTGTCTTATGGAAAACGACTTACAATATAAATAGTGATAAATATGATCTATGTTGATTGTATGCTTGACCGAAATCGCTGATAAATTGTAACAGTATATACAAAAATGAGGACTGTATTGAGAATACATGACTAAAATGTTTGGTCAATTGTAATTTGTATACATTATTGTTTTTTTAGATTGTCTGGGGAGACACTGATTGTAACATTAAGCCTGAAGAAGGTGGCTAATCACACTAGGCCACCGAAACGCATCGCATTGCTTTGTGTTTATTGAGCACCCAAGCATCTCCAAGGGTTACTAAGAAAAATGATAATGAATGTATATGCTGCCTTTGTGTTAATACATTTGTAAGACTTGGTGTGCCAATTTGTTAGTTAGTCTTATGTCCCCAACAACTGTCCCAGTTTCTGAGACTGTGGTTGTTTTAAATCAATTTTTTTACTTTGATCATGAAATGTGCATTAATGATGTGATGTTTTTAAATTTGTTTTATATATTTGAATATACTGTGTATTCTAGATACCATATACAACAAAATAAAAGTTCTTTTTTTATATTACCTTTTTTGTTTTGTGCGGTTGATGATGAGTGCTAGAGTGTCGTATGCTTGATTACTGTGAAGTACCCGTATGCTTTATATAGAAGGTACCCAAATGGATCTTTTCTTTGACAGAAGTGTGTTATCCTGGTGTCCTGTCCCTTTGGTGAGTGGGAGCCCTCTCTCTTTATTTTGAAAGCTTATGAAAGCAGCATGTCTGATGTTAGACCAGATGGTGAGAATCAATTGTTTTTAAAAAAGAAATTATTTTATTGAGAGTTCAAGTAAATACAATAAAACAGTACTGCAGGGTAAAGTTCATAGTGCAACACTTTTAGAGTATAGGTACTCAAGATATCTTACAACTAACCACGCAGTGAAAAAACATTTGATTTCTGAAGCGATCCATAAAGAGTAAGAGATAGGCTAAAAGCAAGAGGTTGACAGAATATGAATAACTAAGTGCATAAGTGTGTAACATGAAATAACATTGGTTTTGTGAATTAACATGAGAATCAATTGTTGATATCCTTTGTGAAACCATATAAAGCAATATCTACAGCTACTATTTCTAGATGGGTAAGAGCAATTATGTTAGAAGTAGGAGTGGATTTAACAACATTTGCAGCACACTCTTCTCGAGGTGCAATGGCAAGCAAAGTATTTTCGGTTAGAGGTACACTTTCAGATATACTTAAAACGGCCGACTGGTCAAATGCTTCTACCTTTTCAAGTTTTTACCTTAGACCGATGGAGCACGTGAGCAGTGTGGCGTTAAATAGCTTTAAACTTGCATAATGTAGCCTCTGGTCTTGTAATGAAATGGCGATTCTCCAATTATCACACAGAGAGAATCTTGATTTCATTAAAGACAACAGAGGCTAACATTATCCCATCCATCACACCAGTTTGGAGCAGAAGATAAGCCTTTTATATGGAGATATAACTACATTTGTTGCATCGCAATATTATCTAACTACTATGTATGTCTTTTCACATCGCTGAAGTTTATAGCATTTTTTCCTTGTATTACTCTTGTTATTAAACTTGTTCTGACAACTTCATTAAATTTCCTTATAAGTTGATATCACCCATCTTTCTCTATTTTTCCAGTGAACTCATCACTGTGAAGTTTCTATTCTCATCAAAGGGAATAGATGGGATAAACTTTTCGTCGCAGCCTTAAGAGGATGATGCATAGTTACCATGATGTTATATTGTTTTTCTAAAGATCTATGGAATGTTTTACTTATGATGAAATACATGTTCTTTAAGGGCTGAATGTTTGGGGCAGCAATAAAATTTATTGCATAATGTTAGCTTCTGTTGTCTTTAATGACATCAAGGTTCTCTCTGTATGATAATTGGAGAACCGCCATTCTCCCTGGGTCCTGTCCTGTAGATAGATTCTCCCTGGGGCCAGTCCTGCAGATAAATTCTCTCTGGGACTTGTCCTGCAGATATAGTCTCCCTGGGTCCTGCCCTGCATATAGATGGGAAACAGCCTTTAAATTAGTTTTTTACCTCATTGATCCTTACCACACATTTTTTAGCAGGCTTATTTTTCCAGCAAATATTACAACTAGGGCGCCCGGTTTTATGGTATTTATTTTTTTAACATTTCCATCTGCATGTATCCATTTTATTCTTTGGCCATTTTATCTGAATTTATCCATATTTATTTCGTGATTTACATGTAAATGAAGGTGTAAAACTGTACATTTCCATATTTATTTAACTGGCAGACGTGCACTTATACTTTGATGTCTGTAGTGTTTTAGCTATTTAAGCTGCCAAATATTACATAACAATACATCCACTGGTAAATACTAGCATTATACCACAAATGTATATCGACACATCTGTTATATAAATACATTTCATCCCGTTATTTAATTTAACATGCTGTCCATCTGTTCAGCTATTATGCTATAATTCGTGAAAGACAGCACGGAGAGTCACTTAAAAGCAGCACACTGTTCTGTGATTATACACTTTTCCAAATAAATTCAGACAGAAAACACATTGTTTTCTGTGTGCATTTATCTGTATCAATCCATAAAAATAGAAAACAGGGAGCCTTATTTACAACACATGCCAATACCACACATTTAAGGTAAGGTGGTGGGATCTCCCCGATTAATACATTGCTTTTAAATCTAAAAACAATGATTGGTATTGGCATGCATTGTAAATGCATATTCGTGGTAAAAACATGCGCTATAAATGCCTGGCAAAGGCATGCAAAGTAATTACCTGCGTTGTACCGTTGTACAACCCATATAGATTATCCCTGGGACCTGCCTGCAGATAGATTCTCCCTGGAGCCAGTCCTGTGGATGGATTCTCCCTGGGACCTGCGGATTAATTCTCCCTGGGGCCTGCCTGCAGATAGATTCTCCCTGGGGCCAGACCTGCGGATAGATTCTCCCTGGGTCCTGCCCTGCAGATAGATTCTCCCAGGGCGTTTTCCTGCTGATAGATTCTCGTGGGAGGCTGCCCTGCAGGTAGATTATCCCTGGAATGAGTCCTGCAGATAAAGTATTCCTGTGGTCTGCCAGGAGGATATATTCTTCTTAGTGCCTGCCCTGAAGATAAATTATGCATAGAGTCTACCCAATAGATAGATTCTCCCTGGGGCCTATCCTACAAATAGATTCTCCCTTGGGCCTGCCGTGCAGATAGATTTTCTGTGGACGTTATCCTGCAGATAGATTCTTCCGGGGGCCTGCCCTGCATATCGGTTGTGCCTGGGGCCTGTACTGTAGATAGATTCTCCCTGTGGCCTGCCCTGCAGATAAATCATACCTCTGGTCTGTTCTGCAGATAGATTCTCCCTGGGGGGCCTTTCATACGGAAAGATTATCCCAGAGACTTGCCCTGTTGCAGATAGATTCTCCCTGAGGCCTGCCATCCAGATAGAGTCTCCCTGGGGCCAGTCCTTCAGATAGAGTCTTCCTGGGGCCTGCCTTGTAGATAGAGTCTCCCTGGGACTTGCTGTGCAGATAGAGTCTCCCTGGGGCCAGTCCTGAAGATAGATTCTCCCTTGGGCCTGTCCCACAGATAGATTATTCCTGCCCCTGAAATTAAAATATGCTTTGGCCAAAGTCCTACCTTGTCACAGCCAGTGCATTCCTGCTTCTGCAGTATTTTTAACTGATTATAATGTGTGTTCTTTCAGAGCATTTTAAACTCTACTTTCAATTGATACTAGTGTCACTGACGCTGTGTGATAAGTATGCAAGTGTTAATGCATGTTCTGTAATATAGCCCAGCAGGCGAGTAACTTATTGCCGGCGGTATTTCTTTCAAAATCATGGACCTTATATCTTAGACATTGGAGGAGTTCAACAGCAGAATTCAGGGGTGATGGGGGAGGCTGACAACAAGACATTTTCAGATTCACATAGCCAATAATTGCCACATTTCACAATTAAGTACTCAACAAACAATACTGAACAATTAATAAAATAAGTAAGTCAATGTCCACACTTGTAACCAGCTAGGTTGGGAAAAATACTACCTAAAACGTATTTACAGGAAAGAGGGAAAACAAAGAAAACAAAGAAAACAAAAACTACGCAATCGGATAACTAAATATCCAGTATAATGTATTTAATTCTGGCACCAATCTCGACGCCCGCTCCCCTTTTTCTAGCCACGCGATAAGTTTCCCTGCTTTGTCACCATGTTCATACACCCTACTCTGGGCATCTGTGTGTTGCACTTTGGCCCTATCTCTTGCCAGCTTTTTATATTCGTCTTGGAGTAACCGCAAACGATGCGTTCCATCGGGGGTGGCATCTCTCAACACCTCCCCCTCCAGCGTTGCTAATTCTGCCTCAATTTTGGCCGCCTCTGCCCTTCCCTTCTTCCTTTTCCCTGAGACCAGTGATAACACCTCTCCTCTAATGACTGTATTGTAGGCCTCCCACAATGACTGGGCCGACTCCACTGTTCCCACATTTTCCTGAAAATATCTTTCTGCGGCTTGTAGCACCTCCTTTTTGGTGTCGGGGTCTCTTAAGTGCCATGAATTAATGGGAGCGATCCTCCCCGCATCCCGCTGCCCCACCTCCACTCTGAGCCAGACTGGTGAGTGATCCGAAATCCCTCTACCCATGTGACGTGCCTCTCGGACCCATGCTGCCTGCGATACCGGCACCAGGACATAGTCAATTCTCAATAAGGAGTTGTGTGCAGCAGAGGTGTGTGTGTAGTGCACTCCATCTGGATTCCTCAATCTCCACCCACCTATAAGGCCTGTTGTAGCTGCAAAATCTGGCAGCCACCTCTGAGACGGCGCCAGAGTTCGAGCCGGGCATCTATCCGCTTCACCGTCCATCACTGCTTTAAAGTCCCCACCCACAATTAGTATCTCAATAGGCAGTGACAAGAAAATCGCACACAGGTCACGATAGGTATCTGTCTGGAGACCCAGCAGGACATATAATGACAAAAACGTGACAACTCTTCCCTCCCACAGACCCGAGACGCTGATGTACCTGCTTCGATTATCAGCCCATGTGGCCTGGATAGCCAGTGGAAAGGAGTTTTTCGTTAATATGCCCACCCCCCTGGACCCGGTGGGGAAGCCGGCATGTGCCACCAATTAGTAGCCGCCCCTGTGGAGGGCCATACAACGATTACCGACCAAGTGCGTCTCTTGTAGCAACACCACATCTGGGGAGTGTCTCCTGATCAACTGACTCACCATGCCCCTTTTGATCTTGTCTCCCAGGCCATTTACATTCCAAAGCTCACTCCAGCTGCTCCACTCCCAAATTCAGCAACTGTCTCACCGTTCAGAGGCCTCCCCGCGCCGCCTTCTATCTTGCGAGTATTCGCCTCCGGCTCTCTCAGCTGATTCAGAAGGGCAGTGTCTGCTTTGTTGGTAATGGTGCTCCCTCGTTTCCTCCATAGGTACACAGTTTGGGGGCTCCCTCCTGCCGATCCGCACACCCAGCCTCAATTAATACCAGCGTGAGGGGACCGAATGGGACTCCTGCAGGCCGACCCCATCTTCTCTTTCATCGTTATAGCCACCCATGTAGGTCCTTTCTCCAGCTGGCCCCCTCAAAATGGGAAAATTCTCCACCTCTTGCCCGGGCATCACATCCACTGGGCTCCTCAGTCCTGGGCCACCATTGAATCTCGTGCCTACATCTCACCTTTCTTCTGCCGCCTCGCACCCTCAGCCTGGGTTTCCTCACTCTGCCCCCGAGTGCATTTGCGGGTGGGCTACTGGTCGGCAGAGGCGCGCCGGTTCTCAGCCGATCGCCACCTTTCGCAGTCCCGACAGGCTTGACCTCCAGCAGGCCAGTCGTGGTACGGAGCTCTCTCACCCAACTCCTCCACGCCGACTCTTCTGTCCAGTGCGGCCGGGTGCCCCAGGGGGACCTCAAGCTTCGTAGCCCAATCCGGCGGCGGCCGGACCTCGGCCTTCGCTGTGCCCGCACTTCGGGCGGTCCCACCAAGCAATCAAGGCCCCAGCGTGCACCCCTCGCAATGCCTCAAACCTTCTCCTGCGGTCCCAGCAGGCCAGACTGCCGCACCTCCACTCTGCTACCTTACCACAATGAGGCGGGGCGCTCCAATGGAACTTGAGCTACCCGGGCCCGCTCAGCGGTAGCCGAACCTCAGCCCCTGCTGGGTGCCCACTCCAGGTGGCGCCGCCAATTAATCGAGGTCCCAGCTCTCTCACCAGCCAAGGCCCCAAGTCGCCAGTCTATGGATCTCGGTCCCCAGAGCACCGGGATGGCTCAAAACGGCACCTACAGGGATCGGAACTGTTCCTGATGCCGGGGACGGGGTAGAGGCACAGGATATGTATCAGGATAGATCAGCAGGGAAGGGAAGTCGGCGGAGCCGATTCACTACGCGGCCATCTTGGTCGCCGGCTTGGCTCCTCCTCCCACTTTCAGCTTTTAATGCATCGGTCCAACCACTATTTCTGTATTATTTTGAGGTTTTATTAATGGGGGGTGAATCAGATTGGAACCAAGAGGAGGGGAAATGTGTTAAGCAGCTGCTCGCCCTCCCATCGACAACTATGTTACAGTCTGAGCAAGTAGAATGTCACCTCACAGCCTGGAACTATCTGGGAATGCAAGCGACATTTAATTTCTGGAAAAGATTGAATGGAGAAGGTCACCCCAAAATAGCATATCTTTGTAAGAAAGAAATAGAGATCAGCGATCTTATTTGGGCGGTCCAAGCAAGGAATAAACTAGATAAGTTATGTGTTAAACTTACTCTAGAGCGAGACCATTGGAAATCAGGGCAGCAGATCCCTAAGCGGGAGTTACGGGCCATTGTTAATGTGAAGAAGATTTATACTACTTGAAGAGCAAATCTTCGGCCCGGTTTCTGATAAATGGATGGGTCAATGATGATATTTTCCCCTATATAGAAGCTATGTCTAACCCAAAGCTCAGAAATGCAATATTGTAATTTAGAGTCGGCCTGAACCCATGTAACATTACTGGGAAGATAAAATCACTTATGTAGAAAGACCAAGGTCTGTGCTCTTGTGGCCTACAAGTGAAATGTAGTAGGGAACATATTTTGTTGGATTTTTTGTGTTTTTTAGAAGAACGGCAAAAACATTTAAAACCTATTTTTATTGTTTATAAAAGTTTTAGTAGGGACCAAGCACTTAGCTTATTGACCAATATGAGATTTTTAAATGTGGTATGTGCAGTAGGAAGATTTTTAATTGCTATACCAGAGGCACTGAAGGAAATATCGTAGGTTGAAACGAATATATGGTGAAAATGCAATCTCACCTTTGATCTGGGGACTATGCGAGATTTTATAAAAATGTATAGCTAATGTATAAGTAACTCCTTGCTGCTTAGGTGAAGAACTAAGAGCTCTTATACATGGGCCGTTTTTGTTTATTTTAGTAGGTTTTTACTGTGTAGTATACTGTTTTATGGTGAAACCTTTGGGATAAATCATGTTTTAATTGTTTGTAAAGTGCTATTTTTTATGGCTAAATATGCTAAAAAAAAATATTCAAATGGAATATGGCCCCAGAGGATCTCTGGAGTGGAATGATGTGAAAACACTTAGGCTCACCTCTGGGGACTCTCAATATGGACAGAGCAGGTCAGGGAGAGATATTTAGCTTCAAAATGAAAGGAAGCCAGTGTGCACTGCTATCTCCAACATAACCTAGACTCAGCAGGACTTGTGCCCCACCCTATGATAGCCCCTAAACAGTGTGCAGTGCAAGAACAGCAAATAGATTTAGGCGCTGCACCCACCTTCCTACTTCAAATATGCTGCTTCACCTTTTTTAGGTTACCTTTGCTGACTGCCTGTAAAGATGAAATGCATGACACTGGGCAGTTCCATAGGGGCATTGTCACTGATGGCATGAGGTGACATGTCACACTCCTACCATGCAGTTGTCTTTGAGGGCAGAATGAAAGGCACATGCAGTTGATGTGGGGATATCCGACTTGAGATGCTTAGCCAAGACCAATCAGAACCAAACTGCCCTCATGTCATTCCTGACTCTTGCTGAACTTTGCAAGCTTTGGTGAGACAAAACAAAAAATAAAGTAGTTCAATAACGATTTTTAAAAACAGACATTACATTGTGACTATCCTGGTCAATTAATGCATGCGACATGGATAGGTGGGTCCGTTGACCAGTGCTCACTTTGGCCATATAAAACTTTTTTGTGGGTGTGGAGGATTGCGGTACTCATCATGAGGTCATATATCTCTGCTTACAGAACCCCTAAATTGTAGTGTAGTTCCTACGGGGCATATTATCAAGGGATTTATCTCCGCTTTTTTGGCTTTAAAAGCCAAGAAAGCGGAGATAAAATTATCTCCCTATTAGCAACAGGGTGCTAACACGCAAATTCGCATGTTAGCACCCTTTTTCTCTAAGCTTCCTCTTGCATCTCTAATGAGATGCAAAGGGGGCGTTCCAGAGAAAAACAATAGGAGAAATGTTGTTAAGCGACATTTCTCCTATTATCAAGGATTTCGCTAACCCTGTTAGTGATAAAAAAAAGCAGCGCTAACCGTGGTTAGCACTGCTTTTTTTACACCTTGTATTTTCCTGACTTACCCATGATATCCTATGGAAGGTGGATATCATGGCTAAGTTTGTGAGCCCCTATTATCAAGCTAACGCCAAACTTCGAGAGATTATCGTTGGTTTTCCAGAGATAATCTCTCAATTGGCAGTTAGCCCGAGGATTTTTATCACTACTGAGATAAACCTTGCTAATAGCAAGTTATCTCTGCGATAATTTCCGGCGATGCTTAGCGTTAAAAAATTCGTTGCTAAGCATCGTTAGCGGTAAATATCGCTAGACGTTGGCAATATGCCCCTATATTCCCAATAGGCTCTGCGCATTGGAATAATATATACTGCAGCTTAGACGTAGGACTGCGGTCAACTAGGTCTGTGCCGAATATATTAAACTTAATTGTGTGTGTCAGCTATCTCGGAGGTCACTAGAAACATTCTCGAAAGTACAAGAAGGGATTTGTTTCTGACAACCAAATAACATGACAACTTTTTGTTTCCAACAGATTGAAACGTATCTCTAGAGTCGCGGAAACAATAGATGGCTATTTCACTCAGTCAATCGTGCATGCTTCGTTTCACCAGAATTGCTAAGAAATAGTAAGACGGGCGTTTTCAATAAAAACGGTTTTATTGAACAGTCTTATTTCTTGAGCATAAGAAATCTATTGCTACAATTGAAATGCTTGTTAAGAAGTACAAGGTATATAATACGAACAGTATTATAAAATAGTACTGTAAAAGCATTTTATGGTTTTCAGGCCATATGCATAAAATACATAAAATGTATCAAATACATAAAATACATATAATGATAAAAGAGCAGCTAAAAGTACTCAACTGGTGCTTCTAAATACGCCTACCCCGATGTACCTAACCTGAGTCTAGTACGAGGGAGGAGTAAGTGTGGTGTAGCTTAAGTCTAGTAGTTTTTGCTGCCAAGAATCTGTTCCAAGAATTCTCCTAAGGGTCTAATCAGCTCCGTACCTTGGCTTAGAATGATAGAGGTCTTGTATCTCTTTCTCCAGACTCGATCTCCCAGCAACCCGCAAGGGTAGCCTGGAAACACCGGAGCTGGATTTCTCAGCAAGAGAAAAGACAGCGTTGTCTCAGTGCGTCAGTTCGAGAGTCGGCTTTCTTCGGCACTTGCTGCAGCTGGGCTCGGGCAAGTAGTCAGTCGATCTGCTCCTAAACCACTGTGTGTTTGACTGGGCAAATGTAGGTATATTTATACTTAGAATATGCCGAGTTTGACATAAGTTTGGACATAATAATGTCATTGAAGCCTCAGTTCCTTGAAAACTCCATGAGTTCCTGGATAAATTAATATGCAAGCAGGGGGAAGTTCCTAACTGCTGAAGGTTTTTTTTTCCAAGAAATCAATGTGGATTCTCGGAGGTTAGTGGAAGTGTGTATGCCCTATTTGGGCTGCCTAGGCTAGGACTAAATAAGGGCTTGATTTCTATGCCTATATAAGGATATGAAGCATTATACCTATGTAATGTAAGGGCATGAAATGGGGAAATTACACTAGGGTTCGATATTCCTATATAACAAAATGACTTGCAAAAATCCAGTTATGGACAGCACCCCTTGTGATTAAGGGGCCGATTCACAGAACTAACTTAAGACAAAATCCCAAACGTACTACTTTTGGTATTCACAGAAGGCATTTAGTAGTAGTAAAGTTAGGATTTTGTCTTAAGTTTGACTTAACACAAACGTAAGACAGACTTAAGACAGATTTAAGACAAACTTAAGACAGACTTAAGACAAAATCCTAACTTAAGTCTGTCTTAAATCTGTCTTACGTCGGTCTTAAGTCTGTCTTAAGTTTGTTTTAAGTCTGTCTTAAGTTTGTCTTAAATCAAACTTAAGACAAAATCCTAACTTTACTACTACTAAATGCCTTCTGTGAATACCAAAAGTAGTCCACATGATCCAGGAATCACATATCAAAGATTTATTTAACATGTCTGTTATACCATGCACCAAGTGTGAATGGCAATCACCGTTTGAGAGCGAACATTAGCATGAAAGTGTTATGTGGGAACGACCGCTCTCCAGAGCATGGGAGAGTTAGGAAAGGATAGTATCCCACTTATCTTTGTGCCACATGCCATAGATTTGGAACTGCACTTCATGGTGTCACATTTGTCACAGACTCAGTAAAAACGGCCGAGTTTGCATGTCTCTACTCCTCGAGTGAGCGGGAGTATAATCAGTCTGTTATGAGCGGGGTGTGTGGCATGTGATCGCGCCTTGCTTCGCTCCACCAGCAATACGGAAGGACTTTCCGCAGACAGAACTACAATTATGAATGACGTGACGTCATTCGGTAGTTCGAGACCGGGAAGACACGCGAGAATACGCGCGCGCGGCCGGGATTGTTTGGGAGACAGGGCATTGCCAAGAGTGGGGTATTACCAGCTCCCCATACCACCATCTTGTATTACGAAGCAGTCAAGCAGCAGGTGGACACTAATGTTCAGGTATGTTAGTGATCATTGGGGTTATGGCGATCGGGCCGGCCACGCCCCCGCAGATAGCGGTTGGCTGAGTGATGCTTAGCCAGAAGTCAAGTAGCCAGAACTCACAGGTGACTGTGCCTCCCCCTGACTCAGTCACAGCCGGAGATACCGACGGACAGGTATGATTACCTGTGTTGCTAGCCTATCACTAGAGGGTTGCATTGTGCCAGACATATGTGGTATATAAGAAGCTGCGCAGTGAGCAGGTTCTGTTTAGCCTATAGTGGACAGGGAAGTGGATAGAGGTTGTGTGTGTACCTGTTGATGGGTGTTAATTAGCTCCATGTACAGAACACCGTGGACTACGTAGATTTATACATCGCCAGAGCAATATCTTGTCTGGGCTTCTGGTCTTTGTTTTTTACGCAGTTGGTTTTGTTATTGTAGAGCGGGGTCTCATATATCCTGAGCCAGGTCCAGGAAGAGGTGAGGTCCACTCCCCGGACACTCTGGGTGAGTAAGCAATCATTTACATTCTTTGTGAAACAATTTAATATGTTTTCTGCAGACCAGTGTAGCGGATTGTGATTTTCCTGTATGTTTGTCCTCCCTAAACAGTAAATACTCAACCAGGTTCCGAAGAGGGGATGTGACACAGTCGAAGGAACATTATATCCTTTACTGGTTTTCACTTGTGTGTTTTTTTCTTATTTTTCACACTTTATTCACAATCTATGCAGTAGTATCACTTGAGAACAGAGACCCTGACGAAAGCCGAAGGCGTTATCCCTTAGTGGCTGAAACATGTTGGTCTCCTCGCAGCTATTTGTTTGGACTGCGATGACGATATTATACTGTTCTGGTTTTTATTAAGGAAGGGGCCAACAATTATTAAAGTTTTCTGGGTTGAGTTCCCTATCCTTTTTTAAGATCACCACTTACCTTTGTTTTGCTTACACTGCACTTCCCATCACATCAACACTATGTGGCAGTACCAAGTGATTGTGGGTCGCTACCCCGCATCTGGTTATCGGGGTATGCCGGTCTCAATGATCTAGAGACACAATACCCGATAAGGACTTCCAAATGATAATATTGATCATTACAAGACTGTTGATGGGAATCCTACACCAGGGGTGACTCACGTTACTGGTTCTTCACATCTTGTGATCTGGTTTGTTAGTATTATTATTGTGTTCGTACCCTTGTACTATTGATAGGGCGTTGACGAGCAGAGGATTACGATTGAATCCTCATTTGGACCCCTAAGTTTGTAGTTGTTTGTTTGACAGACTCAGTCATAACAGTAAAATATATTTTGAATGGAATTACAGCAAATGGTTTCTTCAATTAACTAAACAATGAAGGTGAAAAAAGCATCCCTCTGTATAGAGATACGGTTCGTATCAGTTGAAATTTGGGCTGTCATTGACATCTGATGTTATTGTCTTTGCTTTGCATTATTTGTATTTTTTAGAACACAGTGACCTGGGGTGTCCTTTTGGTGCTAGACAAGAAGGCCAAACCAAACTACGGTGATCCAAAGAAGGTTGGTAAGAGAATAGTCAGGGTTTTAAAATGTTCTGGAAGGTGACCACATTAGATTGACTTCTAATGTACAAAGATTCCATTTAATTCCCAGCTGAGGGGCAAAGTATCTCCTGCTTTGATGCACTTTCTTAATCTTAGCAATATCAAGATGGTGGGCTGTGGATGAGCCAGGATCTAACAGGATAGTAAGGGAAGCTGGACCAATGACATGTAAGGCCTTATACAAAAACTTTAAAAAAACTTTTAATATGTATGTGTTTATTCAGTCAAAGTCATTTGTTTTTGAAAACTGATGGCTCATGATGAAAAAGTCCTCTGGCCCTCAAAGGGCTTCTGTTTCTGAAACTTCCAATATTAAGGTGCAGCTTCTTAGAACAATTACAAAGAACTCACCTCCAGTTTTCAGACTCACGGTGACCATGACAGTATTGTTTGCCGCAACCAAGTTATGCAGGTTAACTGATTGCTGTTAGAGAGGAGTAAAAAGATGTACATGTCACAGATAATTCACACTTTTTAACATCCTAGACAGCTTATAATCTCTATCTAACATTGAACTTAGAATTGTATTCTAAGGTGGGGCACCAATGCTCCTCTATCACCCATAAGAATCCTGGCAGTGCTTTGCAGTGATTCAACACATAATTGGTGGATCATGTGCATCACTTTATTAGGAGTCAAGGATCTTGTTAAATAATACAGGACAAAGGTTCAACAATAACTCACCTTTCTAACGCTTCTGGCTTGAGGACACTCAATGATGCTTAAATATCTCCTTATCTGTTGCCCGGACTGAGAGGTTGGATCTGTGACTGAAGAGTATCCAGTTATGTCATCATACCACAAAAAGACCTAACAACACCCGCGCCATTTTAAAATAACCTCTCAGTTTGTATACGATGGAAGAAGGACCCCTAGTTTTTGGCAAAGACTGGCAACTGATTTGGTAAAAGGGACGATTAGGGAATTAGATATAACCCTGTGTGCATCTACCCATGGGCATCAAGTCACCAAAATACCATTAGTAGTTGAAATGACATCACTTCCCCTTTCACTGCTGACGACATCACAGGAAGGGAATTGCTAGAACATTCTGAGAGCTCATAAAAGTGTATTTTAATTTGCAATCACATGTCAATTAATGGGATGCCAGACTATGCCACGGGTAAGCCATCATAAACACCAGCACAGCAATTGTATGAATAACTACAACTACATATAACCGTTTGCCTAGTAACAGTCGTCTTATATTCATGCATTTGTTCAAATGTCCAAACATAAGGCATCTTTACGCTGTCCTGTGAGGTGGTCTGACCACCATATTCTTGTCGGAAGCGGTGGGTCCGACGGCCGGATTATGATTCATGCATCGTGTACTACTGTTGTGTGGCGTTTTAGGCTCCGAGTGAATTTTCCCGATTCATGCCCTTATATAGATACAATTCACATTGCACTAATATAGGCATAGAAATCAAACCCTTATTTAGGCATAGCCCAAGCTATCCAAATACAGGCATGGCTACATCCACCCGTACCAAACGTCACAACGATTTCTTGGAAAACCAGCTTAAGGGAACTTCCCCTTGCTTGAATATTAATTTGTCCAAGAACTCATGTACTTTGCAAAGAACAACTATTCCCTTGGGGTTCTTTCCTGACGTTATTATGCCTGACTTTACGTCAAACTGAGGCATTCCTAAACACCATCAAGGTATTAATATACCTTCACTTGCTATAGCAAACTACGGTGGTTCGGAGCAGTTCGACTATTTACTTGCCAGACGCAGCTCGCTACAGCAAGTGCCGAAGGAAGCCGACTCTCCAGCTGACGCACTGATAAAGAGGCTGCCCTTTCTCCTGCCGAGAATTCAGCTCCAGTGTTTCCAAGCTCCCCTTGCGGGTTGTTGGGAAATCGAGTCCTGAGTCAGAGATACCAGACCTCCTTCATTCTAAACTAAGGTATGGAGCTGATTAGAACCTAGAGAAACCTTTGGTAGATTCTTGACAAAGAAAACTAAAACCTATGCTACACAATACTTACTTCTTCCCGTGTACTAGATTTAGGCTAGGTACATTGGGGTAGGCGTATATTAGAAGCATCAGTTGAGTATTTTAGTCTATGTTATTTATGTATGTATTTTTATATGGCTTAGTAGCCATACAATGCTCTTACAGTATTATTTCATAATACTGTTTACGCTGTATGCATTATACTTTAAAGTCTGCCTAACGATTGTAGCAGTTCACTTCTCATGCATGAGAAAGAAGACTGTTCACTAAACCTTTTATTGAAAACGCCCGTCTCTCTATTTCTCTGCAACTCTGTACAAAGGAAGCATGCACGATTGACTGAGTGAAATACTTATCTATTGTTTCCACGACTCTGAAGGTATTTGTTCTAGTCCTGGAGAAAAAAAGTTGTCATGTTTATGCGGTTGTCAGAAACTAATCCCTTCTTGTGAATTCAAGAAAGTTTCTAGTGACCTCTGAGCTAGCTGGCACTCACTATTAAGTTTAGTATATTCGATAGAGACCTAGTCGACCTCAGTCCTACGTCTAATCTATAGGATATATTATTCCAATGCGCAGAACCTATTGGGAATATAGGAACAACACTACATGGTGCCCAATGTTTGGTAAGGTACTAATTTGACGCTAGATACTAAAGTAACTCAGTCATGCTTTTCTAAGAGACCCCTTTTTCCGTAAATACTCCAATAGACGTCTGGAGTGGGTAAAAGGATAAAATATCTGCCATAGCTGAGCAGGGCGAAAATCCTATGTATCCGTTTTTGGTTTGTTCAACCTTGAAAGATAAAGTGTTCCAAAATGTTGTGCACCTTATCTTTGTTTCCTTGAAACTTGCTCTCCAAAGATTCAGTCAACAAAATGAACGACAACACCGAGAACGGTGGAGCTACAGGCAATAATGCTATGGCAGCTTTTGACGTAACAGGCTTTAATGAAGCCGACGATGATGCTATAATCATCCCAGAAAATTTAAGGAAAACATCACTATAAAACTTATAAAAAAATGGCCTATCATCAAGAGGTGCTAGGGTAATTTTTGTGATAGAGGCACATGAATATCATCAAACAGAGGTATTCTATTCATGGATAATATTCCCCGAAGAAAATCCAGTAACACATGTGTTTTACTTCTACAAAGAAGAGGAACCTCCAACGGAATACATTCCTTTCGACTATGTTGAAATTCCACTAACTTACCAAGAGCATGCGCTCTGGTTTAAAGGCGCCCTAAATCACATAAATCACATTACCAGGCTCGGTCCACTAGGTAGACCAGGAGCAACATGGCCGGTATTATCCAGCTATACACCACATCCTGCTATTGAAGAAATGTCAGGGGCGGAACTATTAGTTCAACTGAAACAACTAATCCAAATCCATAGACAATTGGTGCAATATGTCATGCGGACTCTAACAGTCCAACCTCCTATAAGGATTCCACAACACATCCCTTACTAGGGGAACACAAATAAAATTACACCACAGACTATACAATCGGTCATTGGTAAATTACCCGCAAAACGGGAACAAATTCCATTCTGGATAGCTCAAAAAATTACTCAAATCGAGGCAGTATTTCCTTATACTACCCTCATGAGAAATACAGAATTCTAACAATCTGTTTGCCAATGGGGATCGCACCACACCTGGAGGACTACGACACTCGGGGTGCAGTCTTTGCTGCAATCTTCACTAAAACACATGGTGTTCCGTCTATGGCTGTTATACCAGACGTCCTGAAAAAGATTCAAAATGAATACGGGACAGGGCCTACTTTAAATCTAGGTATGAAATTACTGAAAGATTTCAAACAGGTCTAAACAATAATATTAGCTAACAGTAAAGGTGAAGCAGCATCTGTTGCGATCTGCCAAAAGTTAAGAGAATTTGATGTAATTGAGCAACCTCAGGAACTAGCCAAAATAATTGAAAAATCCTATAAAGAATTAGGTAGAGACAGTTTGGGTGGTAAACCAGTAAAACCCCAACTGACAGAAAGTCCTGAAAAGGTCTTTATTAAAAACACTCTGACTCTTCTTAAAAAGAAGTGGGAGAACACTAAACAGACTCCTAAAGAGAAGCGTTCTCAATCCAGAGGTAGCTCTCTTCCAAAGGAGCTCTCTGAAAGGAGGTACAACCTCAGGAATAGGGATACTTTGAGAAAACCTGATAGATAACAAGATACTGATACACGTTCCTCTCGTACCTTTCAGACTTCGTCACAGAAATCCGAATAACGAGGACGGTCAGAAAACAAGGAAGAACGCCTGAAGTCCAAAGACGATCAACACGTTCAGAAAAATAAGAAAACTCAATTCTCCAAAAAGAAGGTTTACCTGCTACCTAACATGCAGAGGATCTTGAGGACACAACTCAAGAATGGGGAATGGGCTCAAACGATGTTGGACAGCGCAGCAGAAGTCACCATAGCTCGCCAGAAGAAGGATCATCTGGAGACAGTGGACTTGGATGAGTACATCCAAGTTGAATCTGCAGATACCAGGGTTAGTGTCAAAAGTGACATAAGTAGAAAAATAGGAGCACTCTTTTGGGAGAAGCTCTCTAAGGGCTATGACATTCTTCTAGCTGAACAAGACTGGCCACCTGAAATTGCCAGGGAGTGCCCACATGGTGAAGAAATCATTATGCCAGCCTTCTCTAATCATATTCCAATTCATACAAAATATACTTATGCCAGAAAATGGGCAGTAGCCCAGGCTCCTGTATGATATAAAAATCATGTAGGATGGGATGAGGATTCTCCTCACCACAAAATCCAATTGAAAACTCAACCAACTGCACAAAGGCAATACCCTGTTAAGCAAGATGCTAAAAAACAAGTCAGGGAGATCTTAGATCAACTTGAATACCAAGGGGTGATTGAAACATGTACCTCGTCCATGAACAATCCTTTGTTTCCTGTCTTCAAATCAGACAATACATATCATCTAGTTTTGGATTACAGACATTTAAACTCTTGTTGCAAAACTTTTGCAGTCCAAATTGCACACAGTGAAGCACTAATGAATAACATTGTGCGTAAAAAATATAAAACCACATTAGATATTTCTAACGGTTCCTTCTATCAAAAAATTGCACCAGAAAGAAGGTATTTGACCGCTTTCTCAATTATTGGGACAAAGCGTCACTTTTGTCGCCTCCCTCAGGGATTCAAGAATGGTCCTGGGTTATTTTCAGCCAGGGTAACCGAGTTACTACAAATGTATGATGATGAGGCATTATCATATGTAGATGACATCTATCTGACAGACGATGATTTGGATAGGCACTTGAACAGAGTGAATACCATTATACTTGGCTTCGCCACTGAAGGGTACAAATTCAATTTTAAGAAATCACGAATTGCCCACCTCAACGTCCTGTTTCTAGGATATGAGTTATCAAGTGAAGGCAAAAGCCTGGCAGCCAACTTCCAAACTCCAAAAACGCAGAAAAACTTACAGTCAATTCCAGGTTTCCTAAATTCTAAAGAACATACATTTTAAAATACCAGAAAGGGTTAAACCTCTCTACGAATTAATCAAACTTGATTTCAAAACAGTTAATTGGACTCAAAAGCATTCCAAAATTTTGCGTTCAGTACAAACAGACATGTTGGCAACAACACATTTACAGACTCGCGTAAACGTATGCAACCTAGTCATCTGAATCATTCCAGGAAGATGCAGATTCACATACTTAACCTTTAATGAAGGAGAGAAAGTACCAATAGCTTACAAATCACACTTGTACAGACAAGCAGAAATGAAATTCACTTCTCCAGAAAGAAAAAATTCTGACAACGGTTCAAACTGCAGTAGCAAAAGAGAGAGCCCTCGCACAGGGAAAACGCATAATGGTCGTTACGCCTGTACCTGCTTTAGAGGCAGTGACAAAAGCAAGCATTCCAAATGCTAAAGCATTACATCCGAGATGGATACAATGGGTTAATTATCTTGCTGCAACAGACCTTGAATACGTTTTTGATCCATATTTTAAATCACAAGAATTTCTACAATATGAACAAGAATGTCCTCTGCCTACTGAAATTCTGCCTCTAGAAAAGTATGAATGTATAATTTATACTAACGGATCAGCACAACCCGCAATTGGGGTAAACAAACTTATAGCCATGCGTGCACAAACGTTAAAGGTCGCTGGAGCGATGGTGAATTCCGACCAATGGTTACTAAAACTCAATCTCTAGGAGATTGTGCAGCTCAGCGAGCTGAACTACAAGCATTTAAGATGGTGCTTGAAAATACTGATCTCGAATTCCACACACTCATAGTGTGCGATTCGCATTATTGTGTTCAATCTTAAAATGAATACTTGCAGAATTGGGTTCAAAACGGTTTCAAAGATGCAAAAGGTGGCACAATCAAGTATAAGTTGCTTTGGGAACAGGTAGTCCAGTACAAAAAGAACTACAGAACACTTACGTGATCCATACACTGAGTCATCAACATGATGGCGTTCACGTTGCAGGGAATTCATTGGCTGATGAAGCCGCAAAGGAATCCATGCAAACGGCTTCCGTAGCTGCAATCACTCGTTCAAAAACGAAAATAGACAGCAAAATAATGCTAGCTATCAATGCTTCATGCAAAGGCAGTGGTGCAGCGTTACCTAAAAACTATCCACTCAAATATTCATACATAATTGATGCAAACTCCGTTCCTTTTGCTCGAATTCCTGGAGTGGGCGATAGAGTGATTCCAAACAGGAAACGTAGAGTAGCTTTGATATAAGAAGCACATTTGGGAGAGGGTCTGATACATCAAGGGATCTCAAAAACACTATTTACATTAAAGGAGACGTACTGGTGGCCAGGAATGAATGTTCACATTCACATGTTTGTCATTGACTGCATGGGCTGCAATAGAGATCGCAGCACTGAATGCCACCAGATACCTGACTATAGCATAGCCAGCCCAGTACAGACGCCATTGTTAGACAGCATTAGACTATCTACATGCAGAAGTCCCTATGGACAATGCAATCCCACAAATATTAAGACAAGATTCATTTGGATGTGGCCTCAGCGCTCAGCTGACGCCCGAACTGGTATAAAAGATTTGCGAGTCTTTATCAGCACATACGCAGTCGGCACTCTACATTCTGACCAGAGTCCTGCGTTTAGCTCCAAAGCTTACAAGGAGGCCACGGCCAGCTTGGGCATTGCATTGCGGTACTCTAGTCCATTCCATCCTGAGGGAAATTTGGTAGTGGAGAGGAAAAACCGGGACATAAAGCAATCTATAACAGCTAAGGTATTAGGCTCGGGTGATGGGTGGGTCAAACATCTAATAAGTGTCCAATGTAGTCTTAACAATCTGCCAAGAAGTTCTCTAGGGGGAATCACTCCATATGAAATCCTTTTTGGAACTAGAAGGATTGTGCAGGACCTCAATTGTCATACTTCAGTGGTGGAACAAAAACCTTTGATATCAAAGACCGTTTGGCTGTTTCCCAGGACATAAATGAAATACACTGCAAACAGAGTACCGTATACCTGAAGCCAACAACCACTGAAGGGAAACCAACCATACCAGCAAGGCATGCAGGATTCCAAAGATTGAGGAACTAGTCAGAGAAAAGATTGCGGACAAGAAGGAATATGGGCCTTCTTACAGAAAACCAGTACCTGTCTTAGCAATCCACTGATCAAGAACAGCATTACTGCCGTCCCTTGCTGGTAAAAAGGAGAACAGGTTTGTGTCCATCGACCTGGTCAAACCACATCATGTGGCCGATCATAAGTAATAGGCCAAGTGGACTCCAAAGATGTAGCAGACGCCCGAATCTGGAAACTATCCAAGACGTTAAAACTGAGAGACTCAACACCTTTGAAGAATCTGCAGTGCGAAAAGAAGGACTATGCAACAAAGCCATGGAACTTGTACCTGTTAAGACCCAAATAATCGGCCCCGGTGATCCCATCCCCTGGGTATGGCCAGTTGTATTTTTTTTTAATTTAGTTGGAGGGGGCTGCATTGCCCCCTCCTCAGGCCATTTATGTTATTCTTTTTTATAATTTTTACTTTTTATATTTTAGGAGGGGGCCGCGTGGCACCCTTCCTGGGCCACTTCTAGCCCCACGGTCCCGCCTGCTCCCCGCCTCCTGCGGGAGCCCGTATTGCTTTTCCACATGGGGAGCTTCTAAGGTGCAGCTCTCGGTGTGGAAAAGCAATTTGCTTTGGTTTTTGGAAGAGAGAGCAGTTTTTCTGCTCTCTCTTCCAAAAAACCAAAGCCGAGTTTGCTCTGCCATAGCAAACTGCAGTGTCCCAGGGGTGGGCACCCCGGGACACTGCAGGAGCCGGCCATGGGGGGTGGCGGTCCCCAGAGCCATAACAGGCTCCAGGAGGGGGACGCTTGGCCCTCTCCCTTCAATTGCAAAGACCCGGTTGGTGGTGGTCCTCGGGGTTCCTTAACGAACCCCCAAATTTACTTATTAGGGCCCAGGAAGGTGGTGGTCCCCGGGGCGTGTCGGGGGGTTTTAGCCCCCCACACACAGGCATTTACTCATTTAAAAAGAAGCCCTGGGGTTCGCGGTCCCCGGGGCAGTGGGGGGCCATGTGGGGCCATGTGCCCCCTGCACAATAATTACAGAAAGTCCCAGGGAAAGGCGGTCCCCGGGGCTTGGGGGGCCTTTGAGGCTCCCCCGTACATTTTTAAAAGAAGCCCTGGGGGTAGTGGTCCCCGGGGCTGTGGGGGGGCTGTGTGCCCTCGCAAATATTTTTAGAAATCCCCGGGGCTGCGGGGGTCCCCCTGGGACCCCGCAAATATTTTTGGAGATGCCCCAGGACTTGGCCCACCCGGGGGCTACTTAAGAGCCCGCGCTTCATTTTTTAAAAATTTTCAGCCATATCCGAGGATTGTCCGTGGATTTTGCTGTCCTTGTGGGACCCCCTGAGCAGACCTAGGGGGTCAGGGTGTTTCTACCCTGCCCCCTTTTCGTGTTTTGCACGTTTGTTTTTCTCTTTTCTTGTGCCTCGGTTATACCGAGGCACAAGACGGTTGCCAACACTTCGTGGTTTGGAGTGTTGACAGCCAATTAGCATGAAGCTCGTTATCGGGATGGTGCGCGAATCCTGCGAGCCTCTAGATATCGATATATTTTTTCATTTGATTTTCTCAGCAACTACTGAACGGATTTACAAAATTAAACAAAAAGGGCCCTTTCTGAACCAAGGGCTACCTTTTTGCCAAATTTGGTGTAATTCTGTTCAGCAGATCGGGCTGTAGCCGTGTGTAAAGTTTCCTACGGAAAATTGCACGGAGAAAACACGTTTTGGGACCCTGCTTTTTTCTCAGCCCCCACTTGCCGAATCACCCCAAAACTTTTAAGATAGGAACGGACTGGAGCGGGTCATAAGTTTTGAAAACTTCGCGAAGATTCGTCAATCGACGCCAAAGTTATAGGTCCTAACTATAACTACCTACTGACGACCGCCAGTAGGATATATATATATTTATTTAATTTTAAAACCTTAGAGACTCACTGAAAAAAACTAAGTTTACAGGAACATTATAGTTAGTCTCATATTTCACTCATACAAAACTAGTGAAATATAGCAGTTATAGTTACCTGAGATACCTATAAGTTACGCCCCCGCAATGCACTGCTTATGACCTCACATATAACATCACTCATGACATGGTCAGTATCATCATTGATGACATCTCAAATTACATCACTGATGACACCGCTCATTACATCATCCAGCAAGTGTTAGTATTTTCGCAGAGTTTATGATTGTTAAACATATATACTAGCATATATACTAACCTACTACAAAAGTTAAACTAGTATACTAGATGCACTACTAATGAGTGATACTACCTCTAATATATATTTTATGAGTAGCTCTGTGACTGTGTGTAACTCTTTGTGAGTGGGTGTCTGAGTCCCTATATAGGTATGGTAGAGGGTGTGTGAGTGGCTGTATGGATGTATATGTGGGTGTGTCAGAGGCTGTATGGGTGAGTTAGTGGCTCTGTGAGTGGCTGTATGGGTGGGGTCGTGGGTGTGTGCAAGTGACTGTGTGGGTGAGTGAGTGGGTATCTGAAAGCTACATGAGTGAGTGACTGGATGTATAAATGTCTGTATGGATGAGTGAGTAGCTATTCAAGTGGGTATTTGGTGAAGTGAGTTGGTGTGTGAGTAGCTTTATTTGAGAATGAGTGTGTGAATAGATGTATGGTTAAGTGAGTGGATGTGGGAGTACTTGTATGGATGTGTGAATGGGTATGTAAGTGGTTGTGTGGGTGTGTGAGTGCTTTTATGGGTGAGTGAGTAGCTGTGTTAAGAGGCTGTATGAGTTGGTGAGTGGGTGTGTGGGTGGCTGTATAGGTGTAAAAGTAGGTGTGTATGTAGCTGTATGGGTGAGTGTGTGGCTATATAGGTAGCTGTATGGGTGAGTGAGTGGTTATGTGAGTGGCTGTATGAGTAAGTGAGTGTGAATAAGAGTGGCCTAGTGATTGAGAGACTGGTTGTGTGAGTACTTGGATGGGTCTGTGAATGGTTATGTGAGTGGTTGTGTGGGTGTGTGAGTGGGTGTATGAAAGGTTATATAGGGGTGTGAGTGGGTCATGGTTATATAGGGGGGTGAGTGGGTCTGTGGATGATATCATAAGTGATATCATTTGAGATGTCTTCAGTGACTTTATAAGTGATGTGACTGACCATGTCATGAGTGATGTAATACGTGAGGTCTGCATATATGAAGTCCATATGGAAGGAGTGTGGGGTAACCAACAAGTTCTCTACACCCTGTCATCCACAAACCAATTGGGTTGTTGAAAGATTCAACAAGACCTTAAAAGGCATGATTATGGGCCTGCCTTGGCCCATGAGGCAGACATGGGATGTCCTTTGCCATGACTGATGTTGCTTACTGGAGGTGACAAAGAAAGGAGTTTGGTTATTCCCTTTTGAACTTCTGTACGGCCACCTTGTTAGGGGATGTCTCAGTCTGGTGAAGGAGAGATGGGAGAATGGATCCAAGAAACCCCAACCTATGATGTGTTTAGCTACATGCTATCCCTCAGAACCCAGAGAGCCATGTTCTAGAAGAAAGCTTCTGAGAACTTGGTGGAAAGTCATGAAGTCATGAAACAGTGAGACAGTCAGAAGGCTACTCTGTTTGGAGGTTCAACCTGGCCTGAAAGTAAGCGTAATAGAGCCAGTGGAGCTTTGGGTCCTCCAAGACCATTGGGGCGGGCCCCATGAGGTTATTCTGAGAAACGGGAAAACCACTAACCTGGTGGACCTCAAGCCCCCAGAAATCCTTTAAGGGTACTCCTTCTTAACCGCCTAAAACCTCATTTTGAGAGGTCTGAGGTCACCATGCTGCTGGTGACAGATGATGGGGAAGAAGAGCAGCAAGAACCTCTTGCTGACCTCCTGCCATCCAAAGAGAAAGATGTGCCAGTGGAAGGTGTCAAAGTCTCTTCTACCCTGACCCTAGAACAGCAGAGGTACTGTTACCAGTTGCTGGGAAAGTTTGCTTCACTGTTGTCCCTCACTCCTGAGGTTACACATTAGTGTACTCATGATATTGATACTGGCAACATCCTGCCTGTCAGAAACATATATACTTGCTAACTGTCAACTTTAGGGCCAGCATCAAATTGGAAGACTCTAAGATTCAAGCTTTGAGAGAGATTGTGTACTCCAAACGTTCCTGGATTTGCCAAGTGGTCCTGGTACACAAGGCTGTCCCACTGGGCGCTGCCCCAGAACCTGAGATTTTTTGTGAACTACAGGGGGCTCAACTCATACACCAAGATTGATGCTCAACCCATCCTCAGAGCTAATGAGCTCATAGATAGGTGACAGGCTGCCAGGTTTATGAGTACTTTTTCTTAACTTCAGAGTACTGGCCGGTTACCCTAACTGAGGGGGCTAAGGAGAAGTCAGCATTCTCTACCCCGTAAGGCCACTTTCAACTTAAAGTCATGCCCTTTGGTTTGAAGAATGCCCCTGCCACCTTCCAGTGGTTGGTGAACCAGGTCTTAAACTTAAAGTACATTCCAGTCCTTTCATTACAATGCACCCCAACCTAAGGACTACCCAAGACCTCCCTTATGAGTGACATATATGTAATAAAAGAAACGTGTAATGGTTGACAAGGGGGTTATATTGCCTAGTCAAATTGGCAGTTTAAAAATGCATTCAAGCTGCAGTGGCAGGCTTGGAACGCATTTTAAGTACTACAATAAATGCTACAGGCCCACTAGTAGCATTTAATTTACAGGCCTTGGGTATATGGTATACCACTCTTCAAGGGACTTAGAAGTAAATTAAATCTGCCAATCCGATGTAAGCCAATTTGACCATGTTTACGGAAGAGAGCACAGAACTTTAGCAATGGTTAGCAGTGGTAAAATGCACAGGGTCCAAGAGCCAACAAAGATTAATTTCAGCAAAATTTGGAGGGTAAAGGCAAAGACCACCCTAAGACTGAAAGGTAATGACTCCAAGATTAGCACAACAGTGATATACCAAGAAAACTGTGGTTGCCATAGGTTCAAAACTTTGGAACTAACTGACACCTGGCCTCAGACGGACCAATAAACTACCCCCATTTAAAACGTGTATCCATCTGATTAATGTATATTTCAAAAACTTTTGGACACTTTGAGATTATATTGAAATACAAAATAAATGGTATGGTGTGTTTAATG
The DNA here is from genome assembly GCF_964263255.1 of Lissotriton vulgaris. Classification (NCBI taxonomy): domain Eukaryota; kingdom Metazoa; phylum Chordata; class Amphibia; order Caudata; family Salamandridae; genus Lissotriton; species Lissotriton vulgaris. The sequence goes on along the minus strand of NC_141699.1, from coordinate 1,108,533,412 downwards.
ATGTGGTTTATGGCATGGCATGGTATGGTACAGCAGTTATCTAATAAGTGAAATGACCCACACCATATTCACTTCTTCCCTTGTTCATTATTCCCTCACCCAATGGGAGGAGCAGCACTGAATGCAGAGTTTAGCCATGGCAGTATATTTAGGTCAGCTTGATGTATAACTGTTGCACCCCAGCTGTAGCCACTCAGCCTTCATTTCATGCCACGCTATTTCCCTTTAGCTAGATTTTCACACATTTTGCTGGAGTGCAAACTTTTTATCTTGCTGTCCAGGCATGAACCCATCAAAGCCCCTACCAAAGAGATGACTTTTTTCAGTGAGTCAAAGCACTCACCTTCCGGAGGTCATAGGTAGTGACTATGACGGAAATTAGAGTCATAACGATGATGACACTGGGTAGTTCATAGGTCTCAAGGGACAGCCAAACACCCATAGCAACAGCTTGGAACAAGTAAAAGGGGTTTAGAATCTGTGTAGAACAAAGAGAATACAGATAAAAGTAGCTTTCACAGATTATTGACATTAATCAATAAAACTGATATTTTCAAGGTCAGTATGTCTTGATAGAACTCGTGCAAGCTGCAATTGAGCACTGGGTCTATGGTGTGAAGATCTCCCTGAGTTTGCTGAAGTAGAGACTGGGCATAATAACATAATATCCCTGGGTATAATTATAATTCATTTAAATTGGGGAGTACTGTTTTTGGGGATAGTTGGAACTCTATACAGTAAATTAGCCACTCACAACTGAAAGAGCTGTCATTGTATTAACCTGATTAACCACATCAATGCTACAGCAATTCATCCTCTGTGCTGATAATCTTTGACTCCCATGGTTCATGACGAGCTCAGCTCGTCATGAGCACATGAGCAGTGTACTGCATGACGAGCTGAGCTCGTCATGAGCATGGAAAGGGGTTAATAACTGTTTAACCTATTAAAAGTCATTATCAGACAATTAACTGTGTTATTTATTTGTTTTTTTTTTACACAGTAAGAGTCCAGGAACCTTTCCTACCTCTTTGAAGAGCAGTTTCCAAACAGGGAGTACTTCTACTTCAATTGCATTGGGTCCCACTATCAGTTTTCTACAAAGAACAATTCCTTGGTTAGTAATTAACACTGAAAACATGCATGTATAAATCATTGCTTTCTGAGGTTCCAGCACCTTGAGCACAAGTTTGGAAAGACTCTCCATGCCTCAGATCCCATGACCTTCTCAGGATTGGGAGACATTGACTCCTCGTGTCTGTGAACAGATTCTTATACTACTTCAAGCTACTTGGTCATCGATGAAGGGAACATTTACCCTCAAGGATGCAAACTTGGATTCAACAGAAGTAGCAGCTGATTGCATCTTCCCCACATGTCCCAGTGAATGCCGCATCATCAGAGCTGTGATGTTTCCAAGGTCCATGCACGAGCAGCTTCTCCAGTCCGGGTCTGTTCATTGCTCTCTTTCAGTCCTTCATTTATGAGGCTACAAACAGGACTACAAGTGATTCAATGCAAAGAAAAGCCTGACTTGATGAGATCCTCAGTCATGGACAAGGGAATCTTGACAGCCATGCATCTGTCTCCTCTGACCTATGTGTGGAATGAAAGGAACAAGCAGTGGATCACTGGAGGTGCCTGGGTAGGTCTCTGGTGTGTGAGGAGTGTGCACACTCACTGCCTGCAGCACTGTCGTCACTTCACAGAATGGAGCCATTTGTCCCTTTACACTGATGCTGGCTCATGGAAGGCACAGCAGAAGTCTCTGTAACATCTCACTGATACTTTTTTGCTTGTCACAATAACTGCCAAAGCCTAACATGGCGACTTACCATGAATGAGGTGGCCATCTTTGAACAGCAAGGCTATGTCGTGGAAGCGCCGGATCAACTCGAACTACGAGAATATGAGCTGCAGCTTTTTGCGGTACTTGTGTTTCTGGTGCTATTTTTTTTTTGCATGAAATGCAAAATGGACAGGAGGATGCAGTTGACACCGAAATATAGGTCTAAGTGTAGGTTTGGCTTTTTGTATAATTTTGTTACAGCAAATTACATAAATTTCACACACCCCTACTTACAGAATGTGCAATTTGGAAACCAAATACAAGGACTTAGGGCGAACAAAGCAGACACAAGGAGATGATAGACGGAGCGCTGAAACTTTTCAGACACTCACCTCCAGTCACAAATCTGGGTTGAAGACTGATTTGCATATAGCTGTGTCTGAACTGGGGTGGCGTAGTGATCTAAAGAACGATGATGGATTCAACCCAGATCTGTGACTGGGGGTGAGTGTCTGAAAAGTTTCAGTGCTCCGTCCATCATCTCCTTGTGTTTATTTTGTTTGCTCTAAGTTGGCAGGGTATGCCCAGACGTGGGTCCCTTTCTCACTCACTTTGCCACTGGATTCAAGCTAGCCTTGCTGATGAGGAGTGTTAGCCCAAAACCGGTCCCGGGATGCTTGTTTACGGTCCAGTGAAGACATGGCTTGGCAGTTCGGGTTGTACTATTTCCATGAGGCACAGGGTCAAGACTGATTTGCATATTGCTGTGTCTGTACTGGGGCGAAGTGAGCTAAAGAATGATGATGGATTCAAACCAGATCTGTGAATGGGGTTGAGTGTCTGATAAGTTTCAGGGCTCCGTCCATCCTCTCCTTGTGTTTGCTTTGTTCGCCCTAAGTTGCCAGGGTATGCCCAAATGTGGATCCCTTGCTCATTTTGCCACTGGATTCAAGCTAGCCTGGATGATGAGGGCTGTTAGCTCGAAATCGGTCCTAGGATGCTTGTTTCTGGTCCAGGGATGACATTGCTTGGCAGTTCGGACTGGACTGTTCCCATGAGGCACAGGGTCAAGACTGATTTGCATATAGCTGTGTCTCAACTGGGGTGACGAAGTGAGCTAAAGAACGATGATGGATTCAACCCAGATCTGTGACGGGGGGTGAGTGTCTGAAAAGTTTCAGCGCTCCTTCCATCATCTCCTTCTTTTCAGTGTGGCAACCGTGCATATTGAAACAATTTGAATCCCAAAAACAATATTTAAGTGCAGTAGAAGATCTCAGATAATTAGCCCCTTAAACTTTCAAAGAGTTTTTGCTCAGTCCAAATGTTTTCGCAGTGCATGTAAGTGCTGCATAAGTTCTTAACTAGAGTGTAGTGCATTTAACATCATTAAATTGTAATGTGCTGCTCATTTTGAGTGCTGGGTCAGGGTCTTCCTACCTGATTTCTTGTTCTTCACTTGTGAATCCAGATCCAAGCTTTGTGTGTATGTCGGTGCAGGAGTACTTTTCCTCCAGAGCCCTGAAATGAGAACACAGGAAATTGTTTTGCATATAGTATAATTGGCAAATATCTGATACATTTACATTCATCCAAGAGGCCTTCTTATTCCTTTACTTCAGATTGACTACTATTCATTGACCTAAGCTGATTAATATAGCTCAGTGTGTTAAGGAGCCTGCTCCACACACATTTGAGCAACTACAGGAACAATTCTCCAAACTGATTCAGTCTTTCATCCATCTAAGAAGGATAAAATGTGGTCTATTGAATCAGTAACTTGGAAGGGGTGTGAAAGGTTTACAAATGCCGGATGTATGACGTTACAACGCATGCTTTTACCACGCATGCCGTTACAACGCAGTTTTTACAACGCATAGCGCTTTGGGGTGCTGGATAGTGAATAGTTTAATTTACTATTCCAACTCCAGTCCCCGTGGATAGTAGGGAAGGTGTTGGATAGTAAATTAAATCTATTCCCTATCCTAGAGCGCACCCCAGCGCAATGCGTTGTAATGGTTTGCGTTGTAATGGTTGCGTCGTAATGGTAGTGCGTTGTAAAAGTTTCGTTGTAAAGGCTGTTTACCCAAATGCCTGCTTCAATATTGGTAAAGTTTGTAATCTTAGAGAGGCAGTCTGCCAGGACCCAAGATAGCTACTTGCTAATACAGCTTCTGCGACTGGAACCATAAATATATCACTATCCTTGTACCCTTCACCATCTGTGAACTTATAGCCGACTGAGTAACAGAAGGCACAGAAGATGAGCTGTCCAAGCAGCCTGCCAGTCCCAGTGCCACAGCTAGAGCCCCTTCTACATCAGTGCTATGATGGAGTGCCACAACCTGGGGGGGGGGGGTGTCAAAGATGAGAGGTCCAATGGTGGACAGAACAACCCATTATTGCATCAAAACCTATCCCCCAGGTTAAATGGCCACAGTGGCACAAGCAGAACAGGCTAGTGTATTCTAGGGCATCCTTAAGAGAGGAGGTGAGGGACAGTCAGTGGTGGTGCCCTAGCCAATGGGGCCTGGCTGGGGTCATTAATTGTATGCCTGCAACATGAATATAAAGGAGACCCTACCAGTGCCCAAGAAAAAACACAAAGGTACCCGAGCACTACATGGTGAGGCTGCATGGGCTGCAGGTAGCACAGCACCTCCACTGGTAATGCCTTGGCATACAGACTGTGCAATAGTGTGACATGCAGCCAGTGGCGTATCACGGAGAGTCTCGGGTGCTGCACACACATCAGCCACCAGAAACACCAATACACACTAGGGCCCAGATTCATCAAAGGACTGCGTCACTCAAGGTCACCCAAGGGCAATTCAATCCTCAAGTCAGATTTACCAAGCCACGCAAAGCCACCTTGTGTAGCCCCGCACGGCAAGTCTGGAGCAACACACCGTTGTGAAATGTATTTCCTTGGATTACTCTGAATTATTAAAGTGTTACATGGGTGGAGAGAGTGTGTTCCCATGCATCCATCCATGCTCTTGGCATATTCCCAGATTTGCCAAGGGAAGTACACCTGGGAATGTGTCAGAATTGTACACCTTCTTGATAGAGGAGCAATGCATAGAATATCTTTATTTTGTCTCATTGTTCAGCCACATTTACATTTTAGTCACCCGCACAATGTATCTTAGGAATGGTAGTTTTGATTTTAACATGCTTAGCAGTGTTTTAAGTGGGCAAAATTCTGTCTCTGCTGAGCACTCATTTCTGTCCTTGACAAAGCTGCCTCAGCAAAGGAAATCTGGAGGCCAAAAAATCTATAAATCTCGGTGACAAGGCTGTACCTGACTAAAGACTTTGATAAGGAGGGCTGGGAAAGTAAGGAGAAGGACCAGTAGGACGAGGATGATGACCAGTAGGAGAATAAGGGCCAGGAGGTGGACCACCAGGAGGGCTCGGATGACCAGAGCTACATGAACAAGAGAAGAAGATCCAGGCTCAGGGAGACCTAAACCATGAGGAGAAGGTTACCATTGCCAGAGAGGACCAGGAACAAATAGGAAAGGAGCAACTGGACATGGAAAACAGGAGCAGCAGACCCAGGAAAACAGATGAAAGAGGACCAGCACCAGGAGACTAATGGAAGGAAGGATCAGAGAAAGGAGGACCATAGAGATCAGATAAAGTAGAACCAAGAGGGAATAAGCAAATGGAACAGGATCAGGAAGACCACAAACAGAAAGGACCCGGTTTAGCAGAAGGCCCAAGATCAGAATGACCAGGAGGTATATAAAGGACAAGGAAGTCCAGGCCCAGTGGGGCTAGTATCAGATGCGCCACGAGGGCCAGGCTCAGGAGAATCCTAAACCAGAGTGACAAGAAGTACATGAACCAGGGTAACACGCAACATGGGAACTAGGAAGCCCCTAAGCACAGGGATGAGAAACACTAGACCCAGGAAGAATATTACTAGAAGGACTATTATAGAGGAGACCAATGTCAGATGGACAAGAACAAGGTCGAACAGGGGGACCAGGAGGGTCTGAGAAACCTAGGCCAGTAGCACCAGAAGACCTGATGCACGAGGACCAGCCAAAGGACAAAGGAGTACCGGAACTAAGACCAAGATGACAGGGGACCAGGAGAAGAAGGTGGGCTAGGAACGGGGTTTCCCCTTTCCCTTTCCAATTTTGAATGGAATGTATTGATACTTTACCAGTTCAATTACAATTGCAAACCATTGATGAGCTAATGACTCCTGGGGACCCCTTTCACTTTCAAAACCATGCTGAGAGCCTTGGGGGGGAGGGGGACCTTTTTTAAAAAATCAGAACTGATTGATCTAGGGAACACAGCCTGCTTTGAAAAACGTTTTTAATTTTGAAATTCATTCATAGGAATGGTGGTGTACCTGTCACTTGCAGCCCAACATCACTGTAAATACAGTCAATTACAGAGGGTCTCAAACTGGCACCAGCATATTAAAGATTAATAAGGCGGTCATTCTTCAAAGGATGTAAAGAAGAACGACTGCTGAGGTAACTTAATTTTTCTTTTTTATGTTTATTTTTTGTATTATTTCTTCATATTATGTCTGGTCTCTTCGACATACTTTGTCTTGTGCCATGTAGTTGCAAAGCGCTCCAATACTGTTGGTTGCGCTGCCGCTTAGAAACAGCAAAAACAATGTTAAGGAAGCAGCAGCAAGTACTCTATTCCCCACCTTTTTAAAGAGATCCCAGTCGTCATTGGCCTCCAGACAATATACTAAGGAAGGATGTTGCAGGCTTTCTTAAAGACATGGGGTTCTTGTCATTTTATGCTTTTTTGTGTACTTTATTTAAACATTTTTGGAGACAAAGAAAGCACAATTTTTCATTTATGATCCCAGAAAAACCTGAGGATAACTACTAAATCTATGTAAAGGTTTCTTTAAATCTTTCAACTATGGACCAAGGACACTGTTGCAATGTGTTCCCAGAAGTCCCCCTGCACAAATGGAATCTGATGTTATCTCTTCCATCTGCTACTATCCACAACTGAACAGCAGAGTATCTTAGGACACACTCCCTTCAGCAGAAAACAAAACATGCAACTCCGGTAAGATGATAGTTAAGATTCGCAGACAATAGAATGGGCACTGTGTATGGTCAAAAGTCATGGATCCAAGAAATTTAACTTTTTCTTCTAAGACGTCCATATTGGGCAGATGTTGCCAGTGTCTTGATAGCAGACTGCCCAAAATCCTTTGCTGATTCATGCGCACTTCGCCTTTGCATATTCATGGTCCGCATAGCCCTCCCAGATCAAGAATTCTAGAGCTGGACCTGATGTGATCATACATAACACAGGCAGTTCAAGACTTGAATGTGAAGCCTGAGCTCAGGAGGTGCGGCTTTCCTGAGAAAACTCCCTGCAATCAGCATGAAGACGTCTGAATAGACAAAAGTACACAACACATTGTGTCAGACCTGATAGATCTGGAACGTATGCCCACTCCCTTGTGGTGCTGTTGGGACACTTGCAACAAATCTTTCGTTACATTTACAACAAAGATTATTGCTCAAGGTTTACCCCATATCTCATGCACACTCTTGGTTGGCCTGTTTTGACCAGCATCTGTCAGCTCCAAAGCTAGTGCTGGCATTCAGCAGCAGACCAGCAAGCATGTCATGGGCCCTGGTGCAAGCCATGAAATTGGCCCTCCTGTTGGGGTTGTAAAATATAGCAATTATCAAGGTTTCATGTCCCGCCTGACTGAAGAGCCTTATCCATGGCAATACCGGTCTTGGGTTGCGTGTATTCTGGTTCTGGGAGGACCTGACCTGGCAGTTCAGGCTTAACTGTTCCTAATGGAGCAGGGTCAAGACTGAGATTCATATGGCTGGGTGTAAACTGAGGTGGCATGATGTGCAAAACACAGAAGGACTGGGGTGTTAGCCAGAGTAACTACCATCAGCTGAGATTAATTCAAGCATTCCACCCATTACTTTTTTGTATACTTCAGTCTGTCACATATTTGTCATTTTATTTGTTACAAATTTGCCATGAAATTTGCAACTCAATAATATCATGCAATCTGTTATTCAATATGTCCTGAAGAGATTGTGCTACACGCCACGTAGGCAATCTGCACATCTTGCTGTGTAGTGAATATGCAAGTGGCCATGAAAGCATATACCAACTATCTGGCAACATAAGTACCAATGCAATGGTATATACGGTCACCCAGAACTAACTTAATCCCATCCCCTGGTAGCAGTGGTGAGCTACCATGATGTACAATAAGGAGCCAACCCAGGAGCAATAGAATCCTAGCCGCTGGGGCAACTCTATCCACCCAGGAAAAACTACATGAATCTAACACAGGAACACCAGAATCCTGGGCCCTTGGGCAGTGCTACGTCACTCGTAAGTACAACATAGAGTATTCCTAGCTGTAACAGAATGCAAGCTTCAGGGAACAGGGATGTGCCACTAGGAAGTAAATTGTGGAGTAAACCCAGGAGAGGCAAAATCCTCGTCCTGCAGGCAGTGCCAGACTACCAGGAAACCACACATGGAGTCAACACAGGAGTGCCATCTTAGCCACTGGTGGCAGTGCCAGACTACCAGGAAACCACACACGGAGTCAACACAGGAGTGAATGATCCTAGCCCCTGGTGGCAGTACCAGACTACCAGGAAACCACACACGGAGTCAACACAGGAGTGAATGATCCTAGCCCCTGGTGGCAGGGCCAGACTACCAGGAAACCACACATGGAGTCAACACAGGAGTGACTCAATCCTAGCCCCGAAGGCAGTGCAGAGCCACCAGCAGTAACCTGGAGTACTAGTTGAGTGGAACAGAGACATTATGGCAGACAATCTGTCATTTAACCTGAGAATTATTCTGTTATTAGGTAGATGCAGTACTTGGCTGTGGTGAAATTTTGTAGTGTCTATAAGAGGAATGCATTAGTCTAGGTGAAGAGGCAATAAGGAAGTAAGAGGGATAAGAACGGGAGTTGGGGTCAGATGGAAGTTAAGGTTGTATCATAACCACAAGCTTCAAATGCCATTTGTCCCTTTGTCATCAAATGTTGGAAGGGCCAGGCATATTTGAGACTTTGCTTGCCAGCGACCACCGAATAGAAGAGCCACTTGTGGCATGCACTGACTGAAGACAGCAAGGAGAAATGACAAACACAGTCTTCTGAAGTGACGGAAGAGCAAAACATGGTATGCTCTGGTTATGGGCAGCCAGAGAAATATCCAATGGGTCTACCAAAGAGGAAAAGAGGATCTTTTGGTTTATAAACAGATGTAATACAGGTAGGTTTATCTTTAAGATGGATTACTTTAGCAGGCTTTATCTGGATGGCACAGAAGGATTGTCTTTAATAGGTGTTGAAGATGGTGGAACTTTTGTGTTTTTCCTGGGAGTTGTGTGACTTGCCATTGCAGGAGCGGGGACTCTGACTCAAGTCTATGCCAGGCTCTAACAGGTCTAAGATGCCAGAGGCGATAGGATGCTTGAACTTCCCCCACTCCCAAATATCAACTTATGGCTGGAGACATACAGTTCATCACTTGTTTGTGTAGAGAAAATGAACCATACCCAATTTTCGTGAACCGGTTCTCCGAGCTGTCCCAAACATACCGAATCTTCTGTACCTGAATGAATCGAACCTGCAGAAACAAACATGACCTTATTAGTCCACGTCATTCTACCATAGTTTGATCATATAAGAGAAGGTTACATATGCAGAATTCCAAATATCATCCTTCTAAGAATTACTCTTAATGAGTTTTGGGTCCAAAAGAAAGAGTACTATGAGAAATGAGTGCTTCCTATTTATCCCCACGGGATTATTCACTTTTTGGACACCCTGGTTTATGGACTTTTGCTATGAATGAGTCTCACTACCAAAGGCTCAGTCACGATTAGCTCTGTACAAATGGAATATGGATTGCTAACTACAAGTGTGACTTTTCTTATGATACGGCCCATTGCCGCTATGGTAATATTCTCTAGGCTGGTTGAATGTAAACTCATTCACACACTTGTGTGCACATGTGTGGGGCTGTGTTTAAGACCACCCTCCTACTCAGGCAATAAACTGTGCACAAGTAAGCTCTACCAGAAGGAACCCTTCATGGATCATTGTTGAGTTATAGTGCTTTGCTGTGTTATACACTATTGGTAAAATCTTGAAATCTTCCCCAAACTGCAGTTTCACCACAGTTAGATTGAGGGACTAAGATGACGCACCAGTATTATGGTAAGTCATGAGACTGAATTCAGATCTGAACTTCAAGATTGATTTTTCTCTGAACAGGCTCCTATATATTTGAGCCTTTGACTCACACTACTGGGTCACATTGATTACTCTGCTGGTCTGCTGGAAGATTAAAGGCCCTCTCACACAAAAGGGTAATTAGACAGAAATTAAGCATACATGTGCCTTAAGACTGGGGTACAAGCGGGCACCACCTCCCCTGAGTAAGCCTTGGACTGCTCTGCCTTTCTACCCTGAGAGAGTCACGTGACACAACAGATTGCTTGGTTCTCAGAAGACAGAAGATTGCGGACTAGTTTCTTGTGAAGGACCCACATCCTTCACCCCCAACGACCCACTTTCTTCTAGGTCCCTTTTATAGTTATGCCTGTAGATTTACAGTCTCAGGTTGGGTGTATATTGGATAAGGTGCAGCTTAATTCCTGAACATGGTGTCATATATATTTTAGTGCATATTAGACGCAAGAGAGTGCAATATGCATCATTAACAACCTGTTAAAAAAGAGACAGAGCATTGGATGCCCACAGGCCACTTGAAGCTCTTTCGCTGTACCCAAAAAACATAAGAAAAGTCAGACATTTCTTGGATGGAAAAGGGAATTGAAAACTGCTCTGGGAAAGACTGCGCTTGCTGCCCAACATGTACACCACCCGTCTGATTGAAAGGTGATAACAAGGTCTGCTCTTATTTTCAATTTCATAATAACTGCCTCTGTATCAAAGCTGCTGTGGTACTTCTGGTGACTACTTGTGACCAAGCAAAAAAATATGTACTTTTTAAGAATTTATTTTTAGCTATTGACAGGGGCAAAATAAAATGTATGGAACATTTGCAAAACAAGTGCACACAATTATATATAATAGATATATATATATATATATATATATATATATATATATATATCTATATATGTATATATATATGTATATATTCACTGAAAAATACAAAGATTAAAGGGACATTACAGTTAAGTTGACATTTCACTCGTACAAAACGAGAGAAATTCAGCAATTTTCATTAGCTGAGCTAACTATAACTCACGTCCCTGCAATGCTCTGCTTATGACCTCACATATTACATTACTCATGACATGAACAGTGACATCACTGATGGCATGTGTAGGAGAGTAGGGTCTGCTTCCTATGGTTACCCACACTTTTTGTTGAGCTTCACTGTTTTTTCGACTTTAGACTGGCTGTGGCCCTGCCAATCAGGCCCAGAGCCTAGCTGTACTCTCTCTAAATTAATACCATGTACTTTAGGTACATACCAGATTGGTTACTGAGTCACCCTTGTGAGTCCCTGTATAGTGTACCCTAGGTACCCAGGGCATAGGTGCACCCTAGGCCTACCAGGGGCTGCAGCATGTATTATGTCTCCCCTGGTTAGCCTTCCAAACTGACACCACAGGTCTGCACCTGCAGCCTGGGTAAGGTGGTGTAATCACCCCTTACTGGGATATAGTATTCCTATACCCATATAGATATACAGTCAGATATTAACCTGTAAGTCACTCCTATTACAGGCCTTGACAATCCTGGAGGCAGAGTGCTTGGTGTTGTGTGAGAGGGTGCCCTAGCATGAGCTGAGCCCCTCTGCAGCTTTCTGAACCATCTCCTTATAGCTGTTCTATGATATAGCCATACCATATACTCTTAAGTAAATGTAAATGTAAATGTATTATATGCATTATAATCCTTGCGGTTAATGCTAACTTTGGTTTGGCTTTATCAAAACATGTCATGTGTTACACACGCCGCTAGCCAGGCCGGCGACCGGCGAGACACCACGGCCCACAGGAGCTGTCCCACTTCAGGTCCGCGATCATTTGCGCATGCGCACCACTGACCCCCTAATGTACTGACGCATTATCAGTGTACACCACACTGTCTAGAGGGGTCTTCTTTTAACACTGTGCAAGCAGGACAGACACGACGTGGCGCAGCCGCGAAAGGAACATTGGGACACGCCGATACGAACTGTTCTGTTTAGTTTGCTGAATTCATGGTTTAGTTCTAGAAAAATTGTAAAATAAGACGTCACTTATGGGACTGTTTATTTGCTGAACGAAAGTAATGTGACCCTAATACCTGAAATCTTACATGCCAGAGACAAGTGGGGCGCAACAGCACACCCTCCCCTGCAGACCTTCACCCTCACGATCTACCGCTCTTTTGCAGCCGGCCCGCAGGGTTGTAGGCTTTGCTATATGTACTGCACTTTTGAATACTAATAAACGTCTTACAAAAAAAAAAAAATATCAAAACATGTCATGTGAGTTGTCAACACTTTGGAATACTACCCCCCCACCACCAGTCCTGGCGGTGGGGGTAGCATCCCACCCTTTAAGAGAGAGAAGACATGTAGTTACTGGTTTACCTGGTTAAAGTGAAACAGAGCCCTGGCATCACAAAAAAGATGCTGCTGCCACAGACATGAGTCTGCCCACCTGCTGCTGGACGAAACTCCAGCAGGGGAGGCCTGGACAATAGGTTTCCAGTCCAGGGAGGTGCTGGCACCTCCCCAGACAGGCTTTAGTGTATTGGGGCAGGGTGGGTTGCATTCAGTTATTAATATCTCCAAGAGATCTAGCGCAAGGTTTCATCTGCGCAAGCTCCACTGGCTTCCTGTGGACCAGCGGGTGCAATTTAAGGCCCTTACTCTGGCCCACAGAGCCTGGCATGACTCAGGCCCCTCCTATATCAAGAAGCGTGTGGCTTTTTACATCCCCCACCGCTCCTTACGCTCTGCCTCTCACGTCTGATGATTACTCCTCGATTCCGCCGATCCAAGATGGGGGGTCAGTCACTTTCAGTCAAGGTTGCCATCCTTTGGAATAATCTTCTGGTACTGCTGCGCCGCACTCAGGACTTCCACATTTTTAAGAAACTACTCAAAACGCATCTTTTTAATCAGACCACTTAACTGTTTTCTGCTCCCTGCCTGTAGCTCTCTCCGCGCCAGGACACTTGTAAATAATCGAGCGTGTTATAAATTACGTATAACATAACATAACACTGCCTGGGGCACACAAGGTGCTCCATGCATTTCCCAGTTCAAACTGGTTGCTGGGGCACTCTGCCCCAGCTCTGGCGCAAAACTGGACAAAGGGGAAAGGGTGTAACCACCTTCTCCCCAGGTCCTCCCATAGGTGGGACCATAGAGTTAGTCCATCTCCTACTTTTACTATAAAGATAGATCCTCAGTCACTAGGACTTCAGATCACCCTGGACGAAACTCTGCTACATATATCTTGGACCTTCGACATTCCATATCGACTGGAAGACGGAAGAAATCTCCCTTGTGGTCCAGGAGTGACCACCCGGTTCAAACAGGCACCAACTACATCTTTGCCAGTCTGCATTTCCGAGGCTCCCACCAGATCCTGAAGAATCTGCAAAACAGGACACGGACTTCCAGACATCTCTGAAGCTGACCCAAGCTCCCAGCAAAACTGAGTCCCGTAGCTGACACGAGAGACGTGGGACCGGAACTCCTAGACCTCCTGCATTTTGCAAGCTGCACCTACTTCACGAGGTATCCTGAAGTTGTGCATTGGGGTGCTTGAAGCCCCAGCCCTGAGCACCTTTTGCACCGAAGCTCAGAGGCCCAAACTCCACGACTTTCCCGTGGGCACACTTTGTGCATTTTATCTCGATGCATCTTTGCGGCTCCTAGTCCGTTGGCTAGTGAGCCCACAAGAAGACAAACCTTTGATTTACTTTGCTTTCCTGGTTGCTCCAGGCTTGCTCCAACGTCCCTGCGAAGGGAGAAGTTCCTCAGACCTTGCTGGTCTGAACTGAAGCCAATCTTGACATCCTGCATGGATTGCGATTACCAAGGCTTGTTGGGTCCAATCCTGATACCGACACCGCAGTTAACTAAATCCTTCATGGTACAGCTTGAATCCAGCTCCTGGTTGTCGTCAACACCTCCTGGACCATGTGGCTGAAGAGACAGCTTCACTTCTTTCACCTGAAATAACCCGACGTTGGCTGGCAGCTTCCCATTGCCATCCTGGTCACTGGCAACTGACCCAGACTCTGTCCCTTCTGCTTTCAGGTTCTTCAGATCATCGATCCACCCTTGGATCCACCCGGACACTTTTCCTCTGGTCGCCTGCAGCATTTCTTTGCAGCTCTCTATTGGAATCGACAACAAAACCCGACACGAAAAGAAACCTATGCACCCGGCTTCCCTGGGTGAGGTAACACGAGTACTCCGGTGCTCCCGTGGGTATTGACTCTCCAAGTGTCCTAGTCTAAAAGGGTTCTATTGCAGTTCACCTCCTTGTGCCCTTAATCTTTAAAATTGTAACTTGTTCATTTCCCATAGAAAGTCAATGATAACCCCCGGCTGTGTTTAGACACTGCACGCATCTCCCATGGGCCTCCTACTTCCTAACCTTTGGTTGTTCTGAGTAGCCCCAGCGATTCCACAGGCCCCAGGCCTGCTTTCTATTCCACACGTGGTTCTTATGCCACTATTTTAGTATATGGTTTGTGAGACCCCTAGGGCATAACGTATACTGTCCAACTTATCATATGCTAATTAAGTTCCTTGTATTGTACTTTTACCTCTGACCTCATAAAGAGTGCAGAGGGGTTGTGTTTAGATTAAATACATATATATTTGATATATACCTTGTGTGGTGTGCTTTCATTTGGTACTCAAGAGATTATAAATGGTAAAACAACTTGCTTAACTATCTTCTAAGTCTTAGCCTGAAGGCTGCTCTCCACTGCTACCACTAGGATAGCTTTCTAAAAGGTTGACTTTACAACCTACCGTCAATAAGGGTTGTTTGGACTGGTGCAAGGTGTCTCACAAGAATTGTGGACATCATATACCAGGCCAACTTCTCACAACATGGACAGTGACATCATTGATTACCTCACTGATGACATCTCAATTGACATCACTCATGACAACATCAAGTGACTATGACTGTTTTTAAACAGATTATGAATGTTGAATATATATACCAAGGTGTAATGGTGACTCAGTGAGCGTATGAGTGCCTGTATGAATGATTCAGCGGTTGAGTGACTGACTGTATAAGTGAGTGATTAGGTGTCTCAGTAAATACATGGGTGAGTGATTAGTTGTGTGAATGTCTGTATCAGTATGTAAGAAGATGTGTATTTTGCTGAATGGGTATGTGAGTTGCTATATGGGTGAGTGATTGGTCATCTGAGTACCTATATAAGTGTCTGAGTGTTTGTGTGGGTGAGTGAGGGGGTGACTACCTGTAAGGATGAGTGAGTGCATCTGTCAGGGACTGTATGGGTGAATGAGTAGTGTATGGTTGTGTCAGTGACAAAGTACATGTGTCAGTTGTATTTGGGTGAGTAACTACATATGTGATAGGCAGTATAGTTGAGTGTAGGAGTATTTGAGTGACTGTATGTGTGAGTGAGGGATTGCGATAGTGGCTGTATGGGTGAGTGTGTGCTTGGGCCAGTGACTGTGTATGTGAGTGAGTATATGTTAGTATCTGTATGAGTGAGTATGTGTGTGTATTTGTATGGGTAAGAATGTGGCTATGTGATTGACTGTATGGGTGAGTGAGTAGGTGTCTGAGTACCTCTTTGAGTAATTGACAGTGTATGATTGGCTGTATGGGTGTATGAGTGAATATGTCAGTGGCTGTATTAGTGAATGAGTGGGTGTATGAGTAGTTGTATGAGTGAGTGAGTTAATGTGTGTATAGACCTATTAATCTTTGAGTGGGTGTGTAAGTACTAGTATGGGTGTGTCAATGGTTTTGGCAATGGTAGTGTGGAATTTGGTGCGGGTGTATTAATGGTTATATTCGGATTGTGATTGGGGGCGGCAGAGATTCAGTGGATGATGTCATCAGTGATACCATCTGAGATATCATCAGTGATGTCACTGACCATGTCATAAGTGGTGTAACATGTGAGGGCATAAGCAGTGCATTGCTGGCGCCCAAATTATAGTTAGCTCAGCTAACTATAACTGCTGAATTTCTCTGGTTTTGAATGAGTTAAATGTAACCCTAACTATAACGCCCGTGTAACTTTGGATTGTCAGTGAATTTCTAAAGTATTTTAAATTCTATTTCATAACTATAATGTCCTTCTATCCTTTGTTTTTTTTAGTGAATTTCTAAGGGTTTTTAAATGTTATTTCCTATCCATAACGTCCCTGGAACCTTTGTTTTTTTCAGTGAATTTCAAAGGTTTTTATCATTTTATTTCCGAACTGTAACCTGAAAACTTTGAGAGTTGGTCTGTGAGTAGCTGTATAGGTCGGTGGCTGGGTGTGTGAGTGAATGTATGTGTCTTTGAGTGAGTGTCTAATATCTAGATAATTATGTAAGTGCATCAGTAATACCCGGGTGACTGTATGAGTGCATTGGCAGTTCCTGTGTGGTTCTATGAGTGCAGTTACCAAGGATACACTGCAAATACTGGGTGTTTTTGACAAAGTGTAAAACACATATATGGACACATTTTACATAAAGTTTCAGTGTAGCTATTTAGTAAGAAAAATGTAATTTTCTTCTTCACAGCAACACAAGAGGTCACAATGATGTCAGAAGTCATGAATACGAATGACAAAGTGTAAAACACATATATAGGCATATTTTACAGAAAGTTTGAGTCTAGCTGTTTAGTAACATAATGGTTTAACTTTATTTTAACAACACATTTGTAAAAAACAACAGTTGTAAAAAATAACTTTCAACATCAGTACTCACAAATAGAACATAACTACTGAACAAGGAACTTTCATTGGTTTACATATTTTTACATCTACATTGGTGAAGTGTAGCATATGTGACAAAACATTATCACATGGCACAGCAACAAAAAAATTCATGTGGTATAACAAGTATGTTGTACCACTTGAAAAGATACCACAAGAAGCAACTTAAAATTCCACAGAAAAAAAAGGAGAGGGACCATCAGCCTCCAGACCTCCATCCTCTTCTCCTGACAACAAAGTTCCAGCTGGCGTGCAGAGAAGATGCATTGAAATGTCACCCGAAATAAAGCATTTTGCTACCTTCTGCATCAACTATAATGCCATCATAACATCTGAAAGCAGTCTGTGGATCTGATTTTCCGGATGTGAAAAACGATTGTGTTTTTATTTGAATTCTTATTTTATTGCAACAGTTCAAGCACTGTGAAAAATTGTAAACAAAGAAACATGTATTAGGATTTCATTTTGAATATTATGAAACAAAAACAAGTTATAATGATGAAGTGGAAAGGAGACTTCTTAGATGCAACTTAATACTGCTGGTATTATAGTACCTCCATTAATGTTTATCTGTAGTAACAAAATGTAGTTCTGCAATGTTTTCTAAATTAATTTCCTTCAGTTAAAAACAGTCTTTCATTTCTAACAGTGTGCTGTACACAATTACCCTAATAGGCCAAATAATGTCTCATAAACACATCATTCATGTACATTTCAACAAAATAACACGTTTTGTTATTGTAAATTATCCTAAGAACTGCGATTCTAGAATAAGCAGATATAAGTTTGATATCTTTTAACATAGTCTTGATTTGAATAACATCTCTATGTCTTTGCACTCTGTCCATCCTATTTGACATCTTTAGTATATTGTGCGGTGTGTAGAGGTTGTTGGTTAGACCTTAATTGAAGTAGATAAACAGGCAAGAGTAAG
The DNA here is from genome assembly GCF_964263255.1 of Lissotriton vulgaris. Classification (NCBI taxonomy): domain Eukaryota; kingdom Metazoa; phylum Chordata; class Amphibia; order Caudata; family Salamandridae; genus Lissotriton; species Lissotriton vulgaris. Next base: position 1,108,515,708 of record NC_141699.1, on the reverse strand, counting down.
TGATAAAGTATAAAGGTTTTAATTTACAGTGGCTGGGAGAGTGATGAACCCAGGTAGGATTGCCAACCAACTCTCAAATTTGCAGCAGCAGGTAGCCCTTCATATAGAGTATTTTGCTGAATCATACATACTAATCATGTGACTGACAATGGCCCTATTTGAGCAACATAACACAACTAAAGCCAAGCCTTTCATCCTCCTACATTCATTGATACAATCACTCCCTCCTTCCTGACTACGTGTTTATGTACTATCTGACTACATGTTATTTGGTTTGTACAATCTGTGTGTCCTAAACCCTTAGCTCAAGCAGAATGCATGATCTGACTGCTTGTTTTTTGATTTGTGCAAATTGACTATGTGTCTATTTCTACAACCTCAGCATAAACAGAATGTGTGATCTTGTTCTTGTTGCAACATATTTTGTTCATTCCTGTGTTTTAACTTTCCCTACTAAATTGACCTCAAAGCTGATTGTTTTACTTGCATCACTCCACTGTAACACCTCCTCGCACAATCATTCTCTGGAAGAACTGTCAATACTGGTTTGTTTGATGTACCAAAGACTTCTGATTTGTTTGTAATATTGATTTCTACCTGCTGTCTGTATGTATCAAAGGTTGCAGCTAATTTCTCTCTGAGCTTGTGTACTATAATTTATTAACTTGAAACATTGGGTACATACTGCTGCCTAATCATGTACATTTCTGTACTGGTGAGCTTTTTCAGTGGCGTGTTCTTTGGGCACCCCTCCTCAATGTCTATACCAATACTTTTTTTACTAACATTTCCCCCCTTTAGTTGATTCTTTAACTATCTCAGAGGTTGTGTTATCTTCTTTCATCCTTGACCTAACATACATTCCTTTTCCCAATGTTGTGACTTCATCTTTACAGCAGTGTAATATTAATTGGAAGATACAACACATAACAATCAGCACCACAATTATTGGAAGTTAGTATTTAAACTGTCCAGATACCCAATTTGGAAGCCAACTAAACCAGTTTGAGAACCATTCATCTGGGACAACTCCTTCTTCATGCATAGTCTGTTGTAATTCGTGTAAAGTCTGTATGGCTTTGGTTAGAGAGCCCTTTTTGGCATCATTTCATAGAATAAAGGTAGTTCCTATTTTTGCACAAACTCCACCATCAATAGCTGTGAGCAAATCCATCACATATCTATTTTGGGTGACAATCATTCTCATAGCTCTTACTTCTTCTTTAATTGAATCGAAGCTGTCTTCAGTATCGTTCATCATTTTTATAAGTTCCCACATTGTGATCTGCATCACTTTGCATTTACTTTTATTTGCATGGTGAAGAAGGGTATTGACCCTCCTGCATTCACTTGGCTTTCACTGAAAAGTCTGAAGTCCTGTGGTATATCTTTGCATATGTTCTATCCGAAATACTCAGTTTCTCTTCTTGTTCATTTTTGGTGAAGAAGGGTAATCCTTTTGCTCATTGGGTGTTTTTGCAATGCTGAGATATCCTACCCTGTAATTATTAGCACTGGGGTATGCAGGGTCACCAAGGAACAGATGCCCTGCCATCTGGATGGAAGTTGGGCACAGGCGTTTTCTCCACACTGCCAGTAGTAATCCATTAGTCCAGAGGTGCCTTGTTGTAAGGATCCTAGATTTTTTTGTGGTGCTGCAGTTATGGTTGAACCCACTGGAACTGTACCATTGGCCTCAAAACATAAAGAAAAATGTGTTAATTTAATTACTTTAATTTTTTTAGGAGTAGGGCTAACAGGGATGTAACTAGATGCATATCCATTCCAAATAGGCTTACTTCCTTTAGTGTGTGTACCGCTAAGCCACTCCTCCCACATAAATCTTCCTGGGCAAGAAAATATGAGATTGTGACTCCACCCCTCTTGTGAATAAATGGCTCCATTTATTAACATTGCTGGCCTTATTTCACACCCATCTTGGGGAGTTCTGGGAATGTCTATGTAATTATTGCATCTAAGATCAGGATCGTATACCTCTAGCTTTCCCCGCTGTATCATACATTCTTTTAGGATTTCATGTCTTTTATAACTTTCTAACACTTGTCTTCTTCCTCCCATTTCTTCTAGTTCTTCACGGATCTGTCTGTTATGATTTTGGTTAAACTATTACTTGTTTCATATGCAGAGGGGCTTGTGTATCTATTTGTTTCTTGGACAAAATAGGACTGTATTTGAACTCTTACTTAAAAGAACAATGGATGGACAGAAGGCAGAACAATGTCATACAGAGGCCTAAATCCATCCTTTTTTTGCTCACCATGCCATTCCAGTTTGGACCCAGCTATATGCAAATCAGTCTTGACCCTGTGCCAATGGGAACAGTCCAAACCCCAACTGCCAGGCCAGGTCCTCCCTGGACTGGAAACAAGCATCCTAGGACCGGTTTCGGGCTTTCAGCCCTCATTAGCCAGGCTAGTTTGACTCCAGTGGCATTAAAACACATCTTCCATATACATTTCAACATAATAACACATTTGGTTATCTTAAGTTATCCTACGAACGTTGGTTCTAGAAATAGCAGATATAAGTAGTTTCGTTTTTTACAAAGTCTTGATTTGAATTACATCTCTATGTCATTGCACTCTATCCATCCTGTTTGGCATCTTTAATATATTGTGCTTGCTATAGTTGTGAAACTTCTTTTTGAAATGGAGATTTGTCCAGCTACAAAGTTTGTAATTTCAGTTTCTAGTTTTCTACCATCTACTCTGCATCAATCTAGCATGACTATGGCATATTTCCCATGCGTTTGTAATAGCAACTCACACCTAAGTTCTAATCATATCTTGATGGGTGTTTTTGGTTACATTTTTAAAGGCCACAGCTTTACAATCTGGTAACGTCAAATAGAGGAATCGTTCCAAATTAATTTCAGTGCTACAGGTGAACTTACAATGTTCACAGTTATTGTTCCATTTATAACAAAATAATTAATTCATATTCACATCCTCTTCCTCTAGTAGTCGCATTGCCATTAAAAATTCTTGAGTATCCTGTTGAACACTTTGAGAAAACATGGAGCTCTGTTGGTGTTAAATTGCCTGTCTCTGGATCCATATCCTATATGAATTGGATGTATACTTTGGATAAGAATTGACTAATAAACATTTAAAACCTTGAAGTGGTTTTGGAATAGGAACCAGTATTGACATGTTATGCACAGCTCTAGCTGGCATTTTATTGTCCTCAAATTTATTGTAACAGTACTTACATATAACTTACTGTGTGGACAAGACAAAGCGGTCCTCTACAAATAAGTACACAGCAAAAATTTGTCGATTATCATTATTTTCTTTTTCACTGTTTACAAACAAGTCAACAGTCTGTGTTTCAATCTTGTAGTGAGTGTGTTGACATACTCTGGTTTTCAAAGCACACTGCGTTAAATTTTGTAATCTCTTCTTCAAAGCTATCAACTATAATTCCTGTTTCCTGTTCTGCAAGTCCTCCTGTTATCAACTCTTCATTTTCTGTAGGGTCCTGCTCTGGACAAAAGGATTGAAAGTGCACATCATCACAAAGCTTTTCTACCTCTGCCACAATACCATAGAAAAGTGCTCTATTCATTACTTCTAATCATAAAGCAGGAATTTTCACATAGTACAACCTCCTAACTAAACGTTTCATTGTTGAAATCATAAAAGGTGCTTTGCCACAGTATCTTTGATAAACAAGGTATGGAGTGTTTCTCCAAATTTGTATGCTTTCTAACCTCGCAAGCATCCAATCCCTGAAATATACTTATTTTGTATTTTAAACTCCACCTTAGAATGATATGTAGAAATGTTCTTAGTATATCAATGGATTACTGTCAAACACTACTACAATACCAATTATATACAGGGCCTGACTATACCTTTCTCGTACCCCTTCTGCGATAACTTGTTCTACATTACTATATACCATCACCTCTTTCGCTATATGAGCGCCATTCTTCATTTCATAACATAGTCCTCTTTTATCAATAGTATGAACTAATGTATCTTGGAGATAGCTTTCTTCATTAACCCCTTCCCTACGGGGTTTTTCACCTCCTGTGCGGGAGGGAGGGGGGCCGCGCGCGACGCCGCCGTGCTGGTGATGAGCTGTATTCATGATGAGCTGAGTTCGTCACGGCCACACCCGTTTTTCGAACGTTCAGCACAGCGGGGAAATTATCCCCGCATGCAAACGTTCCAACGGCCGCGACGAGCTCAGCTCGTCATGAGTACAGCTCAACCGTGCCTCATGACGAGCTCAGCTCGTCATTAGCACGCAACAGGTTAAAGAAAGGCTCTGTAGTTTGAAGTATGTATCCATTCTCCACTAAAAAGTGTACGAAAGTTACTTCTATTGACAAATCTATTGTTCTGGTTTTGTCTCCTTATGTACAACACTATTTTGCCAAGAGTCTTAATTCTATTTATAATCAAAAGGAAAAGCGTCCTCTTCAAAGCAAGGGCCTTAGTAACTACTCCCTCAATTTGTTCTTTTTGTTCCAGTCCTTCTTCTATACTTCTTCATATTTCTCAATACATTTACAACCACTCTACTTTGACACATCTTGGCTCTGATTTCCTCAAACTCCTACTGTCTCCTGGTTAAGGTGTCCATCTTTTTACAGTCTTTTCATGTTCTTGTAATATAGATTTTGTCCACTCTTATTGTTTCTCATAGTTTGTTTTTTATTTACATTCTTTTCAAATCTTTGCAGGTGTCCAGAAATATTTTTAAGAAATGACTTTGTCCTCATATCAGTAGCTTTTTTTCTTTCACCACATTTTCTGCATTTGTCATTCTTTTGTGTGTCATTTCTGCAGAGATACTGTAGTTGCTTCTGTTGCTTTCCCCCTGAACTTTTGTAGGCATTCTAATTGTCTTTAGTTATGTTTATATTGTTCTGTAAAAAAATATATATTTAAATTTTTACTCTAGCCAACGTACCAAAAACTTTACTACTGAATTACATATAATCCAAAAACAGTTTTTTTGTTATGTTGCCGTTTTAAATCTACAGATAAGACTAGCTACATAACTACATGCACTTAGTTCAATATACCGAACCCAAAGCAAAATACAAAACGTTATTTATTAGTTAGCTTTTAACATTATATCACCCTTTCCTACAACACAACTGCACCATATCTCAGTTCTCACTTATACATGGTGACAGGACAGTTTATCCCTTCTGCAGTAAATTTTAAAATGAACATCAACTAAAGTTTAAAAGTACATACAGTGTCACAATACTGTAAATCTGAAAACACCACAGAAGACATATTTGTGTGCCTCTCTATCACTATGCCACCGGTGGATTTAGTATCTCACGCCAGACTCTCAAATTGTGTCACATTTGCGACTCGCAATTTGCGACTCGCAAATTGGGATGTACAACAGTGTCTCAGACACTCTTTTCAATTTCTAATGGGGTTGCAAATTGCATGCCTCATTTATATTAAGGAGGCAGGCGCAATTTGCAACCCCATTAGGAATGGCTAGCACTCCCAGGGATGGTGAACTGCTGGGGTCAGCAGACCACCATGTCTGTGACTGCTTTTAAATAAAGTAGTCTTTTTTTTTTGCAGCTCATTTTCCTTAAAGGAAACCGGGATGCATTTAAAAAGAAAAATGAAACTTTTCTGTTTCATTTTTTTAAGGGCAGGCAGTGGTCCCTGTTACCACTGCCTGCTCTTAGAAATATTTTCTCACATACTCACAAAGAAGAAGGGGTCCCCTGGGAACCCCTTCCCACTTGGGAGTGTTTTACCACCTACTTGAAGTAGGTGGTAAACTGAGAGTATTTTGCAGCCACAAATGCAGTCGCAAAACAATTGTACATGGCATGGTGACTCGCTATTAGAAAGGGACGCTCCTTCCTAATAAATGGAGTCACAAATGCTATTTTGCGAGTCAGTAAACTCGCAAAATAGCATTTGTACATGCATCTCCCATTGCGGCTGCAAAAAAGAGTCGTACATCTGGCCCTCAGTACTTTTCTACATAAATGTATCACATTTAAATTTTGCGTAACGGTGCATATGAAAAATGTGCTAATTAATCCCTATCAGAGCATATTGCTCACTAATTCTTCCTAGTACTTGCAAAGACTGTGTGACAGGTTACATACATATTTCACCAGATGGTTCAAAAACAGAACTTATTCCTCACTAAAACTTATAAATACATTTGCTTAGGGTTGAATACATGAACACTCCTTGGATGATTGAATGAGTGCATATATAGTGCCTAGGTGATTACCTGAGGATACAGGTAGTGCCTGGATGATTCCCTGAGTATGTGAGAACTCCATGGGTCCTTCCATATCTGCATAGGTACTCCTTGCTTGTTTGCATGAATATATCACTACTATCTGGGTGTTAGGATGAGTAGTGCCTGAATAATTAGAAAAGTGCATCACTAATGCCTCAATAATTCAATAAATGCATTGATAGTGGTTGGAGGATTAAATAAGTGCCTCTTTAGTGCCTTCATGATTGCAGGAGTGTATACATAGTATACAGGTGATTTATATACTGCATGGATAGTGCATATGTGATTGTTTAAGTGCATACTTAGCACCTGGCAGATTGGATGAGGGCATGAGTAGTGTTTCAGTGATTTGATGAGTACATGGCTGTTGCTGATGTGTTTTTGGCTGAGTGAAGAGGTAGTGCCTGGGTGTTTAGATAAGTACATGGGTAGAGCCTGAGTATTCAAATAGTGCATCAGTAGTGCCTGGCTGATTAGATGAGTGCATGAGTCCATTGTTGAAGTTTGAGTGATTGCATGAAACCAATAGTACTACTCTGGTGATTGTATTAGTGCAACAGTATTGCCTCAGTGATTGAATGAGTGCATAGGTACTAGATGGATGATAGATTCACTCTAATAGTACTGCCTGCTAAACTCCTTCCATGCTCATGAAGAGCTCAGCTTATCGTGAGTCACAGCGGAGCTGTGCTCATGACGAGCTGAGCTCGTCATAACTGCCGCGGTCCGCCAAAGCACGGTAAATTCCCCGCCTGTGCGGGAGATTAATCAGTGGACGGGGTCATCATGAGCACAGCTCCACTGTGAGTCATGACGAGCTGAGCACTGTGGGGGAATTACCCCTGCACAAAGGGGTTAATTGGATGAGTGCATGGGTTGTTCCTCAGTATTTCAATGAGGGCATAGGTTGGAAGTGGGTGTTTTGAGAAGTGCATGGGTGTTTGAATGACTACATAGGTACAGCCTTGGTGATTGTATAAGTGGATGGTTAGTGCCTGGCTGATTGGATGAATGCATTGGTACTACCTGCATGGTTCAATGACTACATAATTAGTGCCTGCGTGATTGCAAGAGTGCATATATAGTGCTTAGATAAATGAATCAGTGCATAGACAGTGTGTGAGTGATTTGATTAATGTCATAGTAGCAACTGACTGATTAGATGAGTGCTTATGTGAAGTACCTCCATTGCTGTTAGATACATAATAGTTGTGACTATATTTATGACTCATTGTTTAAGTCCTCCTGTCAATATGAAACTACCTGTTTTAGTGTATAAAACCTTTTCTACTGAGCTATGTGTGAGTGGCTCAGTGGGAGGGTGTTCCTGTCTTGGCGGCGAGGTGGGAGAAGGATCTCCCGCCGGTGGTTGTTCTTCGGATGCGCGGGACGGTGGCGAGCGAGAGGTCGGCGGAGCGTAGCGGGCCGTTGGGGGTGTAGAAGGAGAGCCATCTGTTGAGGTAGGCTGGGCCAGTCTTGTGGAGTGCCTTGTGTGCGTGGGTGAGGAGCTTGAAGGATATCCTCTTGTTGACGGGGAGCCAGTGTAGGTTTCTCAGGTGGGGGGTGATGTGGCTGTGTTGTGGTACATCGAGGATCAGTTGTGCCGAGGCGTTTTCGATGCGTTGTAGTCGATTGATGAGCTTGGTCGGGGCTCCCGCGTAGAGGGCGTTTCCGTAGTCGAGTCTGCTGCTGACGAGGGCCTGGGTGACTGTCTTTCTTGTTTCTGTCGGGATCCATCTGTATATCTTGTGGAGCATGCGGAGGGTGTTGAAGCAGGAGGAGGAGATGGCATTGACTTGCTTGGTCATTGAGAACGTTGAGTCAAGGATGATTCCTAGGTTGCGTGCGTGGTCGGTGGGGGTCGGGGCTGCCCCCAGTGCCGTTGACCACCAGGAGTCGTCCCAGGCTGACGGGTTGGAGCTAAGGATGAGGACCTCCGTCTTGTCCGAGTTCAGCTTCAGACAGCTGATCTTCATCCAGTCGGCAACGGCCTTCATTCCTTCATGGAGGTTGGCTTTGGCGGTGATAGGGTCCTTGGTGAGGGAGATGATCAGTTGAGTGTCATTGGCGTAGGAGATTATATTGAGGTTGTGCTGTCGGGCGACGTGTGCGAGCGGGGCCATGTAAATGTTGAACAGTGTCGGGCTGAGGGAGGATCCTTGAGGTACGCCGCAGATGATCTCGGAGGCTTCGGAACAGAAAGGGGGAGGCGGACGCTCTGGGTTCTGCCAGAGAGGAAGGAGGTGGTCCATTCCAGGGCCTTGTCTCGGATCCCTGCAGCGTGGAGGCGTGCGCGCAGTGTGCGGTGGCAGACGGTGTCGAAGGCGGCGGAAAGGTCTAGGAGGATGAGTGCTGCAGTCTCCCCATTGTCTAGCAGGGTCCTGATGTCGTCTGTGGCTGCAATGAGGGCAGTCTCGGTGCTGTGGTTGCTGCGGAACCTTGACTGGGAAGGGTCCAGGATTCAGTTCTCTTTGAGGTATCGGGTTAGCTGTCTGTTAACAATTTTCTCGATGACCTTGGCCCGGAAGGGGAGCAGAGAGATGGGTCGGAAGTTCTTGAGGTCTCTTGGGTCTCCCTTGGGTTTTATGAGTAGGGCGTTGATCTCGGCGTGTTCCCAGCTCTCTGGGAAGGTCGCGGTCTCAAGGGAGAGATTGATGATTTTGCGTAGGTGAGTTTGCGATGGAACTGCTTGCTTTGTTGAAGACGTGGTGCGGGAATGAGTCTGATGGTGAGCCGGAGTGGATTGTGCTCATGGTCTTGATGGTGTCATCGACGCTCACGCTGGTCCAGGCTAGCAAGGGGATGTGGTCGATGGTGTGCGGAGGGTCTGTTGTGTTGCTGTCTGTTGGGGCTGTCTGGGTGTTGAAGCTGTCGTGGAAGTCTGCTATCACATGCGGTCTTTGAAGGAGCTCTTCTTGACAGCCCTGATGAGGTGGTGGTGGTTGCGTCCTTGTGTGCTGCGTGGCTGTCCGAAGTATGTTCACTGTGCCATTTCTTCTCTAGTTTCCGGCAGGCTTGCTTGGAATCTAGGAGTTCTGGGGTGAACCAGCTGGCCCTCTTGCTGCTGTCTCTGTGGGGGGGTTTCTTCAGCGGGGCGAGGCGAGGGTGTTGGCGCAGTCCTCGATCCAGCATCTGAGGTTGTGGGCAGCGACGTCGGTGTTGAAGGGTTCGGTGGGTGGCCTGAGAGCAAGGTTTGCATATAGTTGGTCTCCGGTGATTTTGCTCCAGCAGCGGCGGGGGATCTGTTGGGTGCGGTGGTGTGTGGTGGGTTTCTGGAAGGTGAAGTGGATGCAGCGGTGGTCGGTCCAGAGGAGTTCGGTGGTGTGGCTGACGGGGACGTGCGGGCTTGAGGAGAAGACAGGGTCGAGCATGTGGCTGGCGGAGTGGGTGGGCGTTGTGACGAGTTGTCTCAGTCCGATGTTGGCGAGGTTATTGATCAGGGTTGTGGAGTTGTTGTTGTTGTTGTTCTCAAGGTGAAAGTTCAGGTCTCCGAGGAGGATGTAGTCGGTGGAGGTCAGGGCGTGCGTGCTGATGAAGTCGGCGATGGAGTCGCTGAACTGGGGGCGGGGTCCGGGTGGTCGGTAGATGAGGGTGCCTTTGAGGGTGGAGTTGGGGTCTGTGTGGATCTGGAAATGCATGTTTTCGGCGGTGCTGAGCGCGTCGTCTGTGCTAGTCGAGACCCTGTTGCTGTTCTTGTGGACGATGGCGATTCCTCCTCTGATTCCGTTGGTGCGGTCTCTGCGGGTGACCTTGTAGCCTTCTGGGATGCCTATGGCGATGTTGGGTGCGGAGGAGTTGTTCAACCAGGTCTCTGTCAGGAAGGCAACGTCTAGGGAGGTTGTTTTGAGCAGGTCCCAGAGCTCGACGGCGTGTTTGTGTGTGGAGCGGGTGTTCAGTAGTATGCATCGGAGGTGGTTGAGGTCTTTCTTGGCGGGTGGTTTGTCGGCTCTGTGGCTGGTGTAGCTGCAGTTCCGGCAGGTGAAAGGACCGTGTGTGCGTTTCGGGGCAGCCTTGAAGCAGTTGTGGGTCCGTCCGGGGTTGAGAGCGTGCGGAGTGCTGGTATCGTAGTGGTGGCGAGTGCGGAGGCCAGAGTCCCTGGCCTTGGGCATTGGGCACGGTCCAGGCGTGGGGGGGCGCAGACGGGCTTGCCGCGTGCCAGCGGCACGACCGCGCAGCGGCCGGCATGTGTGGGGAGGTAGGAGTGAGGAGCAGCTGGGAGGCGGGGCAGTGAATGGGCAGTCAGGGGGCGGAGCTGCAGGGGACGCAGTTGCAGGGGTGGTGAGGGGCGACGAAGGAAACAGAAAACAAAAGGGCACAACAATTGAGGGGGAAACGAGTGGCACAGAGGGCAGAAAGGTCACAAAAAGGGCAAGAAGGTCACAAGAATACAGGGGGAAACGAGTGGCACAGAAGGCAAAAAGGTCACAGGAAGGGCAAAAAGGTTACAGAAAACAGGGGGAAACGAGTAGCACAGAGGGCAAAAGATCACAAGAAAGGGCAGAAAGGTCACAAAAAACGGGGGGAAACGAGTGGCACAGAAGGCAGAAAGGTCACAGAAATGCAGGGGCAGCTAAGCAACAGAAGGCAAAAACGGGCAGAGAGACACGGGAGCCGCAAGGGGGGCAGAAGGAAAACCCGGCAGAGAGACACGGGGCAGCGAGGGGAGCAGAAGGGAAACCGGGCAGAGAGACTCGGGAGCAGCGAGGGAGAGAACGAGCACAGGCGGTGCTGTGCAGAGGGGGAGCGACCTACCTGGAAGGGTCAAGGATCTCTCTCCTCACCACGCAAGCAGGGGTGCGAGTTATAGTTAGCTCAGCTAACTATACCAGCTGAATTTCTCTTCAGCCTAACTATAACGTCCCTGAAACCTGTGGATTTTCAAGTGAATATCTAAGGTTTTTTAAATGCTAATTCCTAACTATAATGTCCTTGAAACCTGTGTTTTATTTCAGTGAATTTCTAAGGTTTGTTAAATGCACACAGGCCCACCCCCTTTCTCCACCACTCTGCAAATGCACCTCCTGATGTGCTTTTGGTTGGGGATGAAGCCCCTCTGCCTCCTGAGGGTCCCTGGGGGCCAACTAGCCCTCCTTTTATTGCTAGTAAGCTCCCCACAGCTAGATTGCTGAGAGTGGTCAGAGGCCAGACACCCTTTTTACACCACTCTGCAAACACACCTCCTTGCGCACTGCAGCTTCAGGGATGAAGTCCACTACAGTCCTCAGGTCCTCAGGACACAAGGGGACCTCATCGCCCCACCACCTCTGGAGGATTAAGTCCCACTTCGACATTGCTCAACTACATGCTGGAGGAATAAACCCTGCATACAGTACCTTGTACAAGCATTCCCCCCACATAACATCTCCAACGCTTCCCCATATTATCGCGAAGACATATGATTTCACTTATCTGACCCAACCGAGTAAGTCTGTATTTTGCTGCGAATGTTCCAAGCCTTAAATGATGATATCATCATTCAAGCCCCAGTTTATCAGTTGATCTTGAGATGACCCATCCGAATCAAGCACAGCCTCCCTGGCCTGCAACGTCCCATCAGGACAGACTCGGATGCACCCCGGGCTCCCAATCTTACCACAGGATTTCCACTGATTTAGATGCTTCCGATCTCGGGCGGATCTGACCGACATCGATGATTGGAAGGACTCCGTTGAGGGCACCAAACAGGGACCCGGATGTCCTCGGGAGTCCAGCCAGTCACTCGCCTCCTTGTCCAAGAAAAATAACAATGCTTTTCCATGGCTTTCAACTCGTAGTTTAGTTGGAAAGAGGAGGCTGTATTTGAGAGTAAGGTCTCTGAGACATCTTTTTACCTCAAGAAAAGTTTTCTGCTGGTCCTGAACTCGCTGCATGTAGTCATTGTAGCTTGAATTTGGGTTCCCTTTGAACAGCAAGTGGATAGCCTGCAGGATAGCATCCCAGAAAATGAAAAGCCGGGCAATAATTGCTCTTGGCGGTGTTCGAGTCTTAGGCGGAGGCAAGAGCGCTCTGTGCTAAAGATTTTTGAAAGCCTTTTGGAGGCCAACACGGTTGTAATCCAGTCTTCCAGAAATAACTCGGCTGAAGGTCCTTCCGCTTTATGAGGGAAACCTACAAAACATTGATTATTCCTACGCAAACTCCATTCAGAATCCTCCACCCGATCATCTAACGCACTACTCGATTCTGGAGGTCAACGGCAGTGTCTAGAAGTGTGCAAAACTCAGTTTGCAAAGTATGTGCGTTTTGCTCAGTAGTGGTTACCTGGTCTGATACTTTACATAAGTTACATTGCATCAACTTGACCTCCATGATAAAAGAGTCAATCTTATGGACCATGTCGTCCTGCATAGTTTGGATTGCTGCCAGAACATCTACCAGAGAGGGGGCTGTCTCCACAGTCCACTGCTTCTCTTCGCCATGGTCAGTTATAGTTAACTTTTGTGCCCCGGGGCTCGGAGATATGGGCTGAGCATAATTCAGGATTATTTGGCCGGGGCAACCCGGGTTCCCTTCTCTTTTACCATCACTGACCCTCAAAGGGAGCCGAGTGTTCCAGGAACTCACCAGATGCACCTCCTCTGATGAATTGCAGAGTGTGCTTGCTCCAATCACCACTCCAGTGATGTTGTGTCCTACTGCTATGGGCAGGTGGCCATCTGGATGTCCCCTGTTGTTGCAGTCATTTAGGGCCCCCACAGACTACGGGTGTGACCACAGCAGGCAAACAGCTCAGCCATTGGTCTACTCGGAAACTCCTGGGGGTATGGCCAAGGCAATGCAGACAATGTGGGCCCCCACCCAACCCCAGGATGAGATCACCAGTCTGCGCCAGATTCTCCTATTTGCCCCAGGGGTCACCACACTCAGGGTCAGGTCTACATCCCCCTTGTCTCATTGGGACGCCGGGCTTAGGAGGCCCAGCAAGCAGCGGAAGTTCTGCACTCAGGCAGCTTCCCCCCAGGTTCTTTCTGATGCCGCAGCCTCAGCACCAGCCACACAAACAGGGTCCCCAGCTCATCTGTCTCCTCTGCTAGTTCTGGTCCCTTTGCCGTAGCTCTCCAGGCACTCGGAGGGCCCCTGTATGTAGCTGGCTGGCCTCCCCGTCCGGCTGCCCTTACTTCAAGGGCCGCCAATCTATTTCACCAGTCCTCCGACTTGTTCCTTGCCATCAGAATAGATTGCTGCCCATCCCAGCCAAGCAGAGGCCTCTCCGGAATTCACTGCGGTCAGCATCCTCCACTCCAGATCGCGGACCTCCGCCTTCCAGGGTGCCACAAGCCCGAGGCAACTCCACAAATCAGCAGCCAGGGGGAACCTATGACCATGGTCAACCTCATCCAAGGCCGCCCGTTCGCCACTGAGCTCAGGCAGACAAAGGCTCTCCACCACAGGATACGGTTTGGAAGCCCTCAGAGGGGCCTCTCACATCCTCCCAGGGCCAACGCCTTCTAGGAGTGCAGGTCCCACAGCTCCATTTCACCACCGCTGCTGGCCTCACCTCCCTGGGCTAGCCATCTCAGGGCTGCATCCCCTCACCGGATCTCGTTCCTCGGTGGCCCCGCTGGAATCACAAGCAGGCGATTAGGTCATCTGTGTCAGTGGGGCCCATCAACCCCATCAACTCATCCGAATTTGGTTGCTGGAAGCCTCTCTGCCTAGCCCCTCTTGGGGTGGAGAAAATGGAGCTGGATGTTTTACAGGCCGTCGACCCGCCGGAGCTAGTTATACGCTCCGGATGGCAGAATTATGCTCACGACCGGCCCCAGGGCAAATGTGGCTGCACATCGAAACTTCGATGGGGGGTTTATTGCTGAGGCACTGCAAGATATTGCCGTATTCAGTCCGTGCGGACAGGAGCACTGGTAGAAGCATCTACTCGGCCATCTTGTCAGGCCACGCCCCCACCTCTGCTCTGGATGATGCTCTGATCTTAGGCATTTCAGAATCTTCATCAATGAGTTTGGTTACTCATGGCAATACTCTTCTTGCTTCTCTTACACTTGTGGATCAATCGGCTGGATTGAAGCTTTCATCATCAGACAGATTTGTCCCTTTATCAACATTTGTTTCATTATTTAAAACACTTGCCATTGGACCCCCTTGAACTGCTCTTGGGATTTTTAGAGTTTGTGTGTTTGAAGTTTGATTTTCTTTTTTGTTTAGATCTGTTTATTGCATTTTTATTTTACAATCCACTCATACAAGCAACAATGAATTACAACTGTACATTAACAGCAACTGCATCCTAGCATTGCAGGTGAGAATACAATATATTGTTTTTGGATATAGGCTGCATATCACAGTAGTGTTCCATGGAGGCAAGTTTTAGATATATATATATATCCGGTCTTCAGGGAAGTTGTGATTGCTTATCTAAGCAACACAGTTCAGTTGCAGGGTTCACAAGTCACAAGAATTAACAAATCACAATTTCAGACGTAAACAATCAATTTCTAAGGGTGACAGTAATAGTAGCAATAATAAACATTCAGGACCATTAAATCATACCCCCCTCCATGGTATCATATACATTGCACTCAGTTGTAAGGGCCACAATAAGAGATGCTGTGTGAGTCTCCTTGGCTTCATTGGATCCTGGAGCTGGGCACGTGGTGTCAGGACATATCGCGTTATGGTACTACTATATGGGGATAAGGAGGAACACCCCCTCTACTCCTTCCCAGGGAGGGGAGGGGGTTTTCCTCCCCCTCTACTACCACCCCCTGTCAGTCAATGGGTCACTCAATGGTGTGGAGGCATCATGTGTGTCAGTGTGCAAGTCAGCTATGATAGCATCCCAGCAAGTGGATATGGGATATTTATGAAGCCCCAGGTTGTCTTCCCTGCACAGTGCTATGCTCTCTGCTTGTGCACAGGCAGTAGGCAGCCGCATTCAGGCCATGATGTGCGGGAGGTCAGGCTGTGGGTGAGAGTTAATGTTATGTTTATTAAACAGATGAATTCCACATTTTTAATATAACTTAATTCCCTCCCATCAATCATAAATTCATTATTAATAAGGTTTTATTTGGAGATTACTCAGGGTTTATTTTGATAAAATAATGTGGTAATACCACATGCTAAGTTAGTAGTAATACTGCATTAGGTGTGTGTTACAGCACATGACAAGCTCCACTGCTGAGATACTGATGTGAAACCTCATTGTTAAACCTCCATGATCTACAAGACTTATTCACAGTATTAGCCCTGCACAAATGTCCACAGTAATTATTTGGAGTGAATTGTGCAGGGAGAAGGTGTGGAATTTGCATAAAAATTGTAATCCAGTATATCAGGTGCAAGCTTCCATATGTGCCCAATCTGGGATTATTGGAGCACTCATAATGTGTCCATTAGTATAGAAAACTGTACATCTAGTACTCCCTCTGCTGAGGTGATACTGCTGATGGTGAGGATACTGCTGATGGTACCTTGTGCTCTGGCTTCATGATGGCTCGGTTGATGAGGGCGTTCTCGTCAGCAGCAATGAGATATTCTTCCTTCCCGCTCAATGGGTTCAGGAGTGCAGGCAGGTGGATCCATCTCACCTTCTTCCTGGAGTAGGATTTAAAGTCATCCTAAAGAGATGTCACAGGAGAGTCAGTCCACGGTCAATGGACAGCAGAGGAGGAAGTAAACTCACATCTGTTGAGCAATACTCTACTGTTTCTGTTTCCAAACCACAAGATGGAAGAGACCCTTATCATAGAAACACATTTCTGATCCCTGAGAACTTGACTAGTTGTAGAGTGTCAGGGAAGACTGTTTTTATCTTATAGTTAGAATTTCTTCCCTGAAAGTCTCTTCACTGGAAAAAGGACATTACCCCTCTAAAGGACGAAAAAACAATACTGAAAAAGTGATGTGGATCGGCTGTAGAATGTAGAGAACACAGTAAATTTAATTTACAATATTTCTGGTGCTCAAAGACCAGCTTTATTCCAAGTGTGGCAGTAGATCTGAATTGGGTGCAAATAGTGTTTGCACAGATTTTTCCTTCGGAGTCGGGACAAATTTCCTTTGACCATGCACTATCCTCCAAGTGTTATCAGCAGGAATCTGCATGTTCAGCCCACTTTGCAAAGTCAACAACCACAATGTACTACTGGTTGCAAAGACTGTTAGTGGACATTACTCGCCATATGAACCAGAGAAACCCATAATAAGATGCAAAACCCATGTGTTAACAATGTAATCATCTTTGCCACTATCCTGTGGCATACCAACCCCACCACGGTTGTTTTGGGGATATTGATGGGGGTTGGGGTTCTCTTACTGGAAGTATATTAATGTACCTACTCACTGTTGCTGCTTGCTTTTCTTTAGTGTATCTTTTACACTTCATTTGTGATAACATGCAATGTGAGTTTCCTGAGATTGGGTAATGATCACTGATAATGCCTTGGGTTTGTACTACAATTGGTTATTCCTCTGCAGAACATAATTCACCTGTACCGTTGCACTGTGCCTTGATCATTGCACTGATCATCCTAAAACATGCTTAAAAAAACACTGTCATCATGCCATGAGGAGTATTCATCCTTCGCTCTCAGAGTCTGGGTACCAGAATATCATCTAGAAAAATGTAGGGTCACATGCATCAAGCAAAATACCGGTCGCAAACAGGTCGATTTGCAGAATCTGCCCCTTTGCAGCTGGTATTTTGCCCTTTGCGATGAATCAAGCCAAAACCCATTCACAAAATAGGTAATCGCAAAATTTGCGATTACCTATTTTGCAAATGCATTTATGGACTCGCATTTTGTGTTTCCTTAAATTCAATGCAAGAAGCAATCTAAGAATGCGACTTTGCATATAAGAAATCGCAAATTAGCATCCAACTTCAAGCTGGTGGTAATTTGCAATTTCTTAGAAAAATGCTAAAAAGTGAATTTTTCTAGTGCTATGTGGTGCTCAGACATGCGCTTGGGGCATGTGTGTGCGCCACGTGTGCACAGAGGCCAATTTCAGGGGTGAAACATGGTGGCCTTTAGGGCTCCTATCACCCTTGAAATTGCATTCGCAATTTGCGATTACCTATTTGGTAATCGCAATTTGTGAATGGCTTCCCATTCATTCCTATGGGCCTCTAGGCTTATAGGAATAAATGGGAAGGCATTCCTTAACTGCGATTCATAATTAAGTAATGCGTAGGAATCACAAATATTTTTGCAAAACCTTCATGAATAGGCAATTGCGATTCCTTAATAATCGCTATTAAGGAATCGCAATTGCCTAGCTTGATGCATGTGCCCGTAGTGTCCTAAATATTATTTACATAATATTCCCACGTTGTTAATAACATAACATCTACTTACATTGTAATGTTTTGTAAACAATATTTAAGACATAATATTAATGTTGGAAGATATATTCATACGTGATATTCTGATATACAGTCAAACAATGGTACTTACCCAGGTATAGTTCCTATATTGTCCCTCGGTAGCCCAGCTTTGGATTTAGTTGGAGGAAGGTAGACGCATTAGTGGCTCACTGCAGCTGCACTGCAAGGTCCCTCAAGCTCAGAACAGGCAGAGACCAAGGGGCTCTCCAAGCTTCTGTCACTCAGAATAGGGTACCTACAGACAGAGAAAGTGCAAGCTTCCATCGCCCAGAAGAGCCTCACTACACACAGAAATAGTGCAAGCTTCCCTCACCCAGAATAGCCTCACTACAGACAGAAGCATTGCAAGCTTCCCTCACCCAGAAGAGGCTCACTACAGACAGAAGCAGTGCAAGCTTCCCTCACCCAGAAGAGGCTCACTACAGACAGAAGCATTCCAAGCTTCCATCGCCCAGAAGAGGCTCACTACAGAAAGAAGCAGTGCAAGCTTCCCTCGCCCAGAAGAGCCTCACTGCAGACAGAAGAAGTGCAAGCTTCCCTCGCCCAGAAGAGGCTCATTTCAGACAGAAACAGTGCAAGCTTCCCTCACCCAGAAGCGGAGCTTCTCAGACAGACAGGTGCAGTGTACTCGGGTGCAAACTTCCCTCACCCAAAACACATGCAGTACAGACAGCAGCATTGTGAGCCTCCACCATCCAGAACAGGTGCACTACAGACAGAAGCAGTACAAGCTTCCCTCACCCGTAACAGGTTCAATATAGACAGTAGGAGCAGTGCAATCTTTCAAAAAATACCCAGAAGAGGTTCACTCCAGACAGACAGGTGCAGTAAAATCAACAATCCAAGCTTCCAACACGCGGAACAGGTGGACAACAACAAAGAGACAGGTGAAGTAAAGCCAATAGTGCAAGCTTCCATCACCCAGAACAGATAAACTACAGACAGACAGGTGCAGTAAATCTAACAGTACAAGCTTCCTTCACCTGGAACATGCACTACAGATGGGCAGGTGCCTTACAGTTTGACAGTAAAATCAACAGTGCAAGTTCCCTCGCTCAGAGCAGTTGCAGTACAGACAGCAGCAGCAGTACAAGCTTCCCTCAACTACAACCGGTACAATACAGACAGACAGATACAGTAAAGTCAACACTGCAAGCTTCCCTCAGCCATAATAGGTACACTACAGACGGACACGTGCAGTAAAGCCAGCAGCAAAAGCATCCATCACCTAGAACTGGTAGAATACAGTCAAGTGAAGTAAAGACAACAGTGCAAGCTTCTGTCACCCGTAACAGTTGATTACAGACAGACAGGTGCAGTAAAGTCAACAGAGCAGGCTTTCCTCACCTAGAACAGGTACACTACAGCCATTCAGGTGCAGTAAAGCCAACAGTGCAAGCTTTCATTACCAGGAACAGGTACACTACAGACAAACAGGTGCAGTAAAGCCAACAGTACATGTTTCCTTCACAAGGAACAGGTACAATACAGATGGACTGGTTCCTTACAGATGGGCTGGTGCAGTAAATAAACTGTGCTAGTTCCCCTATCCAGAACAAATGTAGTACAGACAGCGACAAATCAATACTCCCTCACCCAGAGCAGTTGCAGTGCAGACAGGAGTGCAACCTGCCCTCGCCAAGAAAACGTGCAGTACAGTGAGCAATGCAAACTTCTCTCACCCAGACAAGATCCAGTGACAGCTTCCCACACCCAGAAGAGATGCAGGCATTGCTTGCCTCACTAAGAAGAAATGCAGTGATAACGTCCCTCATCCAGAAGAGATGCAGTGATAGCTTGCCTTACTCAGAGGAGATGCAGTGATAGCTCCCCTCACCCAGAAGATATGCAGTGATAGCTCCCCTCTCCCAGAGAGATGCAGTGATAGCTATCCTCACCCAGAAGAGATGCAGTGATAGTTCGCCTCACCCAGAAGAGATGCAGTGATAGCTTCCCTCACCCAGAGAGATGCAGTGATAGCTATCCTCACCCAGAAGAGATGCAATGATAGTTCGCCTCACCCAGAAGAGATGCAGTGATAGCTTCCCTCACCCAGAAGAGATGCAATGATCGCTTGCCTCACACAGAAGAGATGCAGTGATAGCTCCCCTGACACAGAAGAAATGCAGTGATAGATCCCCTGACACAGAGGAGATGCAGTGATAGCTTCCCTCACCCAGAAGAGATGCAGTGATTGCTTGCCTCACACAGAAGAGATGCAGTGATAGCTCCCCTGACACAGAAGAAATGCAGTGATAGATCCCCTGACACAGAAGAGATGCAGTGATAGCTTCCCTCACCCAGAAGAGATGCAGTGATTGCTTGCCTTACTCAGAAGAGATGCAGTGATAGCTCCCCTGACACAGAAGAGATGTAGTGATAGCTCCCCTCACCCAGAAGAGATGCAGAGATAGATCCCCTCACCCAGAGGAGATGCAGTGATAGCTTCCCTCAACCAGAAGAGATGCAGTGATTGCTTGCCTCACCCAGACGAGATGCATAGCTCCCCTCACCCAGAAGAGATGCATTGATAGCTTCCCTCACCCAGAGGATATGCAGTGATAGCTCCACTCACCCAGAAGAGATGCAGTGATAGCTCCCCTCACCCAGAAGAGATGCAGTGATACCACCCCTCACCCAGAAGAGATGCAGTGATAGCTTCCCTCAACCAGAAGAGATGCAGTGATAGCTTCCCTCACCCAGAAGAGATGCAGTGATAGCTTGCCTCACCCAGAAGAGATGCAGTGATAGCTTCCCTCGCCCAGAAGAGATACAGTGATTGCTTGCCTTACTCAGCACAGATGCAGTAAAAGCTTCCATCAATCAGAAGAGATGCAGTAATTGCTTCCTTCACCCAGAGGAGATGCAGTGATAGCTTTCCTCACTCAGAAGAGATGCAGTGATAGCTTCCCTCGCCCAGAAGAGAGGCAGTGGTAGCTTCCCTGACCCAGAAGAGATGCAGTGATAGCTTCCCTCACCCAGAAGAGATGCAGTGACAGCTTCCCTCACCCAGAGGAGATGCAGTGATAGCTTCCCTCACCGAGAAGAGATGCAGTGATAGCTTCCCTCACCGAGAAGAGATGCAGTGATAGCTTCCCTCACCTAGAAGAGATGCAGTCATTCCTTCTCTCACCCAGAACAGATGCTGTAATAGTTTCGCTTACCCAGAAGAGAGGCAGTGAATGCTTGCCTCATCCTGAACAGGAGCAGTACAGATAGCAGTACAACCTTGCCGCCCTAAGAATAGTCAGCAGTTCAAGCATCCTGCACCCAGAAGAGATGCAGTTATAGCTTCCCTCACCCAGAAGAGATGCAGTGATAGCTTCCCTCACCTAGAAGAGTTGCAGTGATAGCTCCCCTAACACAGAGGAGATGCCTGCCTGCTCTGTGCCAAGCTACAAGAGAGTGAGGACGGGTTAATGTTTCTGTGTATCTGACTTACCCTGACTAGGATTGTGGCTCCTACTTGGACAGGGTGTATACTCTGACAACCAGAAACCGTAATTTCTAACAGCCCTGCTTTATAGGAGACATATATATATAGTCAAGGAACTTATGTACTTTGACAATAGTGGTAGTGGCAAAGTCGTATGTGCAGTGCATGCACAGCCTCTTCAGTCTGCAATGGGAGCTGAAGGTTGTGTTTTCACTTTGTCTCTCATAGAGTGGCACAGCTGGTGCTGCAGCCCTTATATGGACAGCTAGCCTTACATGCCCTGGGTACTGGGCACCTTATACTCGGGCTTATAAGTAAGTCAGCACATGCCAATTGGGGACACCCCAATTGGCATAGTCGTAGTCGTACTTGTTGGTGGTGCGATTTGCACACAGAAGACGGAGTGTGAGCGAGCAACTGAGTTAGAGAGTGCAAAGTGCTCCCCTGTTGCTGCTGCTGACTGGCTGCTAAGTGAGCAGTGCATGCGTGCCTGCCACTGCCTGCCATCATCATCGCATTATTTAATCAGTTCGAACCTGAGGCCCGCTGAGCGACGTCAGTCAGTGACTCTGACTCGGCGGCCCCTGCTCGGCTCGGGGGTAAAGGATCGACGAGCCCAGGACGACACACCAGTACTGCTGTGACACACACTACTGGACAGTGTAGTGCAGTGAGTGCATTAGTGATATATGCACTCAGCAATACCGGAGTAAGTACATGCAACAGAATAACCAAAGACTTACCAAAAACCAAGATGTCGTTTTGGAAAAACACTGCATTCTCTACTCCTTTAAAAATGCTGTTACCATCCGTTGGAAGACGCTTGCCGCTGACGACGGTCCAAATGGCAGACGTGTGAACTGGAATGTTCCTTGCTTGATGATGACGGACGTGGGATGTTTGGACTCATTGTGTAAAGCATCAAGAGCCCCCCAAGAATCAATGCTGCCGCTATTGCTTCTCTTCATTGATGGGACCATTTTTTGAAAGCCCAGTGTCTAATTTGTGCAAGTTGCTGCAGATATTTTGGGATGATTTTTCCCTTCGTCTTTCTGTCATATCTCCCCCCTACCCTGTTACCCCACCCCTTACCCCTCTACATTTCCTCTGACCTCGTCCTCAAAGATCTCTATATGTTCTCCGTGCAACCGAGGTAACCTGCAACTGATGTAATTTTGGAACAAAAAGGATTTCATGTAAAGCGCTTTGATACCTTCCGGTCTAAGCTATATTAATCCTGAATTCTGAGACCTGAGCAACGTGGCTGATGCCCGGTGGAGCTGCTAAACAGCTAATGAGGAGACTGGCCCTGGTTTCCCCCTGACCGTCACCTACCCAGCCTTACATTGGGCACAGTCTACCTGCTACTGACTCCTTCCTTCCCTCCCTCCTACAAATTCTTGCAACATTATTTTTGTGTACTGTACCTTTCTATGCTCTTGTAACTGATGTAACTTTTAACGTAAAACTCCTAAATGTAAAGCGCTCTAATATCCTCTTGGGTCAAGTACGCGATATACAAAAATTTATAAAATAAAAATAAAAAAGACCTTTTTGTAAGTTAAAGAACACTGTCACTAAGGTCTGGTAGCAAGTCACAGTGCACTCTCAAAGTCGAAAACCAGCAGATAGTAGTCCTACATGGGGAACAAATTGGGGAGAAACCAGCACAAGTGCATGTTTCCTTACAGTTGGTCATTCATTTCTAACTTTCCCTCGAGGGTCCAATGGTGTTAGTGCAGCCTTGAAACTTGCTCTTGGTGTGAGTGGTGTTAATGTCAATTACAATGCTGTGGGGGTGTGACTTCAACATAAAGATCTGTACAGATGCTCCAGCTATTCTAATGATGTGCACATTTTCAGTAGGATAAATATATATACCAAAGCTGGTTTATAACATGGAATAAATATTGTGATTTACAATAAACTCTTGAGAGTTCTGAAAATAGTTGATGCAACCTGAGGTTCCGTGACGATCGTAAGTGGTGTTTTCGACTCGTACGAATATGGTCGAGTCTGGTATCTATGAACCGCAAATGACGAGTTTAGTGGGTGTACGCATTTTCGCTGTGCTAACCTAAACCGTTCGTTTGTTTCGTGGGTTTCTACATCCGAGCCCACGGGTTCCATCTTAGATACGGCATCCATTTTGTCTCTTGCCCTCAAGTAGCCAGCGAACGGACGCTGTCCGCTTTGCGACCCTGGGATTCCCAAACTCTTGCGAAAGACACGTTTCCTTTGAAGGTGTCGTTATGATAAGGGGGACGGCACTGTAAGGCAGATGGCCCCGCTCGAGGCTCATCTTGCCGTGCCGGTCTATTGTCTTAGTTGTGCATTCATTAGGCACGTCCCCTTTGATGCCTGCAGCTCGTGTTTCCCGATACCACCCCTTTTACACCCTTTCCGATCTCCCCACTGTTCCTGTCTTCCTCTGCACCTGTTTCTGTCCCTTCCTCGATTTGTTTATTGTTGATTGGAATGTACTAATGGTGGGAAGATGGGTTTTCACAGTTGGGAACCACCAAACGCTTCTGTACTTATGTTCCGGGCCTTGAATACATGAAAGTAACCCCTTATGGTTTTACGATGGGAACCGAGTTGTAACCTTTTGTGTACCGGGATGTTCAATGCATTAGAACTGTATAAAAAGGAGCGACCCACAGAGGCAAGTGGAATCAGACTCCTCGAACATACACATACTTCCTGTGACTTCTGTGTTCCCTGCAGTAAATAAACCTCGAATCTTTGACGCCGAAGGAAGTGTCCTGTGTCTCTGTCATTTGTACGCCGGAACAGGTTACCCACGAAGGTTTTAGGTGTTATCCCTGGCACCGCTGGGTCTTAAGAAAACCCAGTCCTTCAGTTGGCGCCCAACATGGGGCTGCATCAGTGGTACCGGTCCAAGCCCGACGATCGTGAGGAACTTCGTGTGAAATCTCCGAGGGAAGGTGCACCCCGCTTCATCGATCCTGTTGTCGAAACAAGTGGCCCGACGACTTTTCCGCGAAGATCCCCGCCTCCTGACGGCTGCGACGGACTGCTGCCCTGACTGTAGACCTGTTTTGGCGCCTGGCGTAGACCTTGGTACAGCGAGACGATTGACGGGCCTTCCTGGTGACGCCATCGATCTTTGAGTTAAGTATTTGTGGGTCGCTCCCAGAGTCCTTAGTTGTGGGTGCTTAGTTGTTGCATGGTTCCATTGCATTTGTGGTTCTTAGTACTTGGTTCTTTGTTGTGATATTTGACGTCTGCAGTCGCCAAAAACCGAGGGTTTTTGCTCTTTGCAGGGACATTGTTCATCCTATAACCCTTGAAGTTTGTGAAACTCGGCTAGTGTGCAAGATGCCTGGCCGTAGTACTTTGTTCAGTTGTTTTAGACGTTGTGGTGCGGATTCCCGACTGGAGGATTCGTGTCCGATACCTCCGGTTGGAACTCCAACTTATGAGCTATATAGCAAACACGGGTTAGGTCCGATTACCTTTAATGAATATTGGATTCGCTATACTAAAAAGGATGGTGTCCTTAGTTGGCCACCTCATGGTAGTTTTGAGACCCCGATTTTAGATAATCTTGAGGCTAAATTGTTTCAGAAAAAATCAAGGCCGGCCATGTTTGATGCCTTTCGGTTGTGGCGTAAAGAAGCCAAACAGAGAGAGATCAGACAGATTAAACGCAATAAGAGAGAAGGAGTTGTTACTACGGTAAGAAATGCAGAGCAGTTTCAGCGAGATAAGGAGGAAAAGGAAGAGGAAGTCTTCGATAGATTGCAACGTATGTCTGTAGACAAGTGTTACCCCACTTTACCGACGGGTACGGATAAGAAGGAGGAATCTGCAGATGACCCTTTAATGTCCTATCTTTTGAAGTCGCCACCTCCGTACGCACAGGGCACTGTAACTCCTGTGGTTCCTCCTGCCCCTGTTCCTCCTGCTCCAGTTCCACAACCTGTCCCTCAAAATGTCCCTGCTCCTCTACCTGCTTCCGTCCCTACTGCTCCTCCACTTGTACTTCCCCATACTCCTGCTCCCGCTGCTCCCGCTGCTCCTGCTGTTCTGGTTACTCCTGCTGCTACTTCTGCTCCTGACTCTTCTCTTGTTACCCCGTTGTGTTACTCTTCTTCTCCATCTGTTCAACGTCGTACCCCCTCTGTTGCTGCTAACTTCTTTAATTCTCTTGGACCTATTCTTGAGTCCTCTGGTTCGGACGGTCCTCAAAGACGAAGTCAGCTTCCTGGTGGTAGGGAGCGTGACTCATTGTATAATATGGCTATGGGTTGGATGAAATACCCCTTTAGAAATCCTCCTCGTGTAGTGTTAGATACGTTTTGCCAATTCAACATACCGACACAAAGGTTCGTGTTTGAAGAAATGTGCACGGCTTTACGTGACCTAATATCGGCTGATGCATCTGATGAGGTATTGACTGCTCTGACTAACCTTCAGATCCAGTTTGCGAGCGGAATGTTGGTGGGCACCAATGTTCGACGTGCTGTCGAGCAATTATTGTCTTTTCGTCCTTCTACGATGCCTCGGGCATTGTTTGTGGAGGACATTGAGGGACCGCTTGCAGTGCCTGGTCAGTACCCCATGCGCGAAGTTCCACCAGTATGGATGCCTGGCGATCCTAATGCTAACCCCATTATTCCGCCATACTTCCAGAGAGTGTGGATACATCTTCCGTGGAAACGATCGGAAGTTTTGTAGGTAAAGCAATCTTTGCCTGACCCTCGCAAAAATCCTGCAGGGTATTACAAGGAATTGTCCCAGTTAGTGGATGCGACGGTGATGAATCTCGCCGATATCGATATGTTGTTCGGCAATGTTGTACCGCAACCGGTATGGGCGAAGATTCGGCACGAAGACCATGCGGCAGAATTAGGCGGTGACTGGGCTGCACTTCTTGCGGCAGATGGCCTGCAAGTTGGTGGGGCCAAGCCCGAACAATTGATTACTAATCTCCCTCAGAGAATAATAACTCTTATGAAAACGCTCATGCCAGCTATGAAGGTGAATTGGGACAAACTGTCCGCTTGCAAGCAGAAGAAGGATGAGAGCGTCTCTGATTTCTTTACGAGATTTGAGGAGGCTTTCATCGACCATAGTGGTCAAGATATGGGTACTGAAGGAGGTCAGCGATTGTTTGTGGATAAGTTTGTCTCAAATTTGCTGCCTGATTTAAGCAACAAATTGCGTAATTCAGAAAGTGCGTGGGCTGTTTCTACTTCTGCTCAAATATTGGCTACGGCCCAATATTATGAGAATAGGGAGAAAGAGGAGAATGATCGTGCTGACAAGAAAACGAAAGAGCTCAAAACTAAAGTGTTGTTGCAACAGGCGTATCCTCCACGTTCGAATCAGAATGATTCGCAACAGCGGAACAGATCACAATCTCAGTCGAATAGGTCACAATCACGAAATGATTCCTCTTCGCAGAGATCTTCGTTAGGGTACAATCAGTGTGCCTATTGTAGGGGTGAGGGTCATTTAAAATTCGATTGTCCAGTTCTGAATGAGCGTAATAGTGGTAATTCGTCTAGAGGAGGTCGTGGTGGTTCTCAACAGACATCACGTGGTAGAGGTCGCGGTGCTCAAAACGACCGTTCCACTAATACTTCTGACTCCAATAATTGTTTTGATCAGCACGGATCGTCGCAAGGGCGATCTGCTCAGTACAATGTGGATGATTATTACGTCGATCAGGATGCTGACGATGGTAATTACTAGGACAGCCATAGACAAGGAGAGGGAGTAGTATCAGTTCCGGTTGATCAGAGAGGGCCTTAGTTGCCACCTCGGGCGTCGTTGAGCCTTTTCTGTTGGACTGGTAGTTGCCACCTCGGGCGTCGTTGAGCCTTTTCTGTTGGACACTGGTGCAGCGAAAAGTTCCATAATGCATTCGAAACTCCCAGGCGCACCTTTGTCTGGCTTAACAAATGTTTCCGTTGGATTCTCTGGCGCCCCTGTTAGCAATCCGGTTTCGTGCCCTTTGCCTCTTACGATTGGGCCTCGTGAGCTGAAAGCTCCGCTGATTTTGACCACTGGTTGTGGCGAAAATCTTTTGGGCCTGGATTTGCTAAAAAGTTTGTATGCGACTTTGTATTGTTCTCCTGCGGGAGTAAAGCTTACGTTAGGTGAGAGAGTTGTCTCTCCTATGTACTTATCCATCGATAAGCTTCCACCGGAATTGAGTTCTCTTCCTGCATCTTTGTGGGCAACAGGTCCCAATGACGTGGGCCTGCTTGACATCTCCCCCTATGTTGTTCACTTGAAATCTAATGTGCGACTGCCACGTATTCCCCAGTATCGTATCTCCCTTGATGGTGAGCGAGCATTGTTAGCTATTATCTACGATTTGATTGACAAAGATGTTATCGAGGAGACTCGGGGAAACGTGTGCAATAGCCCTGTACTGCCCATTTTGAAGCGCACGGATCCATCCAAACCACCTGTTTATCGTTTTGTTATCGATTTACGGGAGGTGAATAAAATTGTGATTCCTCAGTTCCCTGTTGTGCCTGATATCACGGCGCTACTGACTCTGATTCCAGCCTCTGCATCTTGGTTCTCTGTGATCGATCTGAAGAATGCCTTCTTCAGTATTCCGATTGCTGAGGAAAGTAGAGACCTTTTCGGTTTCTCTCTTGGTGGCCGCAGCTTCCGGTTTAAACGTGCTCCTCAGGGCTACTGTGAGAGTCCATCGATATACAGTCAAGCCTTGAAGGGCCAACTTGATGCGTTTGTGTTGCCGGCTGGTGCGGCCTTGATCCAATACGTTGACGACTTATTGGTGGCTGCAGATACTCAGGACATATGCAAAATTGCAACGGTATCATTGCTGCAGCATCTCTGTGACTTACATCACAAGGTGTCGCCTTCTAAACTTCAATATTGTTGTCAAGAAGTAACCTATCTAGGTCACTTATTGTCAAAGGAGGGAAGAAGGTTGACCCCAGAGAGAATTGCAGCGATTGCTCGAATGACTGTGCCAACAACTCAGAGAGATGTGCATGCCTTTTTAGGTATCACGTCATACTGCAGACAGTGGATTCCAAATTTTTCATTGCTAGCGAAACCATTGGTAGCTCTTACGTGCAAGGATGTTCCAACTCCTTTACCATGGACGGAAGAATGTCAGAAAAGTTTTTCTGAACTGCGTGACGCATTGTGTTCGGCTCCTGTGTTAGGGACCCTGACTACAGTAAGCCGTTTACACTGTACGTTCATGAGAGAGAAGGTTGTGCGTTGAGTGTTTTGACGCAACAATTTGGTGGTAAGCAGCGTCCATGTGCATATTTTTCCTCGACCTTGGACCCGGTAGCTAGAGCATTGCCGAGTTGTTTGAGAGCAACAGCGGCAGCTGCGGTGTCCATCCGACAATCTGCAGGATTGGTCATGGATAATATGCTTACGGTGATGGTTCTGCATGCAGTTGACACTCTCTTGAATCGTACGAAAACTCAGCATTTGACGAGTGCAAGGTTGTCTGGTTATGAGTTGACGCTTTTGGCAAGTCACATTCAAATAAAACGCTGTAATGTCCTGAACCCGGCGACTTTGTTGCCAATCAGTATGGAGTCAGATGAAGTAGCACCTCATGATTGCTACTTGCGAACTGAAGAGGAAACAAAAGGTCGTGTAGACCTGAAAAATACTCCATTGGAAGATCCCGATGGGACCCTGTATGTGGATGGTTCATGTTTTAAGTTGCCGAATGGCGATGTGACGACTGCGTATGCTGTGGTGACATTGAATACTGTTGTGGAGACTGCGAGATTGAATCAAAATTTTGCTCAGGCGGCAGAGCTGATTGCCTTGACT
Organism: Lissotriton vulgaris; assembly: GCF_964263255.1. Taxonomy (NCBI): domain Eukaryota; kingdom Metazoa; phylum Chordata; class Amphibia; order Caudata; family Salamandridae; genus Lissotriton; species Lissotriton vulgaris. The sequence continues at coordinate 1,108,486,837 of NC_141699.1, read as the reverse complement.
AGAGCGTGTGTGTTGTCGAAAGGGAAACGGGTGAATGTGTTTACCGACAGTCAGTATGCATTTGGCGTAGCGCATAGCTTTGGACGTTTGTGGCGAGAGAGAGGTTTTATGACATCGCATGGTACGAAGATCCAACACGGACAGCTCGTGAATGATCTTTTGGATGCACTTACATTGCCCAAGCAGGTGGCGATTATTAAATGTAGTGCACACCGTAAGGTGACGGATGATGTTGGTCGTGGCATTGCGTTCGCTGATGAAACTGCTAAGGAGACTGCTCGGAATCTTAGTACCAGAATGTATGTGACGAGTTCGGTTAGGTGGCCTACAGAGACTAGTATGTGTGAGGATACCATCGAGAGTGTGAAAATGATTCAGAACGAGGCCACCGTAACTGAAAAGACGAAGTGGAAAGAGAGTACGGGAAAGTTGGATGCGAATGGTTGTTGGATTGATCTGTCGGAGAATAAGAGGTGGATGTTGCCAGATGCATATGTACTAGCTGTTGTGACGATGGCACACGGCTTGGCACATATTAGCGCGAAAGGTATTTGTAAGTTGTTGTCCCCTGTATGGAAGAATGATGGTATCACGAAGTGTGCTGAGAGACTGGTGAAGAATTGTATGATATGCATGATGTACAATCCTGGAAAAGGAACCCCTACACCTCCTGGCCATTTTGCTCCCCCTTCATGTCCCTTTGAAGTGATCCAGCTAGACTTCATCCATATGGAGCGATGCAATAACCTGAAATACGTTTTAGTTGTGGTTTGCGCGTTCTCCCGATGGATCGAAGCCTACCCTCTCAAAGATAATACCGCCTTGTCCACTGCGAAAATCCTGCTGAAGGAATACTTTCCTCGGTATGGAATGCCACGAATTGTATGGTCTGATAACGGAAGTGAGTTTGTGGGGAGTGTGATGAAGAGTGTGTGTAAGGGCCTTGGAATTACTCAGAAATTCCACAGCGCCAATCATCCCCAGTCAGCAGGTTTGGTTGAAGGGTATAATGGCACCCTCAAATTGAAGCTGGCGAAGGTTCAGGCTACGACTGGTCTCTCGTGGCCTGACGCCTTACCCCTAGCCCTTCTGTCTACTAGGGCGACTGTACACTCCCGAGTAGGGCTTAGTCCCTACGAGATTGTGTTCGGCCGCCCTGCGAATGTTTGGGGGGTTCCTAGACCGAGTGTGTTCTCTGATCTTGAGTACCCAATGTTGATCGATTATCTGCATGATCTGACTGCTAAACTGAGGTTAATTCACCAACAGGTCTTTGAAGCACTGCCGACGCAGACGGAGGGTCCAGGCCACCAGCTCCAGCCTGGAGACTGGGTGGTGACGCGGAACTTCGGACGTAAAAGAAACCTTGAGCCCCGCTTTACTGGACCCTACCAAGTTCTTCTCGCCACGAGGACTGCTGTTCGTTTGGAAGGTCGTAAACACTGGGTGCACGCCACCCATACTAAAAAGGTACCTCTACCTTTGCCGGCAGACTCGTGGGTGAGGAAGGGCATTGCTTCGTCTGAAACGGAAACTGCACAGACCTTTGTTCCTTTTAGCGACGCTCAGCTTGTTGGAGAACCCTCAGCGCAGCAGGACGACATTGTTGAACAATTGCCACCTAAAAACTCAAGATCTGAGTGGTTGATTGACCAGCAGAACTCTGTCCCACCATCGGATCAGTTGTTTGATGAACAGACACGTCCTGGGAGAAGCCGATACTTCCTGAGATCTAATACTAAGGACAAATAAAAAAGTTTTTGCTTTCTCCCTTGACATCCACATTACCCCATTGACACCATTCAGTCTGAACACACTCGTATAATTTTGGTTTTTGTAAATATTGTGAGTTTGTTTCCACATATGTTTTTGCTTCCACAGCTTGGAGATATTGTGTATATTTGTAAATAAGTACCTCACATCCGGGTGTACCGTAGGGCCGCGCGTGTACTTCCTTCTGGTTAGTAGGTCTTGACACTAGGTCGAAGGCCGTCGGTTCCTGGGAACTCCTGGGGATTGACTACTGCTACACAGAACGAAGTGCGTCAAGAAATGTTGCGGACGGTTTTAGAGGATGCCGTTCTCTAAGCTGGTGGATTTGGAAAAAGCTCAGGCTCAAAGATTCAAGTTGCAGCAAATTACTCGCACAAAATGCTTCATGATTCAAGTGTTCCTCTTGTTCTTAACTGTTTCTTCGCTATTGGCGGGTGGGGTGTATTACTTGATATTGACGTTCTTGCCTTCTGCCTCACCTACCCCTTCTCCTGAACCTAAAACTACCTCCACTGTTTCTCCTCATTCCTTCCACATCTTACCCCAACACGAGCAGGCCAGACGTGCGGAATTTAGGAATAATTCCTTTATTCAGCTCCTTCATCAACATCAGTTGGTGGTTAACACTACCAATTGTTGTGTGTGTGGGTTGATGCCACATACCACTGATAAGGGAATTCCGTACTTGGTCCTTCCTTATAGTTCCCAGGGTTCAGCTCGAGCATTTCAAACAATGTTTCGAAGTGCACTAGATTCCTACCCCAATCGAGAGCCACGTCCTTCCCACTTTGGTCCTGGTCCGTACCACAAGCCATTGGCTATAGCGATCGCTGATTTAGATAGGGATATCTATGAGCCTTCGCTCATCCCAGAGGAAGAGGTGCGAGCCTATAGGGATCTGAGTGAGGCTGAGTATAGTGCGCTCGTGGGTGAAAGACAGCTTAGAAGCTCGTCTCCGATATGGATCGTACCCCACCTTGGTAATTTCTGTCTAAAAGGTCGTGGCCGAAGACCGAGAGCTCATCTTGGAGAGAGTGCTTGCTCCGAGACATATGTCTTGCCGATGCTCTCGTCCCCTGTGTTTCTGACTGCCAAGGGTACGTACTTTGTCTTTCATGATCGGGCGTATACGTGGTTACCCTCTGACTTTGCGGGCACATGTTACATTGCAAATTTGTTGCCTCCGACTTTTACAGTCGCCTCCGATTACCACAAGACTCGAATTGTGAGGGGCGTGATTAGCGAAGAGGACACTGCCGGTCAAGAGGCAGGAGACTTTTTCAAAGGTTTCTTTCCGTTTTGGGGACCTATGGTTAATAGTAGGAACCTGAGACAGTTGACCCGAGTGGTGGAATCGACAGCTAATATCACTGCCAGTGCCCTTGGTAATATCACAGCAGAACTTCAGGCGGATAGGCTCATGACGTTACAAAACCGTATGGTTTTAGACGTTGTTTTAGCAGATCGAGGTGGAGTATGTAAGGTGATCCATTCGAGCTGCTGTATTTTCATTCCAGATAACGTTCCGACTGTCTATCAAGCCATCTCAAAGTTGCATAAGATCTCTGAGTCCATACACGTGGACGTAGGGGATTGGACACTACTTGGTTGGTTTTGGGGCCTGATGTCGACTTGGGGTTGGAAGATTCTGATGATCATCGGGGTTGTTGTAGCGTTTCTGTTCACGTGTTGCCTTTGCGTGCAGTGTGGTCCTGCCTTATGTGGCCTCTGTGCTACAACGTGTATAAGACAGCCACCTGTTACCAAAGGAGCTCAGATGGATAGAATTATGTTGCAGCAACATCTGGATGGTTTGATGAATATCGAATATGATTCTGACTAGTGCTTGCCTACATGAGGGCAAAAGGAGCGTCTGAGGTTCCGTGACGATCGTAAGTGGTGTTTTCGACTCGTACGAATATGGTCGAGTCTGGTATTTATGAACCGCAAATGACGAGTTTAGTGGGTGTACGCATTTTCGCTGTGCTAACCTAAACCGTTCGTTTGTTTCGTGGGTTTCTACATCCGAGCCCACGGGTTCCATCTTAGATACGGCATCCATTTTGTCTCTTGCCCTCAAGTAGCCAGCGAACGGACGCTGTCCGCTTCGCGACCCTGGGATTCCCAAACTCTTGCGGAAGACACGTTTCCTTTGAAGGTGTCGTTATGATAAGGGGGACGGCACTGTAAGGCAGATGGCCCCGCTCGAGGCTCATCTTGCCGTGCCGGTCTATTGTCTTAGTTGTGCATTCATTAGGCACGTCCCCTTTGATGCCTGCAGCTCGTGTTTCCCGATACCACCCCTTTTACACCCTTTCCGATCTCCCCACTGTTCCTGTCTTCCTCTGCACCTGTTTCTGTCCCTTCCTCGATTTGTTTATTGTTGATTGGAATGTACTAATGGTGGGAAGATGGGTTTTTACAGTTGGGAACCACCAAACGTTTCTGTACTTATGTTCCGGGCCTTGAATACATGAAAGTAACCCCTTATGGTTTTACGATGGGAACCGAGTTGTAACCTTTTGTGTACCGTGATGTTCAATGCATTAGAACTGTATAAAAAGGAGCGACCCACAGAGGCAAGTGGAATCAGACTCCTCGAACATACACATGCTGTACTTCCTGTGACTTCTGTTTTCCCTGCAGTAAATAAACCTCGAATCTTTGACGCCGAAGGAAGTGTCCCGTGTCTCTGTCATTTGTACGCCGGAACAGGTTACCCACGAAGGTTTTAGGTGTTATCCCTGGCACCGCTGGGTCTTAAGAAAACCCAGTCCTTCAAACCCTGCTATACACAGGGGACTATCAGTGATTGGGAAGAGCAAGCATGTTACAATTCTGTTTTTGGGGGACTGTTTTTTAGGTGTATCTTTTCATGTGAAAGGAAACAATTTAGTTACTCAACCTGAATTTATCCAATGGGGAGAGTAGGCTGGTCATTTGCTGGGGTGAGAGGGAGTATAATTTGAATGACATGTCAACAGACCAATGGCGAAAAAATATTGCTTGGGAGACCCTATATATGTATGTATTTTTGGTATAATATTTCTTCAGAAAACAAAAGACTGGAAATCCAATAAAACTGTTATAGGCCAAACCTAATAAAATGAAAAACTGCAAAATATAGAAAACAGAAAGACAGGACGCCCTCTCCATCTACTTTCCCAAGATCTTGAACTGTGTTGTGTAAACATCAGAACTGCCTTAACTCTCTTGCAGTTCAGGAAGGACCAGGTAATTCACCTCTTAAAAGCAAATGACATTTGGTAGCATCAGAAATTACCACCCACATACATGGCGCCTTTGTGTAAATGATTCCTACCTTTTCCCCAGCTTAGCTCTCCCATTGCAGTCAGCAAAGTCCCTTACATATATATAACATACATGCTATTGCCCAATAATGCCTTTTTGTGTTGAGCACCCGGTCATCCAACCCATCTCAACAACCAAGGCCCCTTACCGTGGTCCTCAGTAACATGACATCCGCGTCTTTCAAGGTGGACGGAGTACAGTTCGCCCACACCTCCCACTCCGGCTTCCAGTAGAACAGAAAGAGAAGGAGGCCAAGGGACAGGATGTGACCAATGATGCACAACACCCTTCGGCATGGGTGGGTCTTGTATCCAAACATGTCCTGCGAAGTAAAAACACAAACATGGAGTGCTAAATAACCTGACAATGAGGCACCTTCTTCCAATTCATAGACATTGAATATAATGAACATTTCTGATCTGTGTGTAGTTGCACATTTTTTGGCATGGCCAATACTTGCAGCAGTGCACTTTTCACCTTCAGTTATTGAACTGTGCAACATTCTCAGAAGTTACCTAACACCTGCATACTTTGATCCACATATACAGGACATGAGTAGCTTTTTTTAGCTGAAGTGCAACCTTCCCATTAACAATACATTAATTCAACCAATATGTTGTTTCCTAGGCTGAAATGTGACAAATTAACCCTCTGAAAAATTGAGTTCTAAACTAGAGTTTATTTTCCCAGATTCTGCTGACTGTACTAGAATATGAAAGACATAACTGTGTTTTAGAGAAAGCTCCAAAGAAACATCAGAAGAAACCCACGTAAATATTGTCAACCGGTGGGGTCAATGATTTTTTGACAGCAGAAGAAGGATAGGATCAACATATTTGAAAATTATTAAAATTAGTGTAATAATGAAACAAGTCAGACAGTGACCAGCCAGAACATATCTGCTTTGTTCTTATCCAATTACTTTTGAAGGGCAGAGAGAGGAATCAGAAGTGTCTGGCAATCAACAATGTAGACAAACTTCTGTATGTGAAGTGGTGATTGATGGTGCAGCAGTGGTGTACACAACTAGTTTCTTATTCCTTTTACTGCTCATATTTGCCACTAAAGTAGACAGAGGCCCTCTAACTCTCGGCCAGTGCGGATGCCCCACTAATGTGACTTGCTTCCCTCTCACCGTGTAAGCAGAACCCTGAATTTCAATACCCTGTTTTCCTCATTGCTCGAGTCGTTGATCCGCGATGGAGCGCAAGTCAGATACACCAACTAGATTCTTCATAGTCAGAGAGTTAACGTTTTCAATTATTCCTTTATGTCAAAATCCACCACATGAGTACATTTCTGAAGCTCACAGGACCTAAAGAAAGGTACTTATAGTCTCACCGGTGTCAGACTGAGACCAGCAGCAAGGCCCAGTCGAGAGCCACCTGCTACTGGTCATCTTGGCGGTTGCAGGAAAGGCCTCCGGTAGCTTGTAGTGTTCCTGTAGCTTGAACAGGAGGCCCGCCTTATGACTCCACTACTTTGTGTTTGATAAAGAGGGAGTAGGTCCAGAAGGTTTTTGTTCTCCTTCATGTCCAGGAAGTGTTCTGAAGTGGGTGCCTGGAGATGCCATATTTATTCCTGACACAAGCTGGCAGGTGGGAATGACTCCTGGCCCAACCAATGGAGTAAAAGTTCCCAAGGCCAACAGAACCCCCTTGGGGAATTTTTCCATAAGGTGACAGTATGTATGTATTGTATTGTATTGCTACTTGTTAAGCGCAGCTGTCACCCAAAGGGTATCCTGGGGCTGAGACCACATCATTCCATCAGGTGAAACACACTACATTGCTCTAGGAAACAAATAGGTCTTAAGGCAGCGGTCTTCAATCTGTGGGGCGCGACCCCCAGGGGGGTCGTGGAGTCCTGGGAAGGGGGTCGCAGATTCTGCAGTTCCTGGCGTCGGGCTGATCGAGGGTGCTCTCGGCCTAATTCACACCGAGGTGTGAAAACCATCAAAGCCTCATTAACAAGTAAAGGTCTTTCAAAGACCTGCGAAGTACTCTGGTCTGTCTTTGTGTGTGTCCAAGCTGTTTGAGCCAGGCACACATACACGAGCTGGGGGGTCGGGGGGCGGGGGTGGGAGTTTTCTGGGGGAGAAGGCTGTAGCCCTTTGAGTTCAATAGACTTAGATGTGGGTTTATTTTTCTTTTTAACGTTTGTTTTATATAGCGCTAGTTTAACCCATAGGTATCAGAGCGCTTTACAAACACACAGTAAACAGCAGAAGGACATTACAATCATTGGTTCAAGTCCCACGAGCCCTCATACCTGGTGCCTGCATGGTGAGATGTTTATACAGCCTGTCGCCCCCCCCCCCCCCAAGCAGGGAGGCGCAGAGATGCCCTCCCATGAGAGAGGAAGAAGGAAGACAACGATGCCCTCCCATGATAGAGGAAGAAGGAAGACGACGCAGAGAGATACTGACCCCCCATGAGAGAGGCACAGACAAGGTGGGTGAATGAATGATGGGTGGATGGATGGATGGACGAAAGGGTGGACGGATGAAGGATGTATGGATGGATGAAAGGGTGGATGGCTGTATGGATGGACGGATGGAAGGATGAAAGGGTGGACTGATGTGTGAAAAGGTGGGTGGATGAATGATGAGTGTAAAGATGAAAGGGTGGATGAAGGATGGATGGATGTGTGAAAAGGTGGGTGGATGGATGGATGGATGAAAGGGTGGATGGATGAAGGATGTATGTATGGATGGAAGGATGAAAGGGTGGGTGTATGGATGTATGGATGGAAGGAAAAAAGGATGAAGGATGGATGGATGGAAGGATGAAAGGATGGATGGATGTGTGAAAAAGTGGGTGGATGAATGATGAGTGGATGGATGTAAAGATGAAAGGGTGGATGGATGGATGAAGGATGGATGGATGTGTGAAAAGTTGGGTGGTTGGATGAAAGGGTGGATGGAAGGATGAGAGGGTAGATGGATGAGGGATGGATGTATGGATGGATAAAAGGATGCATGGATGAATAATGGATGGATTTGTGAAAAGGTGGGTGGATGAGTGATGGGTGAATGGATGGATGAAAGGGTGGATGGATGAAGGATGGATGGAAGGATGGAAGGATGAAAGTGTGGATGGATGGATGAAGGATGGATGTATGGATGAAAAGGTGGATGGATGTATGGATGGAAGGATGAAAAGGTGGATGGATGAAGGATAGATGTATGGATGGATGGATAAAAGGTTGAACGGATGAATGATGGATGGATGGATGTGTGAAAAGGTGGATGGATGTTGGGTGGATAGGTAAAGGATGGATGTATGGATGGTAGGATGAAAGGATGGATGGATGAAGGATTGATGTATGGATGGAAGGATGAAAGGGTGGATGGATGAAGGATGGATTGATGTGTGGAAGTGTGGGTGGATGAATGATGGATGGATGGATGTGTTGAGGTCTAACAGGCACATTTATGGTTGTCGATAGTTGTTTATGATGAGGAGTACCAGTTTCTAGAATTTTTTGTCGGAAGGGGGTCCTTAAGCCTAAAAAGGTTTTACAAGGGGGTCTCAGCATCAAAAAGTTTGAAGACCTCTGTCTTAAGGTCCCTTTTAAAAGAAGTAAGGTCTTGTCTACTCCTCAACGCCAGAGGTAGGGTGTTCCATAGCGTAGCAGCTGTGAAACTAAAGGCACGGCCGCCCATCCTCACTCTATTAATCCTGGGGACCGTCTAAGGCTTCACGTATGGATTTCGCTGCTTCCAAAAGGGCTGTCTCAGTGCTTTAACCAGATCTAAATCCAGATTGGGAGTTGTGAAAATAGTTGTTGGACTCAAGGAAGACAGATTATTGCTTCTGGACTTCCTTCTCAAGGATTTTTGCCGGAACAAGCAGGAGAAAAATAGGCCTAAAATTCTTCTCTCTGGGTATGCTATTTTCAGGATTGGCAAGACATAGGCCGCTTTCCAGGAGAAAGGGTAGATGCCCTTCCGCAAGAAGGAGTTCCAAATGGGATTGAGTCGCTGATTGAGCCACTCGGCCATCAGTTTAAAATACTTGGCTAGGTAAGGATCACCTGGCGAACCTGATTTACATTTGCTCAGTTCACACTTTGAGGCTTCTAGGCTAAACGCACTGAGCTCGGACCAGATTCTGGGCTTGTCCAGAGTCAAGATTGGCGTAGTTGGAGACCCATCTGAGGAAAAAGAGGAATAAATAGCTTGAACTTTCTCCTGAAGAAAAGTAGATAAGTCCTCAGAAAGGGTAACCATGGGAACAATATTGCTATCCAAAGCCAAGGGTTTAATGAAGTCTTGAACAATCTTAAAGACTTTTTCACTGAGCTATCCGAGGACTTTATTTGATTGGTTAAATAGTCTCTAATGGAAGTGTGTTTTAACCCATGAAATTGTTTTGAAGCTGTTCTGTAGGCGCACTTCGCCTCTGAATTGTAGGCTTTTCGCCAAGCACGCTCCCGCTTCTTACAAAGACTTTTCTCCACCTGGAGATCAGAGGTGAACCAGGGTGCAGGGGGTTTCTTCCTGGCTGATTTCATAGTTTTTAACGGGATTTATTTGGTCCAGGGCAGATTTGACCCAACAGTTGAAGGAGCATTCATCCCTACTAGGGTCACCCTGTCGTGTTCATATCTAGGACCCTAATTCGATATTCCCGATTTATGCCCATGTGAGGTTATAATCAATAATATCCTGACAAAGGCATAAGAATCAGATTCATATTCAGTCATAGCCCATGCAATCAAAAGCACAGCATGGCTACTCCCATCAACTCCTAGAAAGCACAACGCGTTCTTTAAACAAACCAAGCCTCCAGCAGCCCGGGAAATTCCCCCCCCTTCTTTTGTTTTGATTTGAACAAGAACTCTTGAAGTCCTGCAAGAACTGTTAGTTCTTGGTGACGTCTTATGTCCAACCTTACGTCAAACCCGGCACCCTTCAGGTATAAAATACAAACAGATGCCTTAAGCAGACACACAGTGGTTTGGAGCAGAGCGGCCATCTACTTGCCCGAGAGCCTAGCTGATGCAAGTGCCCACGGAAGCCGCCCCTCCTGTTTGACGCACTGAGAGAGACGCTGTCTTTTTCTCCAGCTGAGAAAATCCAGCTCCGGTGTTTCCAGCCTACCCTTGCGGGTTGCTGGGATATCAAGTCCTGAGGAAAGAGATACCAGACCTCCCACATTTTATTACCAAGGTACGGAGCTGACTAAACCCGTAAGAGAATTCTTGATGCAGATTATTGGCAAAATCATCTTAACCAACTTAACTTAACACTGCTACTTACTTGTCCCTTCCCACGTAGTAGGCTTTGGTCAGGTACACCTGGGTAGGCTTAGTTAGAAGCACCAGTTGAGCCTTTTAGCCAATGTATATATGTATGTATATATTTTAACCATGTTAAAGTATCATATGGCTAAGAAACCGTATCAATGCTTTTACAGTATTATTTTATAATACTACTTTTACTGTACGCACTTTACTTTACTTTAAGTATTGCAATTGTGGCAATTCATTTCTCTTGCATGAGAAAGAAGACTGTTCAATAAATACCACCTTTTTCATTGAAAACGCCCATCTCTCTATTTCTCTGCACTCTGGTGAAACTAAGTATGCACTGCTGACAGAGTGAAATAGCTGTCTATTGTTTTCACACGACTCTAGAGATACACTCTTATTCAGGGAGAGCAAAGTTGTCATGTTTATGCGGTTGTCGGAAACTGAATCCCTTCTTGTCTGAGCCAAGGGAGCTAATCCCTCCCTATTCATTCAAGAAAGTTTCCAGTGACCTTTGAGCTAGCTGGCGCAAACCTAAATTAAGTTTAACATAGTCAGTAGAGACCTACATGACCTCAGTCCTACGTCTACACTGCTGGATATGTTATTCCAATGCACAGAGCCTATTGGGAAAATAGGAACTACACTACAACCCAAACGTTCAAAGGGGGCCAGCTGTAGTACGGGACCTAAAGACTCAATGGAGACCTTTCTCCAGTCACGCCTTTTTTCATGTTTGGGGGAAGCACTATAGTGCAATAGGGTGCCAGTCCAGCGGAACAGACCTAAGCAGTGGTCTGACCAGGTGAGAGGTAGAGGAGTATCCACATTTAAGGTGGGATGGCTTGAGAAAACAAGATCCAACATATGTCCAGCCTTGTAGGTGGGTGCACACACCTTTTGAGCCAAGTTAACGCCCTCGAGGGTGTCTGTCAGCTGAGTGGCCAGGGGGCAGTTGCTATTGTCCATGTGGACATTAAAGTCTCTGAGGACTGGAAAATTAACATGCCTCAATGATAGGTCTGCAATGGTACCACATAGCTCAGGCAGGTGGCAGGCGGGCTCATCCGGAGGTCTAAAGACCAGCAATCCTGCAAAGAAAGATGCAGGGGAGGTTTTAATACAAAAAGAAAATGCCTCAATCAACCCTGCACTATCAATTCTCTTATAGGACATTTCCCAATCCTCTCTAAGAATCACTGCGAGTCCGCCCCCAACTTTGGTGTCACTGCGATTGGCAGTAGCAATCCGGAAACCTGCAGGTATCGCCATCAGGATATCAGGATTCTAACTTTCTTTTAACCATGTTTCAGTTAAAAACATAATGTCCCAAGCATTGGTCTCTTATGCCAACCAGACATCATCTGCATGTTTCGATAGCGATCTACAGTTTATCAGGCAAGCCTTGAGTTTGGAGCTAGTGGCCTTTTGGAATGCTGACGGTGCCTTTGACATGGGTTGCAGGCAATGTCCCACCCGCAAGCTTTCTTAGAGAGAAAGTGCAAAGATTGCAGTCTGGCTCCTGACCGAGCCAGTCCTGGAGATTCGAGCTGTCAACATGGTGGATGCTGGGAGGACCTGACAGGCTGATTTATTCATAGCAAAAGCTGTTCTCTAGTCCAGACTACTATGGCAGGGGAAGAAAAAGGTGCAGCATGGTTGGCGCTTCCGGCGATCTGGATATTGACGGGAACAGAGTATGCTAAGGCAGAGCCTTTGTGATTTGCAAGTGTGAAACTGACAGCTCTGTTCCCCTATCCTTGCACGCCCATTCCCCTTTTGTCTCACTGTCTGGGAGTAATGCACAAAACCCAAATACCAGCTACACCTAGTCATGTGACCTAGAAACAGACTGAAGGCACCAAATGGGATAGGAAAATGCCAAATTTCAAAAAGTGGAATTTTCAAAATTGTGAACTAAAATTCAACTTTATCATTTAAAAGTAAAATTAAATTACAATTCCTCAGATACCAAAATGAAGCCTGTCTGCGCCTGTCCACGTCTGGACCGCGTCCAGTACAATGAACCGTGGTCCTTGGACCTTCCACCATTACAACATCATTACCCTCCTCGCCCTCAACACCGGACACCACTCTGCCTGCCACCTCACGTCACCGAAGGACACCCAAAGACCTTTCTCCTGCTGAAACTGCAGCTGCACCCTCACCCACCTCCGCACTCCAGGTCCTTCCGCCTTCTAGCCAACCAACAGCGCACCCGACTGGCTCAGCTGCATCATCCCTCCACAAACATGCCATGGAAATCTGGGACCTCCTCAACTCCATGTCTACCGCCATCGCCTTCCTAATGGAAACCTGGACAAACCCTAGCTCCACCCAGACATCGCCTCCTCCATCCCCGACTGCTACAAGATCACCCACAAGGACTGCACCATCTGACCAGGAGGAGGCTTCGTCATCATCCACAAAAACACCCTCCGCCTGACCACCCACTCGGACGACCCAATGACAACCATGGAAAACCTCAACTTCCAGATCCAGACCAACCCCAACACCACCCTCTGCAGCACTCTCATCTACAGACCTCCTGGCCCCCACCCACTCTTCAACTATGTCATCGTCAACTTTAATGCACCCCAGGTTCTCGCATCCACTCATTACATCCTTCTCTGTGACCTCAACTATCACCTGGACAACCCCAATGACAAGAACAATGTATCCCTTCTGGAGAACCTCCCCAACAGAGGACTCAAACAGCTAGTGACCTCTCCAACCCACGCAGCAGGACACGTGCTCAAACTCATCTTCTCTGCCAGTGAAAACCTCACCTACAGCCACACCATTGAACTCCGCTGGACCAACCAACACTGCATGCACTTCGCCTTCCCCAAACTCACTGTACACCACCGCCCTCACCGCCCACCTGCCATAGCTGGAACAAGGTCACTGAAGAACATCTCAATGCCTCCCTCAGCACTACCACACTGCCGACATCCGCCGATGCTAACACCTCAGCACACAAGCTCCACCAATGGATATCCAACTTCTCCAACACTCCGGCACCCCTCAAGAGGGCACCGGCAAGCAACACTCCAATAAAGCCAGCTGGGTTACTCCCGCCCTCCACTAGTCCAGGCGCACCTGTTGACAACTCGAGAAGAGATGAAAGAAGAGTAAAACCCTGGAAATACACGTAACCTACAAAGCCGAAGTCACTGCACCCCATCTCCTTCTCAAATCCACAAAGAAAACACCACACCACATCTTCCAAAGAGCAGCCACCTACATTGCCCCCGAGCTTTGCAGCACTGCTCCATTGAGAGCTTCCCCGATGACTGGAAACACACAGAGATCAACCCCCTGCTTAAGAAACCATTTGCCGACCCGACAGACCTCAAGAACTTCAGACCCATCTCCCTGCTCCCCTTCCCATCCAAGGTCATCCAAGTTCATCAAAGCGAACCATGTCCTGGATATCTCCCAATCCAGCTTCCGAAGCAACCACAGTACCGAGACTGCACTCCTCGCTGCCACTGACGACATCTGTTCCCTCCTGGACCGGGGCGAACCCGCAGTCCTCATCCTACTGGACCGCTCTGCTGCCTTCAACACCATCTCTCACGGCACCCGAATCATGAGACTTCAGAATGCCGGCATCTGCGACAAGGCCCTGGACTCGATCCATTCTTTCCTCACTGGTCAAACACAGTGAGTCAGACTTCCTCTGTTTCTCTTAGATCCTACAGAGATAAGATGTGGGGTGCCCCAGAGCTGCTCCCTGAGCCCCACCCTCTTCAATGTCTACATGGCTCCCCTCACAGCCATCGTCAGGAGCCACTGACTCAACATCGTCTCCTATGCCGATGACACCCAACAAATTCTTGCCTTCACCAACGAACCCACATCCACCAGAAGCAACTTCCACAGCAGGATGAAGGCAGCTGCCACCTGGATGAAAGACAGTTGACTCCCGCTTGGGACGACTCCAGGTGGCCCCTCTCACTGCCCCCCCCCCACCCTCACAGACAATGCATGAAACCTCTGCATCATATTGGTCTCCTCGCTCACAATGAACCACCAGATGAATGCTGTATCATCATTTTGCTTCTACACGTTTCGCCTGCTTCATAAGACATCTGATGGATCCCCACTGAAACCAGAAAGACGGTCACCCATGCTCTCATCAGCAGCAGACTTGACTACGGCAACGCACTCTATGCCGGTGTCACCCAGGTCTCCTCAGGAAACTACAGAACATTCAAAATGCCACAGCCAGACTGCCGTAGCCGCATCACCAAACACCTTCGGAAAATACACTGGCTCCAAATCAAAAGAAGAATCACTTTCAAGCTCCTCACACATGCCTACAAAGCCATCCATGATACAGGACCAGCATATCTGAACCACCGCATCTCATTCCATGTACCCACCAAACTCCTCCACTCCATCCAACTGGTTCTGACTACCATCCCACGGATCCACAAAACTAGAACGAGAGGAAGATCCTTGTCCTACTTCACGGCAAGCCCTGGAATACCCTACCTCCCTACCTCAGGCAAGCCCTGTTGCTGACCCAATGCAGGAAGGATCTCAATACCTGGCTATTCGACTGCACCCCTGCCGCCCAGATGGATCAGCAGCCCCCCTCTCCCCTCTCAGTTCCTTGAGACCCTCACGGATGAGTAACCGTGCTTCACAATCCCCAGATTGATTGATTGAAACATAACTTTCCTACCTGTTTCCAATCAAGCGTTAGCACTGTAATAAGGTAACCCAATGTTTTCCTATGAGACAGGTAGGCCTCATAGTAGTGAAAAACTAGTTTAGGAGTTTTTCACAACCAGCACATGTAAAACCTCAGGGAGGGCGCAAAATCGTTCCGCTCGCGGATTTTGCGAATTTTTGGCAATTTCGCGATCCGCGAAATCTCGCGAAATTGCCGAAAATTCGCAAATCCGCGCGCGGGCGGATTTTCCTGGGGGCAAAAGTTGAAACTTACTTTGTAACTATTTTAGAATGGCGCCGGCAAGCTGCCAGAGTGCTGCCAGACTGCTTCCAGAGTGCTGCCAGAGTGCTGCCAGAGTGCTGCCAGAGTGCTGCCAGAGTGCTGCCAGCTTGCCGGCGCCATTCTAAAATAGGTGCAAAGTTAGCTTCCACAGGAAGCACTTACAGATAAAATAAAGCAGGTGCTCGAGTTAAAGCTCAAATTCAGTTACACATTAATAATAATAATAATAATAATAATAAGGGAATTTTATAAAGCGCCTGGTACGCTCAGATGGCGTGTCCCCGCGCTGAAACCGAAGAACTCAAAAAGCAGAAGAGTGAAGTAAGCCCAGTTATCGTGAAAATAGATATGTTTTTAGCTTCTTCCGGAAGCTGGATTCAGATGGCTCCAGGCGGAGATTAAGGGGTAGGGCATTCCAGCTCTTCGCCACCAGGTAGCGGAATGATCTTCCTCCCATGGGAGGAAAGCAGGGCGCGTGTTGGTACATACCTGGTGACTAGATTCTGGAGTGGTGCTGGTGCCTTCCCAGCAAGGATGCGATGACAAGTACAAAGGGCCTTAAATTCGACTCTGCTTCTTACTGGCAGCCAGTGGAGGGTCCGAAGGGCAGCTTTAGAGGCCGATCTTTTGGGAAATTTTAGAATGAGGCGAGCTGCCGCATTCTGTAACACCTAAAGGCGGTTTATTACTTTACAGGTTGCTCCTAGATATAATAGATTGCCTTAATCTAGGCGCGATGTGACGAGGGCATGTACCAGCATTCTACGAGCAGACGTAGGAAGGAGATCTAAGACCTTCCGTAGGTTTTTTAGAACGCTAAAACAGACACCCGCCACACGGCCTATCTGGGGTCCAAAGGACAGGTCAACGTCGAGCCAGACTCCAAGGTTCCTAACTTCCTGACGAGGTGTTGGAGCCTCACCTAAGCAAGTGGGCCACCACGCCGACGACCAAACAGATGGGTTCCCCCCACCATGAGCACCTCGGTCTTGTTGCCATTTAATTTGAGGCAGTTAGTGGACATCCAGGCTGCAAGATCTTGCATGCAGGCTCTGAAACTGTCCATAGCAAGGCCGGGGGCACATGAAAGGGAGATAACCAACTGTGTGTCATCGGCGTAGGACACAATTTGCAGGCCATGGCCCACAGCGATCGGGGCCACTGGGGAGACATAAAGATTAAATAGAGTGGGGCTCAGGGACGATCCCTGGGGAACGCCCTGGCCCAATCCAATGTCCCTGGAATAATAATCGCCCTGACGGACCTGGAAGCTTCTCCCAGTCAGGAAGGATTGGATCCATTTGAGTGCAGCTCCAGATATTCCACCACTGTTCAGACACTGTAGCAAGGTGGTATGAGCTACAGTGTCGAATGCTGCACTCAGGTCCAATAGGACGAGGGCCATAGTATGACCCTCATCCACCCCCTGACATAGGGTCTCCACGGCCATCAGGAGCGCCGATTCCGTTGAGTGGCGGGGCGGAAGCCAAACTGGCTGTCGTGTAGTAGGGCGGCCTCTTCCACAAAATCCATCAATTGCAAATTGACCGTTTTTTCAGCCACTTTGGCCAGATAGGGCAGAAGGGAGATAGGCCAGAGGTTCTCTAGCTTATCGAAGCTGATGTTGAGTTTCTTCCTAAGGGGTAGAACCACCGCCTTTTTCCAGTCTTCGGGCACGGTGTTAGTGCTGAAAGACACGTCTAGTAAGTGTCTGATATAGGGTTCCAATACCACTAGGCTATCAGCTAGACGTTTAGGTGTAGTGGGATCCCGCGGAGATCCCGACTTCACAGATCTGCAGATTTTTAAGAGGTCTTCTGGAGGCGGGGTGACAAAGTTGGTCAATCTATGTCTATCCTCCCATTCCCTAGGGCTTTCCACAAATTCTGTCCCATCAATGGGTTGAATCGGAAATGCCGAGTACATTTTGGCTATCTTATTGGCGAAGAAGTCTGCGATCCTATCACAGGATTCGGCCGAGCAGTCATCTGGGGCAATGGCTGGCTTTCCACTCTAGAGAGTTTTGTAGAGCGAAAAAAGCTCCTTCATTGAGTTACCAGCTTTGCTAATTCTGGTCGTGTAATACGCTGCTTTAGACTTCCTAATAAGCCCATAGTAAATTCGCCTCTCAATCAAATAGACGTCTCTAGTGTCTTTGGAAGGAGCCCCACGCCACTGTCTTTCGACTCCCTTCAGTGTGGCTTTCATGACTCGTAGTTCGTTACTGAATCATGGGGCAGTTTTTTTAATACGGCCTCCCGATTTGGCTCTAGAAAGTGGGGCTGTGCAATCTAGCGCCTCGTTGATGCACTTACATAGATTGGTGGTAGCCATATCTGCATCATCCCCCCCAGGGCTCCCCCCTTTAGTCAGCGGCGCACAGAATTTAGCCTGGGAAAGGTGGCCCATCTCCGCCTGAGATGGTACAGTGTTGCTGGCTGCGGGGATCTTGCCCCAGAAATTCGTATGGAGAATGTCACTAGATGATGATTCGACCAGGGAATAGGGGTGGGGGTAATAGCTTCTACTTCCTCCCAATTAACGAATATAGGGTCAAGCAGGTGTCCTAACTGATGAGTGGGGCCACTTACTATTTGATTCAACTGGAGTGATCCTAGTGCCTGGCAAAAATTCTTGCTAACATTGTCTGTAGGGTTGTTCAGGTGTGAATTAAGATCTCCAAGAACTAGGAATTTATCTTTGCATAGCACAGTCTCCACAATGCCTTCGACCAGACTCTCTTCAAACCTAGCTATAGGGCCTGGGGGTCTATAGATTAACATGCCCTTCAGCGTGCAGCTGTTGTTCACTTTAACAGTGAAACTCCCTGCCTCACAGTCCAGGATGGGAGAATAGTCTAGTTGGCATTGTAGACTTTCCTGGGCTACAATTGCAATACCCCCTCCTCTGCCAGTTGGTCTATCCTTTCTATGCATTTTATAGCCCTCTGGGAGTGCCTCTAGGGCATCAGGGGTAGACTCTTCATCTAGCCATGTCTCAGTGAGAAACACAAGATCCCACTGTTTCTCAGTGAGTAGATCGTATAAGTCTAACTTGTATTTTCGTAGCGAGCGTACATTGAGCAGGCCGCAGTTCAAGATATGGTCTGTGGCGGCCACGTTCCTGCCAGGATCATAGGAGAAGTGACAGTATTCGCAGCCTATATTATCCTCCACTCGCATGTTATGCTTACAGGACTCGGCAATGTTACTGCGGAGAGTCAGTAGTTCCTGCCTGCTCCACCGTACGCGGCCCTCCCGAGGGGCATAAGGTATGGCCCTGGACCGCGTGCGATTGCGGACAGGCGCAGACGGGCTTTCCTTTGGCGGGCCTTCGGCGCGCTGACGGCGCGCCCGCTGCGCACGTCCGCTGCGCTTCCGGCAAATACACATTGATAAAGAGAGGAAAGAGGCGTGGTCTCAGAAAGTGGGTGTGGCCCGGGGGTATAGCGCGCGATGGCGGCAATGTAATTCCCTGCCTGCACCAGCGCTGAAATCCGCTGTGCGAGGGACTTTGAAGCAGCTTAAGGGAAAGTGCACAACAGTGAGTGAAACGTGGTTTAAAAGCTCCGAAAACACGATTATAATATTAAAATAAACACAGAGCAGACTCTGCCGGCTTCCGCCTCAGCCCCAAATATAAGTTGGCACGTGGAGGCAGGACAGGTGTGCTGCTTTCTCCCCATATCTATCGTCGAAATGTTGCAAACCACGTGATTGCAACATTTCTGCATCAGCACGGCTGCCGCTTCAAGTTAGTTTAATGACATTGTTTCCGTTGTATTGATCATGACTTTTGTGTTTTTTGGTTTTATTATAGACATCATCTTTTCATCTGAGCAGCGCGCTCGTTCAATCCGCGGGCGCACATTGTTCAGGACACAACCCACTGAACATATATGAATCGAGCTCAGGGGCTGTCTCTCGGGCCACTTACACTCTGCGCACACCCCGGGGCTTCCTGGCGCTTTACACATAAAGGGCCCTTTGTGTAACGCTACCCTCAAAGAAACTTTACAAGCTTAGCAAGGCGCTTTCTCCAAACATTTAACCCAGTGAGTGGGTTCAATCATCCGACTTAAACTAAAGCAGAGCAGATCACTGATAAATAAAACTGAAAGATCTTTTACAAAACGTGAACCAAATGCGGTGTAGAAACGTGTAATAATAGTCGTTCTTCAAGTGCCTCTGAAAAGGAGAAATGTCAGTGGGAGAGAGATGCGAAATTAAACAGAGAACGAGAGGGCTCGCTGCCTCTTCCTGCTCGCGCTGTCTGACAGGCACAGACAGGGTTAACGAAGGGTTGGGGTTCATGGGGGCGACATAGCAAGAAGCCCCGGAAGCAAGTGACATGTGCACACTCTCCGCCGAATGTCTGACATAATATCGACAGACAGAATATCTACATACAAAAATATCGACACAAAAATATCGAAATCAAAAATATCGGAGTCATATCTTCATAAAGGTAAGTACAAAAATATCGAAAAATTAATATCGTAGTACAAAAATATCGAAATTAAAAATATCGTTTTTTAAATGTATTAATAATAATGTAAAAATAATTTTAAAATACATATAATTTTACAAATATTAAATAAAAATATTAAAACATAATTAAAAAATTAAAACTAATACATATACATTTAAAATAAATTAAAAACTTAATAATTTAATGTAATTTTATTTTTTTTAATTTCATTTAATTGATTTAATTTAAATTTATTTTATTTTTACCCTGTACAACTGTACCCCAAAAACCCAAAACTGACCCTGAACCCTAAAAATACCCCTTTACCCAAAAACCCAAAACTGACCCTGAACCCTAAAAATACCCCTTTACCCAAAAACTGAAAACTGACCCTGAACCCTAAAAATACCCCTTTACCCAAAAACCCAAAACTGACCCTGAACCCTAAAAATACCCCTTTACCCAAAAACTGAAAACTGACCCTGAACCCTAAAAATACCCCTTTACCCAAAAACTGAAAACTGACCCTGAACCCAAAAAATACCCCTTTACCCAAAAACTGAAAACTGACCCTGAACCCTAAAAATACCCCTTTACCCAAAAACTGAAAACTGACCCTGAACCCTAAAAATACTCCTTTACCCAAAAATAATTAATATTATTTAATTACCAATTAATTATTAATTAACAATAACAATAAAGTAAATATATTAGCACATTAGCTGTAATTAATTAAATTTAATAATTAATATAACTTTTCCCCAATTAATTAATTAACAATAACAAAAAATTATATATATAAAAAAAATTACTCTAATTAATGTAACTAACTAATTAATATTAATTAATTACCAATTAATTATTAATTAAAAATATGTACAAAATTATATTAATTAATTAACTAATTAATATTAATTAATTACCAATTAATTATTAATTAAAAATATTTACTAACATATATTAATTAATTAATTATTATTAAATTACTTCCCACCCTATTTCCCTATAAACCCACAACCCGCTCTGATACTAAAACGCAAAATGTAAACAAATTTACAAATTTTCAAACATACATTACAAAACATGTTTAACAAACATATAAACAACATAATAAAAAACATAACACTAAATTTTATTTCGATATTAGTAAAATTCGATATTAGTAACATACATACCTTAAAAAAACGATATTCTGTCTGTCGATATTTTGGACATCGATATTCTATACTGTCGAAATTAAAACATCGATATTATTGTATATCGATATTTTAATTTCGATATTTTGTCTGCCTACCAAACACACACATGCAGCCTCCAAGAACAGAAACACTCCTGGGAGCCAGCCAGATGTATTCACCGCAGATTGGAACCTCAATCGGTTCTCTTGGAAAACACCCCCATCTAGCGGGTAATTCTTTGTACTGCACTTGGCTTTTGCCATTCGACTTTCTCTTGATGTTGTTGGCCTATTATTAGGGTCTGCCTGAGAGAGGTTGAGCTAGCGCATGGGTCGAGCCTGCGAGGCACTATTGTATACAGAAAAGGGCTTGGAACCCGCCCATACTTACCAATTTGTGCGCTTCAGTGACAACTCTTCTCTTCTGGCCCTTTTCGCAGCTGTCGTGTCGGGAAAGCACTATACATTTACCCCACGAGGTGGCACTTACTGATTAGCCAGTGGAAAGTACTCCTGTATTTTTTTTGCAAATCGCAAAAAAATCCGCGATTTCGTGGGAAATCCGTGAATTCGCGGATTTTTTGCGAATTTGCGGACCGCAGATCCGCAAATTTCACCCATACTACATGTCCAACTTCTTACCTACAATTCACCCTGCCCGTGGGCTGTCAAGGGCCCACCTTAATGGTGACTAGTATGTTATAAAAAGGAAGTTTTCAGCTTGGCAAAGGTTTTTTTTATTGGTAGGTTGAATTGGTAGTTTAAAACAGCAACCATGCTGCAAGGACAGGCATGAGACAGGTAACAACTCCTATTTCTATCCTTTGTTTTATTTTTATTGGAGATAGGAGCTAGCCCAAGTGGAGCCTTCCTGAAGATTGAAAGTTGGGAGACTTCTTCCCCGCCCAGATCATGGTGGGTTGTGATAGTCATGATTGTTAATGCTAATTTGGAGGTGGTTTATTACTTACTAGCCCTTGAATAGCTTAGTCTGTGATATTTAAGCATGAATATATACTGGGCATAAATAGACCCTCTGTGGAGGTTATTCCGTGACATGAAAGTGAATACAAATAACACATTATTGTATGTGTTTATCAGAAGGACAAATTAAATTAGGTCCTTTTGTTGGTGAGTGGTGAGTTTGATGGATGTAGGGGGACACATAAGAGTCTCCCACGTGAGAATGAAGATGACATGCCATACAGGAGGTGTGTGAGTGTTACTGAGCCAACAATCGAAACGTACATGTTTATTTATTTAGTATGCATTTTTATGTAAACTATCTGATATGATTTTAAATTTAAAAATGTATTAACTGTTTACATGTATGATTATAAAGACATATATATATATATATATTCACTGAAAAAACCATAGGTTTCACACCAGTTATAGTTAGGAATTAGCATTTAAAAAACCTATTAAATTCACTGAAAAAACCATAGGTTTCACACCAGTTATAGTTAACTGGAAATTTTACTGACATAAAACCATTGAAATTCCATGTTATAGTTAGTTGGACTCACTATAACTTGCACGCCTGCAATGCACTGCTGATGACGTCACATATTACATCACTCATGACATGGTCAGTGACATCACTCATGACATCACTGATGACACCATCCAGTGAATGTGTGTCTTTCTGAAAAATAAATATGTTTTATATATGTATATGTAAAGGTCGATGGAAGAATAAATGTTTAAATAAGTGTCTAAAAATATATATTTTTTAAATTGATTGGTTAACTGGCTTATTAAGTGTATCTTAGTGAATACATATATTAGCGAGTAAAGTTCAAATATTTAAATATATGTATCAGTGTTTCACTTTGTGTATAAGTGGCTGCATGAGTTGGTGAGTAGCTACATGTATGTGTATATGGGTTATTAGATGTTTTTTAGTATCAGTATGAGTGTCTGTATGGTTTGGTGGGGGTATTACTTAGCACATAGATGCATCAATGACTGACTCACTGTTTGTATGTGTTTTGAAGACAGCATATGTGCAGGACTGTATGGGTGGATGAGTGTGTATATGTGTGTGTTGGTGAGTGAATGGCTGTCTCACTAGTGTCTTTATCAGTAACAAGATATGTTTTAATCTAGTATATGTGAGTATTGATGTATATAAGTGAGTATATGAGAGCGTGAGAGATTGTAAGAGTTCCTGTTTAAATAAGTATGTGTTTCTATAAGTGATTGTTTAAGTGAGTAAGTATGTGTAAGTTTCCTTAGAAGTAAGGTGGTAGTTTGTGTATAGTTGTATAGTCAAATAAATGGATGTTCAATAGTTTATTTGCATGTGTGAGTAACTGTTGGATGACTGTTGGTGTGTAACAGGATGTATAGGTGTATCACTACATATGATGAGTGAGTATATGTATGAGTGACTATATAGAACTGTTGGCAAATGAGTGGATGTCTATATAGATGGTGTCATTTCTGAATTGGTTGTTGTAACTGGTATGGGTATCTCCATTTTTTTGAAAATGTTAGTTTCTATTTTTGAATATGTGTTTCAAGGGTTACATTACACTGAAAGGAGGTCTGTCACTCTGTCACAAGGATGGTGTCATCAGTGATGTCATGAGTGATGTCACTGACCATGTCATGAGTGATGTAATATGTGACGTCATCAGCAGTGCATTGCACGCGCAAGTTATAGTGAGTCCAACTAACTATAACGTGGAATTTCAATGGTTTTATGTCAGTAAAATTTCCAGTTAACTACAGCTGGTGTGAAACCTATGGTTTTTTCAGTGAATTTAATAGGTTTTTTAAATGCTAATTCCTAACTATAACTGGTGTGAAACCTATGGTTTTTTCAGTGAATTTCTTAGGTTTTTTAAATCCTAATTCCTAACTATAACTAGTGTGAAACCTATGGTTTTTTCAGTGAATTTCAAAGTTTTTTTTAATGCTAATTCCTAACTATAAGTCTCACTTTATAAGTTAGACTGTTAGAGCTCTAGTTGTTCTTTAGAACACTCTGGTACATTCTGTCATTGGGCTATAGTTGCGCTACATCTGGCTGATATTTGGGCTACATTTGTATTTTTTTGTCTCTGGTGGCCATCTTTGGGCTACATTGGGCTACATTTGGGCTCTAACATATATATAGCCAATGTAGCCCAATATATATTTTTTCAAAGTTAATTTTCGTAAAAACCACTGGAGCATATATCTTGAGATATAGCAAAGACACATCGGGCTACCAGTCCCTACAATTTTTCCCAATTTTTTTTTTGTATATTGTTTTTGTTTTTTTTGCACTGGAGTGCTCCCGGTGCGCTCCCCGGTGAGCGCCCCGGAAAGCGTAGTATTTTGAAGCGCCCCGGTACGCGAACCGGGAAGCGTCCCGTTAGCGCCAATGTCGCGAACAAAAACATGATCGTGACGTATTGCGTAGCCGCGTCCGCGTGATACGCACGGCGTAAACGCACCCGGAAGCATTCGACGCGCTTACGTGACGCGCCCCTGGGTGCACCCCGGGACGCGCCCCGGGGCACGTAGCGTAAGCGCGTCGGGTCATGTGACCTGAAAATAACACTTTTCATTGGTTCATAACAGTTTTGGTTTCATAATGATGAAACCCCTGGCCATGTGACCTGAAAATAACACTTTTCATTGGTTCAGGATCTTTTTTTTTTCCAAATGATGAAAGCCCCCACCTTTTTTCCTTATTCTACCTTTGTGCTTTGAGCGAGGTAGACCTGCAGTTATATCAGTCGAAAATGGCTACATTAGCTGCAGCTGCTGGATCTTCTGGACCACCACTAGCACCACCACCACCACCACAAGGACCTCCACAACTTCACAGTGGTGGAAATCAAGAACAGGAAGAGGATGAGGAGGAGGAGGAGAGTAGATTCGTCCGAGAGGACAATATTACCTACAAACCTAAAGAGCACATCATCTGGCAATTTTTTTCAATCCCCAACGACAAAAAAAAAGTAAATGCACCTAAGGCAACCTGCTTAATCTGTCATCAGGAGCTGTCAAGGGGGAATCCCAACAAAAAATACTCCTTCGGCAACCACACGATGATCAGACATATGCTTCGAAAGCATCCAAATAACTATGCTAGGGCAGAGGTCAGGGAACTGGCCAGAAACTCTGTCCAATCTTCTGCCAGCACCTCCCAAACTAATGTTTCCACCCCATCGGGACCAGAAGTTAGGGAGATATGCTCCACCATACAAACCAAATTTTCCAATTTTAAAATGGTTTGTATTTTTTGTGGACAAACAATATGCTATGGAGAGCAATGCATCACACTTATTAATCGTGCTTGGGATAACCACAAGTGCCCAAGGAAACATTAATTTGTTCCGCTTTTTTTTTTTGCTCCTGTTGAGCCCTTTAGAATTCCCTGTTTTTTGTTTCTCCCCTTAAAAAATACAAAAAAAACAAAAAAAATTCAGAAAAGCCAAAAAAATAAAAAAAATTAAAAAACCAATAAAAAAAATATAAAACAACAAAAAGAATGAAAAAAACAGTTCTTTTTAGAACTACCTCCAAAAAATCTGTCATTCTTTTTTCCCCATGGTACGCTACCCGGTGCGCTCGCCGGTGCACGTACCGGGCCCTCCCCCCGCGCAAATCGAAAAAAAAAAAATGTTTTGCCCCGCAGGGCCCTTTTATGGCCCCCACATCAAACCTAGGGGTTCAGAGGGGGTCTACTCTGCCCCCTTAAGGTCATTTCCCCCCTTTGTTTTTGCCACCTCTTGTGTCTCGATTTTTACCGAGACACAAGATGGCGGCCGCTCCGGACTGTTTTGAATGTTTACAGACACCCGAGAGCCAATCAGCTTTCCGTGCGCAAGTCGCGTGGCGAGCCCGGTGCGCGCCCCGGTGCGCGTACCGGGGCGCACTTATAGATATATATTTTTTTTTGAACCAAAATTACTCAAAATCCACCGGAGCACATATCTTGAGACATAGCAAAGGCACATCGGGCTACCAGTCCCTACAATTTTGCCAAGTTTGGTGGAAATCCATTCAGCCGTTCGGGCTAAAAGTGAGTTCGACCGCCCTATGGAAATTAACATGGGGAAAACATGTTTTGGGACCCCCCTTTTATCTCGGACCCCGCATGACGAATCCCCCCCCAAACTTTCAGGGAAGGATCGGAGCTCGACGAGGCAAATTTGAGGAAATTTCCAGGCAGATTCGTCAACCGGCGCCAAAGTTATTCCAAATAGAATTTTGAGATTTTGCATTGAAAAAAATCCTGGCGACCGTCAGTAGGCAATATATATATATATATATATATATATATATATATATATATATGTAGATAGATATAGATAAGCAAAGGTCCAGGCTTTTGAGGGCGCACTCACTGCAGGTAAGCACCAGCCGGTTCATTAACGCTTCGCGCATCCCCTTTGGCGCTGGGTTTGAGGAAGCAAGACCACGCAAAGCTGCTCCAAGAAAGATTTATTTCTGTTACTGGCAACCTGACGCGTTTCAAAGCAATAGCTTCTTCCTCAGAGGTCTCAGTATTGTGCAACAGGAAACAGGAAACTCCCAATCTGCAAACTCCGCCTTAAGTAGGACGTGCTCAGTGCACGCTTTGCCTTCTGGGACATGTAGTCATAGGAGTTAAAGTTTATGCCTTAAGTAGGTCCTGTGCCTGTTCAATACTAAAAGTCCATTAAAACCCTAAGTGGGCCTCGCAGCAGAGTCCGTGGTTCCGGGTAGTTCCAACTTGCAGTACCGGTTAAGTGGCTGGAACTGTTCCAATCTGCGGTGTCCTTTGCATTTCAATGGACGTTGCTGCCCCCCACAGCAGGACTACCTTGTTTGATAGAGATGAGCAAAGGCCCAGACTTTTGAGGGCGCACTCACTGCAGGTAAGCACCAGCCAGTACATTATCGCTGCAAGCATCCCCTTCGGCGCTGTGTTTAGGGAAGCAAGACCACGTGAAGCTGCTCCAAGAAAGATTTATTTCTGTTACTGGCGACCTGATGCGTTTCTAAGCAATAGCTTCTTCATCAGAGGTCTCAGTATTGTGCAACAGGAAACAGAAAACTCCCAATCTGCACACTCCACCTTAAGTACGACATGCTCAGTGCACGCTTTGCTTTCTGGGACATAAAGTCATAGGAGTTCCTATTTCCTGTTGCACAATACTGAGACCTCTGGTCCCCAAAACCACATCACCCGCAGTCCAAAGGGATCCTCTTCGGCGGGGGCTCGGTAGAGATCCACCTTGCCTGACGTGCAGCTGAATGGCGGCAACACCGCCTCAATTTTCTCCCAGGAACAGGGGGGACCTCGGCAATTCCAGTACCCTGGATACACAGCAATCCGCCGAGACGGTCAGCCAGCAGTTCCGAGGTCAGCTTCACGATGTGAGGGTCTCCAAAGCGTGTTGCTGGCAAACATGCGACAATGTGTCACACCACTCCCTCCAAGGAAGAAGAAGAGACCAACAAACGGGGAAACTTGGAGGCCTTTAATATCTGGAGCTGTAACATCAATCAATCAATCAATCAAAGCATTTATATAGCGCACTACTCACCCAGAGGGTGTCAAGGCACTAGGGGAGGGGGGTCCGCTACTGCTCGAACAGCCAGGTCTTGAGTTGCTTCCTGAAGGCGAGGTGGTCCTGGGTCAGGCGGAGGTGGTTCGGGAGGGAGTTCCATGTCTTAGCGGCGAGGTAGGAGAAGGACCGTCCCCCTGTGGTGGCTCTTCGGATGCGGGGGACGGCGGCGAGGGCGTGGCCGGTCGATCGAAGCTGGCGTTTGGGGGCGTAGAAGTTGAGGCGGCTGTTGAGGTATCCTGGGCCTTGGTTGTGTAGGGCTTTGTGTGCGTGGGTGAGGAGACGGAAGGTGATTCTCTTGTTGACCGGGAGCCAGTGCAGGTCTCTCAGGTGTCCGGAGATGTGGCTGCGACGGGGGATGTCCAGGATGAGTCATGCTGAGGCGTTCTGGATCCGCTGGAGTCTCTTCTGGAGTTTGGTGGTGGTTCCGGCGTAGAGGGAGTTGCCGTAGTCCAGACGGCTGGTGACGAGGGCCTGGGTCTCATCTTGTCCGAGTTCAGTTTCAGGCGTCTGTTCTTCATCCATTCGGCTACCTCTTTCATCCCTTCGTGAAGGTTGGCTCTGGCGGTGGCGGGGTCGTTGGTGAGGGAGAGGATCAGCTGGGTGTCGTCGGCGTAGGAGATGATGTTGAGGTTGTGCTGGCATGCGATGTCTGCGAGGGGGCTCATGTAGACGTTGAAGAGGGTTGGACTGATCGAGGAGCCTTGAGGAACGCCGCAGATGACTTCGGTGGCTTCATATCTGAACGGGGGGAGGCGGACTCTCTGTGTCCTTCCAGCGAGGAAGAAGATGATCCACTCCAGTGCCTTGTCCTGGATTCCGACGTTGCTGAGTCACTGCACTAGTGTACGGTGGCAGACAGTGTCGAAGGCCACAGAGAGGTCTAGGAGGATGAGGGCTGCTGTTTCTCCATTGTCAAGCAGGGCTCGGATGTCATCGGTGGCTGCGATCAGGGCGGTCTCGGTGCTGTGGTTGGCCCGGAAGCCAGACTGCGAGAGGTCGAGGGATCCGTTCATCTCGAGGAAGGCGGCCAGCTGCTTGTTGACGGTCTTCTTGATGACTTTTGCAGGGAACGGGAGCAGCGAGATGGGGCGGTAGTTCTTGAGGTCGGTGGGGTCGGCTGATGGCTTCTTTAGTAGAGCGCTGAGTTCGGCGTGCTTCCAGCTCTCCGGGAAGGTAGCGGTGTCGAAGGAGGTGTTGATGATGTCCCGCAGGTGGAGTGCGATGACAGCGTCGGCCTTGTTGAAGACGTGGTGAGGGCAGGGGTCGGTCGGAGATCCGGAGTGGATTGAGTTCATCGTGCGGACGGTGTCTTCGGTGCTGATCTGGGTCCAAGCATGGAGGGTGGTGGTGGGGGGCGGTGGTTCGGTCGTGGCGTGCGTCGGTTGAGTGCTGAAGCTGTTGTGTATGTCCGCGATCTTGTTGTGGAAGTAGGAGGCGAGGGAGTTGCAGAGGTCTTGCGAAGGGGTGATGTCGTTGTTTCCGGCGTTGGGGTTGGAGAGCTCTTTAACGATGTTGAAGAGTTCCTTGCTGTTGTGTGCGTTGTTGTCCAGTCGTTCCTTGAATGCAGTTTTCTTGGTGGCGTGGATAAGTTGGTGGTGTTTTCGGGTGGCGAGCTTGAGGGCAGTCATGTTGTCCGGTGTAGGGTCTCTGCGCCAGGTTCTCTCGAGGGCTCGGCAGTTCTTCTTGGAGCTCTTGAGTTCGTCGGTGAACCATGGGGCTTTCTTGCTGCCGGGTCTGCTAGGCGGGGTCCTCAGGGGGGGGAGGTCGTCTGCGCAGTCGCTGATCCACTCGTGAGGTTGGTGGCCGCTTGGCTGGGGTTCGTTGCGCTGGTGGGTGGGTTCTTGCTCAGGGAAGTCGCGAGCTGGTCGGCTGTGATCTTGTTCCAGCTTCTGCGTGCAACCTGTTGCTGGTGGTGGTGGGTCGTGGTCCTTCTGAAGCTGAAGTGGACGCAGCTGTGGTCCGTCCAGTGGAGTCTGGTGGCGTGGATGAAGGTGATGTCCTTGCTGGATGAGAAGACGGGGTCGAGTGTGTGTCCGGCGTAGTGGGTGGTGGTGGTCACCAGCTGCTTGAGTCCAAGGTTTGCGAGGTTGTCCAGCAGGGTGGTGGTGTTGCGGTCGTTGTTGTTCTCCAGGTGGAAGTTGAGGTCCCCGAGGAGAATGTAGTCAGCGGAGGGGAGGACGTGTGGGCTGATGAAGTCGGCGATGTCTTCGCTGAATTGTGTGCGTGGTCCCGGGGGTCTGTAGATGAGGGTGCCTCTGAGGGTGGTCTTGGGGTTGATGTGGACCTGGAACTGCAGGTGCTCGTCGGGTGCGAGGGTGTCGTCGGTGTTGGTCGTGATGCGGATGGTGTTCTTGTGGATGATGGCGATGCCTCCTCCGGTCTGGTTGATGCGGTCCCTTCGGATGATCTTGTAGCCATCTGGGATGGCGATGGCGATGTCGGGCGCTGAAGAGGCGCTCATCCCGGTTTCCGTGAGGAAGGCGACGTCTGGTGAAGTTGTGTTGAGCAGGGTCCAGAGCTCGACGGCGTGTCTGTGGACGGAGCGGGTGTTGAGCAGGATGCATTTCAGGTGGCTGCTGCTGTTGCTCGTCTTGGTCTTGGTCGGTGCTGGAGTAGTGCAGGTCCGGATGCAGGTGAACTTGCAGGAGTGGCAGCAGAAGGGTCCGTGGGTGCGTCTCGGAGTGGCTCGGTAGCAACCAGGGGTTCGGCCGGCATTGAGTGCGTTGAGTTCGGTGGTGTCGTAGGTCCGGCGGGTGGGCTGGTGACTGCGGGGGCCAGGGGTCCTGGCACTGGGCGCGGTCCAGGCGCGGACGGGTGCAGACGGGCTTACCTTTGGCGCACCTTCGGTGCTCAGTCGGTGCTCCCGCTGCGCGCGTCCGCTGCGCGCGTCCGCTGCACGGTCGCTCTGGGGACGTCATAAGAAGGAGCCGGGAGGGTGGGTCAACTGGGTGGCAGGAGCGGGGCGGCCAATGGACAGGAGGGGGGCG
This sequence comes from Lissotriton vulgaris, assembly GCF_964263255.1. NCBI lineage: Eukaryota > Metazoa > Chordata > Amphibia > Caudata > Salamandridae > Lissotriton > Lissotriton vulgaris. Next base: position 1,108,456,333 of record NC_141699.1, on the reverse strand, counting down.
GGGTCGACGGAGGTCTGTGGCAGGAAGGGAGACTGGGGCGGCTCGGCGGCAGGGAGCAGCACCCAAGGTAGGGGGATGAGAGCAGAGGGGGGGAGCAGGGGGTGGTGGAGGCAAGGCAAGGCAGAGGGAAAACGAAAAGGCAACACGAAGGTAGGGCAGCACAGGAGGTAGAGGCTAGTCACACAGCAACAGGCAGACACGGGGGAAACACAGAGGCGGCAATGCCTCACACGGCAACAGGCAGACACGGGGAAAACACAGAGGCGGCACTGGAATCAGCAGCGAGGCAGCAGAGGCGGGAAGATCCATGATGCGGCAGCGAGGCAGCAGAGCAGCGGGCAGGAGCAGCGGAGTGGGGGTGACCTCGCCTGAACAGGTAACATGGCAAATGCATTTCGGCTTTCAGCAGCCTTCTACAGTGCCGGAGATGTTCACAGTGTAAAGGCGCATTTAACGGATTCAAATATCTCGTCCTGACCCATGGCTCGTCACTTGCCCCGCCCTCAGGTGAGTTTTCATGCGGCTTGATGTCTAAAGCCTGCAAGTCCCAGAGTGCATTGTTCTCACTTCACAAGGAATCGCTGGAGGGGGGAATTTAGTATGACACCACCTGTAATGGACCCTCCATGAATGTAAACAGCTCCAGATAGTCAGTGTCTCCTCGGGTCCCCAAAACCACATCACCCGCAGTCCAAAGGGATCCTCTTCGGCGGGGGCTCGGTAGAGATCCACCTTGCCCGACGTGCAGCTGAATGGCAGCAAAACCGCCTCAATATATACTAGCAGCCCGTCCCTACGTTGTCTGGGTATGAAATAATATGTGTGTAATGTGACACGCTCATTCGCGTGTGCCCCCGCTTGAGGGCCATCGGCGACCGTCTAACAATTAGAATTGTGTGAGTCTTGAATGAATGCTTCCTGCGGTAACCACCCATTATTCCGCAACTTTCTTTCAGCATACCATCACTCCGCATACTTTCATTACGAAAGTACCATGACTCCGCAACGCCATTATAACGCATGGCATTACATTTTATATGCTTTTACCACGCTTTTATCACACATTTAAAACGAAATTCGTTGTAACGGGCACATGCATCAAGCTATTTAGGAATCGCAAACGGTGCGATTCGGTAAAATCGGCCGTTTGCGGTTCCTAAATACCTTTTTAGTATGCATCAAGCATTTTTGGAAAAATCGCTATTTTTAGCAAATTCCAAAAATGTGATTGCTCTTAAGGAATCGCAAATTTGCGATTCCTTAAAAGCAATGCATGATTAATTTTAAAATTGCGATTTCGCAATTAGGGGGGGCAAATTACCACGAGGGTGAACCTCGTGGTAATTTGCGAAAAATGTTTAAAATGCTCAAATTAGCCTTTTAAACACTGTCATGTTACAGACAAACATGTCCTTAGGACATGTGTGTGTGAAACATCCATTTTCAAAAACATTTCAGGGGTGCAGGGGGGGGTCCTTTGGACCCCCCCCTGCACCCATGGAATGCATCAACTTTTTGCGAATTCTAATTTGTGAATTCGCAATTACCATTGATTCCTATGGGCCTTTTGGCCCATAGGAATCAATGGGAATTGCGAAATCGCAAATTAGAATTCGCATAATATTTGCGATTCGGTAAAAATTGCGATTTTTACCGAATCGCAAATATTATGCACTTTCAATAATGCATCCCGTTTTGCGATTCCTTATTTGCGATTCGGTAAAAATCGCAAATTTGGAATCGCAAAACAGGATTTTGATGCATGTGGGTGTAAATGTATGAATGGTAAACGCATGTTTTTTTTAATGTTTGGATAAGGTAAGTATGGGTATAGGGGTATATGTTTTGGGGTACTGAGGTATATGTTTTGGGGTGCTTGGGTATTTTAAGGGTGCAGGTATAGTTTTGGTTTACGGGGTACAGGGTTTTTTTACGGTTTAGGGATAGGTATGGGTTTTGGGGTACAGGGATATTTTTAGGGTTCAGGGTTAGGTTTGAGTTTTGGGGTACAGGGGTATTTTTAGGGTTCAGGGCTAGGTTTGGGTTTTGGGGTACAGGGGTATTTTTAGGGTTCAGGGCTATGTTTGGGTTTTGGGGTACAGGGGTATTTTTAATGTTCTGGGGTTCGTTTGAGTTTTGGTGTACAGGGGGGTATTTTAGGGTTCAGGGATAGGTTTGGGTTTTGAGGTACAGGTTTTTTTTTAGGGTTCAGGGGTAGGTTTGTTTTTTGGGGTACAGGGGTGTTTTTAGGGTTCAGGGCTAGGTATGGGTATTGGGTACAGGGGTATTTTTAGGGTTCAGGGCTAGGTTTGGGTTTTGGGGTACAGGGGTATTTTAGGGTTCAGGGGTCGGTTTGGGTATGGGGGTACAGGGGTATTTTTAGGGTTCAGGGCTAGGTTTGGGTTTTGGGGAACAGGGGTATTTTTAGGGTTCAGGGGTAGGTTTGGGTGTTGGGGTACTGGGGTACTTTAAGGGTTCAGGGGTAGGTTTGGGTTTTGGGGTACAGGGGTATTTTAGGGTTCAGGTCTAGGTATGGGTTTTGGGGTACAGGAGTATTTTAGGGTTCAGGGATAGGTTTGGGTTTTGAGGTACAGGGGTATTTTTGGGGTTCAGGGCTAGGTTTGGGTTTTGGGGTACAGGGGTATTTTAGGGTTCAGGGCTAGGTTTGGGTTTTGGGGTACAGGGGTATTTTTAGGGTTCAGAGCTAGGTTTGCCAAAGAGCGTCTGTGTGGGTCATAAAAAAATAAGAACAGCGGGAAACGAATATGTGATGATATTTCGCAAACCAACATCCCGCATACCATCACTCCGCAATTTTTATAACGCAGGACTATTACTCCGTAAAGCCATCATTTCTAAAACTTTTAAAACGCATATGACTTTATCAGGCATGCCATTATAACGCAAATGCATGTGTGGTAAAGTCATATACATTGTAAAAGTACATTATTAAAACATTAAATATATGTTTGTATATATGTATATATATATATATATATACACACATTTTTTTAATTTAAATAAAACATTTATTCTTTTAAATTGCGTTATTTATATTATTTTTATTTATTTATTATTTTATTTTATTATTTTTTACGCCCTAAAAACTAATCCCACCCTGGCCCCCTTAAATACCCCTGCACCCCATAATCATGCCCACAGTGTTTGTCACGGCCCCAGCGTGTCACGTCCCCAGCGTGCTCCTTGATGCGGCGCAATTGCATAATTGGCGCTTGTATGTACGACTCACATGGCATGAAGGGCGGAACGTACCACACGCCCCCTGCGTTTGTCACGCCCCCAGCACACGCCCACAGCAGTTTGAGTCACGCCCCCAGCCCCGCCCACAGCAGAACGCAGACACTCCCACAAGGGACTACTTTGCTGGCACGGTTCTTTTACTTTTTAAATGTATATGGTGGCCGTCTGCATAGCCTACATCCTTCTGCTGCAACTGCCCTTTCCAACGCTGTATTGGGTGTTGTGATTGGTGCTGTGGTTAATGAGAGTACCCGCCTCAAAGGTTTGGGCTCTCTCTTTATAATATTAGTATGGATTATTGTGCTAAAATAAAAAATAAAAAAGTTCTCTAAATTCATGTAAATCACTGTTTCTGTTTATGAATGTTGAATTTTTGTCTAGAATTGTTCGTCATCATTTCACGTGATTGGTTCTTTATATGATTGGCTCTATTACCCAAAGTACTGAGCTCCTGCACCACATGACCCCCCTGGTGCCAACCACCATGCCATGGTCACCCAGAGGGGTGCTCCAAGCTTCCTGGACTGCGGGTGTGAGTGGCGTTTTGATTGTGAAAAACAACCCTGGTCGTAATATGCCCATCTTGAGCAGGTTTGTTGCCATGTAAGTGTCATGATGTCCAGAAAGGACTCTAGACAAACCTTATAATGTGTCCACTCCGTCATGGAGTTTTGCCTAGCGGACATTTACTGAGGTCATCAGTCCAAGAAAGGGCTGAATATATTCCAGCCAGGTCAGTTTCCATCAGTGCCACATGGAATGAGGCACTTTCAAAGTCAAGGGCGGACACAACACATCTGCTCCCTGGTTTTGTGTCACATGCAGCACCTGTTAATACCTTTTTTGTCCCTGAATTTTGCTCCTTGAAGTTAGAACGTTCCACAAAATGTCTCTTCTCAACACCAGAAAAGTAAGAGGGGAGCCCAAGGGCGCCCAAACCGGGAAGGGGGAGCTGTACTTGCTCCGGGGCTGACCGGAGCGCGCTGGTAAAAGTGCTGGAATACACTGGGCGCGAGGCTCGCGTGGCAGGAAGCCATTTAGCTGATTGTTACTCGTTGATTCTCGGAGGAGCTTCTGTTGCCATCTGCACATTTTAATGTGACGAATTCAACCGGCCAGAAATGCATAACTAGAAGATCAGCCTATAAATGGGAGAATTACCAGAGGGCATTAACAGCCTCGCGGCTAGAACCCGGGCTGACCTCATCCTGCTGGGAGGGGGCAGCCTGCTCCAGGCTGCCAACAATAACAGTGATCAGCAGAGGCTTCAAAGCCACGCTCGTCACCACACGTCACAAACACGTCATTGCAGCGCCTTTCCATATAAAGTGTGCCCTACGAGGCCAGCGCTTCAAGGTGCAGGGTTGTAACTTTGACTCGGGAATGGACATGCGTTGATGCTCTCCGTGAGGACAGGCAGAGCCGCGAGCGAGGGAAAAAGAATCGATGGAAGGAGAGAAAAGAATGGAGGGAGAAACCTGTGCAAGAGAGGGGAGGGAGCAAAAAGAGAGAGAAGGCAGACACCCTGAAGGACAAGGGGGGACACATGTCAGACAAGAAGAGACATAGGGCCCGATGTAGGTCGGTCGGTAACGGCCGAAAATCGGTATTTTCGGCCGTTACCGACCGGTATACATGATTTGGCATGTAGGGACACAATTTTACCGAATCGGTATTTTTACCGATTCGGTAAATCTCCGATGTAGGTGGGACTCTTTTGAGTCCCAAAGGCCCTACAAATTTGGTATTTTACCACACAACCCTATTGTGTGGTAAAATACCGAATTCAGGTGTGCATGCACATGTGTGCATGCACACCTAGCCATGTGACAGACAGACATGCCCTTAGGGCATGTCTGTGTGCCACATGGCGCACATGCCTATTTGTGGGGTGCCAGAGGGTGTCAAAGTGACACCCCCTGCACCCTTGCAAAAATCGGTATTTACCGATTCTGTAAATACAGAATCGGTAAATCCCATTGATTCCTATGGGCTTCAAAGCCCATAGGAATCAATGGGAAATACCGATTCTGTATTTACAGAATCGGTAAATACCAATTGTTACAGAATCGGTATTTCCACATCTGGATATACCTACATATCCACCCTTTAGATTTACCGATTTTTAATTACCGAATCGGTAAAATTCGGTAATTAAAAATCGGTAAATCTAATTTACCTACATCTGGCCCTTAGGGTCAGATGTAGGTGGCCATTTACCGACCGGTAACAGCCGATTTTGGCCATTACCGACCGGTAAATGGTCATTCCTGATGTAGGTGCCCTAATACCGGTCGGTAAAGGCCGAATTCGGCCGTTACCGACCGGTATTAGGGTTTCCAGATGTAGGGGGCCTATATTTTACAGATTCTGTAAATTTACCGAATCGGTAAATTTACCGAATCGGTAAAATACCGAATCGGTATATTTACCGATTCGGAATATCCACATGTAGGTGGCACTCCTAAGAGTGCCACAGGCCCTTAGGAATCGGTATTTTACCACCCAATCCTATTGGGTGGTAAAATACCGAATTCAGGTGTGCATGCACATCTGTGCATGCACACCTGTGCAATGTGACACACAGACATGCCCTTAGGGCATGTTTGTGTGCCACATGGCACACAAGTCCGGAATTGGGGTGCTAGAGGGTGTCAAAGTGACACCCCCTGCACCCTTGCAGGATTCGGTATTTACAGAATCGCTAAATACCGAATCTGTATTTCCCATTGATTCCTATGGGCTTCAAGACCCATATGAATCAATGGGAAATACAGAATCGTATTTACCGAATCGGTAAATACCGAATCTGTATTTCCCATTGATTCCTATGGGCTTCAAGGCCCATAGGAATCAATGGGAAATACAGAATCGGTATTTACCGATTCGGTAAATACCGACTCTTACAGAATCGGTAATTTTTTACTTACATCTGCCCTCCTTCCAATTTACCGACTCTTAAATACCGAATCGGTATGAGTCGGTATTTAAGAGTTGGTAAATCGGATTTACCTACATTTGGCCCAAAGGGCCAGATGTAGGAGCCCTAATACCGGTCGGTAACGGCCGAATTCGGCCGTTACCAACCGGTACTAGGGTTTCCAGATGTAGGGGGCCTATATTTTACCGAATCTGTAAATTTACTGAATCGGTAAATTTACAGAATCGGTAAAATACCGAATCAGTATATTTACCGATTCGGAATATCCACATGTAGGTGGCACTCCTAAGAGTGCCACAGGCCTTTAGGAATCGGTATTTTACCACCCAATCCTATTGGGTGGTAAAATACCGAATTCAGGTGTGCATGCACATCTGTGCATGCACACCTGTGCAATGTGACACACAGACAAGCCCTTAGGGCATGTCTGTGTGCCACATGGCACACAAGTCCAGAATTGGGGTGCTAGAGGGTGTCAAAGTGACACCCCCTGCACCCTTGCAGGATTCGGTATTTACCGAATCGGTAAATACCGAATCTGTATTTCCCATTGATTCCTATGGGCTTCAAGGCCCATAGGAATCAATGGGAAATACAGAATTGGAATTTACCGATTCGGTAATTACCGACTCTTACAGAATCGGTAATTTTTTACCTACATCTGCCTCCTTCCAATTTACTGACTCTTAAATACCGAATCGGTATGAGTCGGTATTTAAGAGTCGGTAAATCAGATTTACCTACATCTGACCCTACGAGCCATATGGAGGTAGCTTAATACCGGTCAGTAACATCCGAAAATCTGTAAATTTGCCGTTACCGACCGGTATTTAGCTTTTTCCAGTGTAGGTGCTTGATTTAAGGATTTGGTAATTTACTGATTCAGTATTTTAAGGTATCGGTAAATTACCGAATCCTTAAAATACCGAATCGGTAAATTACCGAATACTTAAATCCTATGTAGGGAGCACTCATGTGAGTACATTTTTGATATAAGGATTCGTTATTTACCACCAACTACAAGTTGGTGGTAAATATCAGAAATCTTTAAAAAGCAATTTTGTGCTTTTTTAACCCCTTCGAAGCTAATGACGAGCTGGGCTCGTCATGGCGCTTACCTGCCGTGCGTGGATGACAAGGCCAGCTCGTCATGAATAATGGTGATTTTGGTTCTTCAGCGCAGGACGGGAAAACGCCTAGCAGCCATGTGGTTAAAAGTGCCATGTGGCAGACATGCATGCCCTTAGCGCATGTATGTGTGCCACATGTGCACACATGCACGATTTACGGGTGCAACAGGGTGTCAATGTGACACCCTGACACTCTCGAATATGTTCCTCCTATTAACAATTCGGTATTTACCGAATCGGTAATACCGAATTTTACCGAATCGGTAAAATTTACTGAATTTTTACCTACATACTATTTACCGATTCTTAAATACCGATTCTGTAAAATTCGGTATTTAAGAATCGGTAAATAGAGATTCCCAACATATGGTCCAAAGTTTGGTGGGAAGTAGAAAGGAGAAAAATAGTGGAAAACTGGGGCAAGTAGGAGAAGAGGAATGAATTGACACCCTCAGCAGACAGAGTTAAAGTCTTTGCAGAACAGGCAGATACGGAAAGACAAAATGAGAGATGAAAGAGGGTGCGACACAAAAAAAAAGAGGGGAAATGGCATGACAGAGGTCGAAAGAGAAGGTGAGAGTATCAGAGGAGTGGAAAAAGCATGCGTAAGTGCGCTGCGTAAGTGTGTGGGATATGTATGCTATGAGTGCATTGTGTGTCCTGTGGGCGCTGCATGTGCTGTGAATATGTGTGTTTTTAGGTCTCGCCTCGCCTGGCGTTAACAGCGCACAGCTCTTTCCTCGCCATGCAAGGGCTTTTTGTGATCAATTCAAGATGTGCACGCGTACAGAGGGACAAACAAATGCACATGCATGTGGACAGCCTGACGCCATCTTTGTTTACTTTAATTAGTGTGGGGATGTCAACACGCGCAAGCATGGTGGCTTGCTTTCACTTTCCCTCCCTCCCCCGTGTGTGCACATTCGCGCTTATGGCGGTGTACTTTCGCTTTCCCTCCCTCACCACTTCTAAAACACCCGCCTTTATCTCGCTCCCCCACCCACCCCATTGCTGCTTTAACTCGCTCTCAAGAATACCAGCTTTCATGTTTATTTTGCACACAACCTCGAGCCCTCAGATGGTCTCTGAGCGGCCCACTTGCTGCACGCTATTGCAGCTCCCCGTACCAGCCACGCACATTAACTTGCCCGCGAGCAGTGCATTTAAAAGACCCAGTTTGCTGAGTATTGCGTAAGTGGAGAACAGGCAGGTTGGTCATTTACTCATCTCGCTCCCCCACCCTGCACTCCGTTTCACCTTGCTGGAGTTGGGTTGTGAGGGGAAAGCAGGGACCTTCATTCAAATGTAGCGCTTTAAGGCGGCACATGGTGAGCATTCCTCTGCCTGGCTGAAGGTACTTGAAAGGCATGGTCTGCTGGCCCCGCCCTAGGCTGGTGCAGTGACACTGGGCTGCAGTATTTATAAATTGGGCCATTGGAAGCAGCCGTCCTCCCATCCAAGGGCCTCTCAGACGCCGCCCTCTCATTCGAGGGCCTCTCAACTGGCACTCTTCCAAATCCTATTAAAATGAACCAGCTCCGGGCTCTCCGATAGCCAAACCTCCGCTCCGGGCCTCATTAGAAGAGGATGCGGGCTCCAGCAGAGCGTGTGCAGACGACGAGGCTTTACTGAGTAATTAACCTCTCGCAGCACGTAAACTGTTGAGAAACACTACCAATATCCCTGCAAATTACCGACCAGGAGGCAACCTCCACTCTCCGAGTGGGCCCGAGGTGCAATAATTGCCTGTTATAACAAGCATTACAAAAGCAATAGTTCTCGCCTTTAATTAAGTTAAAGCCATTTGCTTTGCTACAATACCATTAGCAAAGCAAATGGCTTTCATTTAATCAAAGGCGAGACCTGTTGCACTTTTAATGCTTGTTGTTTTAGGTGGTGAGTGGGTTCAGGTGTGCGTTTGCCTGTGTGGTTTGCATTTGGGTATGTGTGTTGGATTTGTTGTTTATAATTGTGCCTGCATTCATCATTGAACCCACATGGTAGTGTGTCCTGTTTTTGCTTACGTGGTGCAGTCTGAAAAACATAGAGGCTTCTAGGCGCAGCCTAGGTTGTGCTTTTATATTTCTGTATGTTGAGTGCATCATTGCGTGTATTAATAGAATCTGGTTTGTTGTGTGAGGAAACACCAATTGCATCTCCTGGCACCAAGACGAAATATTATTAAACCATTTACAGGATATAATTACATCCGGTGTATATGTAGACACAAATGAGATGTCGCGTGCCAACACACCCATGTTTGCAATAGATAACAGAAGGTTCTGCAGGTGGCACCCCACCAGCTGGCCTGGCCGCGCCCCACCTCCCTTTCCAGCAGACAAACAGCTCCTTATCTTATATACATCAGCGCCTGCCATCCCGAACCGTGACGGATCCCACATCTACAGCATTCCTTGCGCAGTCTTTATGACACATATGCATTTTTTCAGAAAGGCAGTAAACCGCTTTATGGGTTGTAGGAGAGTAGGTTCTGCTTCCTATAGTAACCCCCACTTTTTGCTGTGATTCTCTGGTTTTTCGACTTTAGTATGGCTGTGGTCCTGCTAATCAGGCCCACAGCCTAGCTGTTCTCTCTCCAAATTGATACCATGAACTTTAGGTACATAACAGATTGGTTACTGGGTCACCCTTGTAAGCCCGTGTGCTGGAAGTCGGATTCCTCGCCCTTTTCCGGACAATTTTTGGCCTCCAGAAACAGTGATAAAATTCAACCGGTCACTACTGTTCGCAATCTGGGCGTTATGCTGGACAATAAGTTGAGCATGGAAGCTCAGGTGGCGAAAAAGGTGTCCAGCTGCTTTGCCCTTTTTCGGTCTCTTCGAAAGATCCTACCGTTACTTCCCTTACAGGCCCGGGCTTTGGTAGTCAGATGCACCATATTGAGCAGACTCGACTACTGTAAAGCCCTCCTGCTTGAGTCACCAGGTCTGCTGCTAGATAGACTTCAAAGATTGCAGTCTGCTGCCGCCAAGCTGGCTATTGGCTGGCCTAGAAGATCCTCTGCATCGGCGGCGCTGGCTGAGCTCCACTGGCTCCCGCTGAAGCAGAGAATATCCTTCAAATCCCTCTGCCTTGTCTTCAAGGCCCTGCATGGACTCGGGCCCAGCTCTCTGCAAGCCAAATTTGTCTGGTATACCCCAACCAGAACACTTTGCTCAGCAACTGCATGTTTGGTGAAAGTACCCAGGTTTAAGAGGGTCAGGGCTGGGGCAGATCTTTCGGAGTTACTGCTGCTAAACTCTGGAACAGTCTGCCCTTGGAGATTCGTCAAACGGAGGAACTTCTCCTGTTTAGGAAACGTGTTAAAACGTGTCTGTTTCCAAAGGTCTAACCTGCTGGACTCCTTTCCCTGTTACATTCTTGTCTGCCACTTTGTGAAGCCTCAGCGCCAGGATACTTGTAAGGTTACAGCTGCGCTCTATAAATTCCCTAAATGAATAGGTGCACCCTAGGCCTACAAGGGGCTGCAGCATGTATTGTGCCACCCCTGGTTAGCCTTCCAAACTGACACCACAGGTCTGTTCTTACACCCTGGGTAAGGTTGTGTAATTACCCCTTACTTAGATATAGTATACCTATATCTATATACATATATAGTCACATATACACCTATAAGCCACTCCTAAGGCAGACCTCGACAATTCTGGAGGTAGACTGTTTGGTTTTATGTGAGAGGGTGCCCTAGCATGAGCTGAGCCCCCTGCAGCTTTCAGAACCATCTCCTTATAGCTTTTCTGTGATATAGCCATACCATATACTCTTAAGTGCATTATAATCCTCACGGTTATTGCTAACTTTGGTTTGGCTTTATCAAAACATGTTGTGTAAGGTGTGAAACACTTTGGAATACTACCCCCCTCCCCACCAGTCCTGGCGGCAGGGGTAGCATTTCACCCTTCTAGAGGGAGAAGACATGTAGTTACTGGTTTACACGGTTAAAGTTAAGCAGAGCCCCAGAATCACAAAATGGATGCTGCTGCTGCATACACGAGTCTTCCCTCCTGCTGCTGGATGAAACTCCAGCAGGGGAGGCCTGGACAATAGGTTTCCAGTCCGGGGAGGTGCTGGCACCTCCCCAGACAGGCTTTAGTGTATTGGGGCCGGGTGGGATGCATTCAGTGAATGCTTTTCAGACACTGCCTGGGGCACACAATGTGATCCATGCATTTCCCAGTTCAAACCGGTTCATGGGGCACTCAGCCCCAGCTCTGGTGTGAAACTTGACAAAGGGAAAGGGGCGTAACCACCCCCTCCCCAGTTCCACCCATAGGAGGGACCTAGAGTTAGTCCAACCCCTAAACTTACTATAAGTATAGAACCCCAGTCCCTAGGACTTTAGATTACCCTGGACGAAACTCTGAACATATATCCTGGACCTTCGACATTCCATTTCGACTGGAAGACAGAAGACATCTCCCTTGTGGTCAAGGATTGACCACCCTGTTCAAACAGACACCAACAGCAACTTTGCCGGTCCGCATTTTTAGGCTCCTGCTGGATCCCGAAGAATCTGTGACACAAGACAAGGACTTCCAGACATCTCTGACCTGACCTTTGCTCACAGAAAAGCTGAGACCCGTGGTGGACAGGAGAGACGTGGGACCAGAACTCCTGGACATCCTACATTTTGCAAGCTGCACCAACTTCCAGAGGTATCCTGAAATTATGCATTGGGGTGCTTAAAGCCCCAGCTCTGAGCACCATTTGCACCAAAGCTCAGAGGCCCCCATTCCACGAGTGTCCCAAGGGCCTGCATTGCGCATTTCTGCCTGATGCATCTTTGCGGTTCCTGGCCCGTTGCCTAGTGAGCCCCCAAGAAGACCAATCTTAAATAAAACTTACTTTCATGGTTGCTCCAGACTTGCTCCAGCTTCCCAGCAAAGGAGATGGGCCAAAGACCTTGCTGGTCTGCACCAAAGCCAATCTTGACATCTTCGTGGATTGTGTTTGCCAAGGCTTGTTGGGTCCAATCCGGGTACCGACACCGCAGTCAACGAGATCCTTTGTGGGACAGCTCGAATCCAGCTCCTGGTTGTCGTCGATGCCTCCTGGACCTCGTGGCTTGAAGAGACAAGCTTCACCTTTTCACCTGAAATCACCCAAAATCTGGTGGCATCTTTCTATCGCCGCCCTGGTCACTGGCTAGGGGCCCAGACTCTGTCTCCTCTGATTTCAGGTTCTTCAGATCTTCGATCCACCGTTGGATCCATCGAACACTTTTCCTCTGGTCGCCTGCAGCACTTCTTCGCAGCTCCCCATTGGAATCGACAATGAAAGCCGACACCAAAAGACACCTATGCACCCGGCTTCCGTGGGTGAGGTAACACGAGTACTCTGGTAGTCTCGAGGGTATTGGCCCTCCAAGTGTCTAAGTATAAAAGGGTTCCATCATAGTTATCCTAGAAGTGCCCTTAAATTGTAAATTTGAAACTTGTTTGTTTCCAATAGAAAATCAATGGTAACCAGTGACTGTGTTTAGACACTGCACGCGTCTTCCGTGGGCCTCCTACTTCCTAATCTTTGGTTGTTCCCCAGTGATTCCCCAGGCCCTAGGCCTGCTTTCTATCTCAGACGTGGTTCTTATTCCACTATTTTAGTGTATGGTTTGTGAGGCCCCTAGGGAATAACGTATACTGTGCAATTTATCGTATGCTAATTAAGTTCCTTGTATTGTACTTTTACCTCTGACCTCAAAAAGAGTCCAGAGGGGCTGTGTTTAGAATAAATACATATACATTTGATATATACCTTGTGTGGTGTGCTTTCATTTGGTACTCAATGGATTATAATTGGTAAAACAACTAGCTTAATTTACTCTCTGAAGTCTTCGCTTGAAGACTGCTCATCACAGCTACCCCTAGGATAGCTTTCTATAAGGTTGACTTTACAACCACCATCAATAAGGGTTGATTTGACTGGTGCAAGGTGCCCACTAGAATAGTGAACAGCATATACCAAGCCAACTTCTCGAATTGGTGTGCAGCGGATGGGATAAGAGCTTGCATTGTTTTACCAAATAATCTTGAGAATATCATTTGAAAAATCACATCAAGGTACGTGTAGGTACATATAAATCAAGTCTTATAATACATAAGTTCTACTGAACTTAGCAGTTGTAGGTGGTAAGGGCTTAGCAGACCCTGACTACAACTTCTAGAGAGGTTCTAGTAGGAAACAAGTAGTGCATGTAGGTGCACACACCACACCTCACAAGAAATGGCTTTAAAGGCAGGAGCTGGTGGCTCACTGCCAGATGTCAGCAAAGAGCATACATCTAAATATGACACCTTCACTTTCCAAGAATTGGGTGGATTGTGGGTCATAAGAAAATTAAAGCAAGGACAGAGTCCTGAAGAGTGCTCTGATAGTTGGGTTTGGCTTAACGACTGAGCGTACAGGTTGCTGTTCAGAGACACCAAAAAGACACAGACTCAGGACTGGACTGACTTTGTAGATTGTGCTACTAAGGCTCTGGAAGGCTGGTTACTGGGCAGTAAAGTAAGTGACTACACAGGATTGTATAACCTTATAATGAGAGAACAGATTCTTAATAATTGTCAGAACCAGTTATTGCATCAGCACTTGGTTGACTCTGATTTGACCTTTCCCCAAGAATTGGGTAAAAAGGCAGACAAATGGGTCAGAACCAGGGTGAAGCATAAGGTAAAGAACCAAGGTGTTGATCAGAAGAAGCAGGACCAAAAGGGTGAGTAGAAAGCAAAAGACCAGAAGTCTTCTCAAGGTCCCCAAAAAGCTTCTAATGGTGGGGGTTGCCAACCATCAAAAAAGAAAGAAGGTCCTTCGAAACCAAGGTGCAAAGTATGTAAGGTAAATACTCACTGGACCAGTGAATGCAACAAGAAGGAGACAGCTCCAGCCACCATTGCCCCTAAGATACAAAATAAGGGGTCCCAGTGAAAAAGTATCAAAAGTACATAAGCAAACACTTTATGAACAATTTTTGAACAAGAACAAATCTCAAACAAGTGCTTCAACACACTGTTATTTAATCACAATGTGCTTATACATGTTACATATAACAGATTAATAACACAATTGTCATAGTGCCCCAGGGAAGGGAAGGGTAGAAGACGGTGTTTGTGTAAGAAGGGAGGGATGTGTTTTTATAGTGATGGAAAACCTAGGATGGAATAACTACGTCCTACGGTGTTACGGTCTGAGCCAGCTTTGTAAATATGTAAGTAACAGTCCATTGCAGCCTCAGGTCAGCCACAATGTCTGAACTGTTTGTTGAGTTTGCGGTTTAAGGGCACAATTTATATGTCCCTCCTGGCCTTTGCTTTCCTCTGCAGAACTCTGATGACCACATTGGCATCTTATTGACCTCTGAATTCACAAGTGAATTAACAGATCCAATATATATTGATCCCTGGAATTTCATTCGGATACCTTGATGTACCCTGTTTTCGTTCTCCTGCCCGTGTTGTGAGATCAACAGCCCAACTTTCCATGGTGATTAAATCTTCTTTTCATTTGATTGTGTTGTGGCGCCCTTAAGCGTGTTTTTAACCAAAAAAATGTTTTCATCACTGTAAATAGTAATGCACATTTTACCTCAATTTTCACAGAGAAATCAGTGTTCCCCCGGGTCTCTTTTGTCCTGATGAAGACCCCGCTTTAAGGTGTGATGTATACCTACCACTGTAGTCTTGGTGTCGAAACGTCAACGGCTACCATTACACACCAGTTGACGCAACCATCATTATAAATATTAAATATTAGCGCCGATAGCATGGTTTTCTTTTAATTGTTGAGCATTAGTTGCTCCCCCATTCTACTGGCTCTGTGCTCTGAAGCCAGGTGTATCGGTTTCTCATGAATTATGTACTGATACTGTTGTTTGCACTATGACCTACCTTGCACATCCCTCCCTTCTTACACAAACACCGTCTTCTACCCTTCCCTTCCCTGGGGCACTATGACAATTTTGTTATATGTAATATGAATAAGCACATTGTGATTAAATAACAGTGTGTTAAAGTACTTGTTTGAGATTTGTTCTTGTTCAAAATAATTTCATAAAGTGTTCGCTTGTGTACTTTTAATACTTTTTCACCAGGACCCCTTATTTTGTATCATACAGCACCCAGGTCCCTAGTGACTATATTGGGTAAAACCCCCCTCGTTTAAACCATTGCCCCTAAGGCAACTGTTCCCCCTAGCCCAGCTAATAGTGGTGGTTCTCAAAAGAAGGGTGTAATAGGGTTAACCATGGGAACTGAGATGGATTCTGGCCTAGTCAGGATATCAACTCAAGCTGTCCTCATCTGTGATGTGGACATACCCATGTCCTCTACTGTGAGTCCCATTAACTTGGGCAAGTAGAGACAGACTCCTTTAATTAATGATAAAGTGGCTCAGGCCTACAGAGACACATGCGCTAGTTTCACAATGGTGACACCCAGCTTTGTGAACCCTGGACAGATCATACTAGGTGAAACTTACCTAGTGACCAACACTAGCAATGCCACTACCTCCCATAGTATGGCAGTTGTTAATTTCTCCGGGGGAGGGGTAACTGGCCTAAAGAAGGTTGTTGTTAGCTCAGACCTCCCTGTAGAATGTTTGCTTGGCAATGACCTGGAGACTTCAGCCTGGGCTGAAGTGGAGTATAGGACCCATGCAGAAATGTTAGGAATCTCAGCACATGTCCTTGCTGTGACTAGTAGAAATGCGTGACCCTTAATTGAGTAACGTCCCCTGGTCACAGCCTAAGCCCCATGGTAAGGGTTGTAAATGTTCTCAAAAGGTTTCAAAAGCGGATTCCAGATATTTTAATATCTTTATTTTCTTTTCATTTCTCAAAGTTCATTCTTCATATTAAATCATCCAGACTTCTAAATACATTGATAGTTTGTCCAATGCATTTCGGCTAGGTCATAGCCTTCGTCAGGGACATGCTCTACAAATCAAATAATCACAATTAGGAATTCATCAGAGGCTACATTAATCGTACAATTTCTATATCTCATTAGGCAATCAATAGTATAAGGCTCACAATCCCTCATAGTTGAACTAAGAGATCCAAAAAGCAAATATAAATTAACGAATATAAATGAACGCATATGGTATTTATACCAGTTACTAGCCCTTTCTCCCTCATATAAGCGGTAAGTTCAACGCTAAACATTGCAGATTTATTTGCATCATAATCTCTTCAAACAAGGATTTTCAAAGCGACATCACAACATCGTTATGTAAATAGGCTGTCAACCAAATAGATCATTAGCGCTTAAAAAGATTTCTGCAAAGAAGGTTTTTTAAAACAAAATCATTAAACCGTTGCGTTTAACAGGTTATCAAACAAATTGGTCTTAGATGATAAAAGTGCCCTATGCGTCTAACCAAGAAGTCTAAACGAATGCTAAATGACCGCGAGTGAACCGCGTTCCAAAACCAGTAGTGCAAGGTTTGGCGCACGCTTACCTGTTCACGGTAAACCCTGTTCCCAAACGCCATTCCCCAAAAGGTGCTATCTCCCGACCGAGGTCGGGCGTGAGTGTTAAATCGCTATGTGGTTTAGCGGATATCAAAAACGGACTAAGTCCGAAGGGGTTTCTTTCAGGCGGCCATGTTGTGTTGGGAAATAAACCACAAACAACGCTGCATAATGGGTCTATTTGGACTGGTATAGTTTACAAAGGAAGTTTAAATAAAGCCATAAAGGTGAAAACAATGCCCTGTTTGAGGTATCAGCCAAAACATTTCTAATAGTCATGTAGTAACATAAAATTATCATTCATGAAAAAATAATAATAATAATAGTCTCATAGTTCAATAACGGATCAACATTCTCGGTAATTAATCAAAATCATGCAATACAATAATATAGTCAATGAACTGTTATCAAAGATAACAACTGAATTCAGTCCGATCATTCATGCCAACTGGTTTCAAGGTTCCCAATTTAAAAATCCAGAAATTTTCTCTCAGTAAAAGAGTTTTGTGGTTGTCTACACCTTCTCGTTTTTTCACCACTTCCAGGATGGTATATCTGAGTTGGCTGATGTTATGTGAAGCTTCACAAAAGTGGTTGGCTACTGTCGATTTTATATGTCTATTACGAATGTTAGATTTGTGCTCATTGAGCCTGATCTTCATCTTCCTCTCTGTTTTGCCCACATATCCTTGTCCGCATGGACATTTCAATAGATAGACGACATTCATTGAATCGCATGTTGCAGATACCCGTAGTTTTATTTTATATCCTTTGCTGGGATGAGTGATGCTGTTTCCTCTAATTATGCAGTTACAATGACTGCAATTGTGACAGGGCAATGTTCCATAGTAGGTTTCACTAATGTTCTCCGTCTTAGGTTTAATCATGTTGCCCAAATTTATGCCTCTTTGATATGCAAATAAAGGTGGTTCCTTGAAAATATCGTTGAAATCTATCTCTTGAGACAATATGGTGGTGGTATCAAAATACACAACGAAAGCAAACCTTTTAAGAGCATTATCATGAGACATTGGCCAATTTTGTCTCAAGAGATAGATTTCAACGATATTTTCAAGGAACCACCTTTATTTGCATATAGGGGGGGAGCCTATTACTTACCTGGTCCTTGCCGCCACCGCCTTGAGTCACAGGAGCAGAGTGCTGTCAGCGCGAAGGAGCGCAAAACACCGACGCCGCCACCGCCAAGAGTCCCAGGGCACCGGACTCCGCGCCGCCGCTCCGGGAGACCACAAATCCCGGCAGGCCTCGCGGCGGCGCGTGTGCAGTGACGCGGGACGTCGCGCTTCAGAGGGCGCCAGAGCCCTAGAAAGGAAGGAGAGCCCCGGCAAGCGGGGGGAGCCTATTACTTACCTGGTCCTTGCCGCCACCGCCTTGAGTCACAGGAGCAGAGTGCTGTCAGCGCGAAGGAGCGCAAAACACCGACGCCGCCACCGCCAAGAGTCCCAGGGCACCGGACTCCGCGCCGCCGCTCCGGGAGACCACAAATCCCGGCAGGCCTCGCGGCGGCGCGTGTGCAGTGACGCGGGACGTCGCGCTTCAGAGGGCGCCAGAGCCCTAGAAAGGAAGGAGAGCCCCCGCGTCGCGGGACGCGAGCGGGACGCCCGGGGCGAAGCCCGGGCAAAGGGCGGGCCGTCCGAGGTTGTCCAAGGTTGGGTTGGGCCTGGACTCTTGGCTCGCTGCCCTGGAACTGCTGTTGCTGAGCTGTGAATACTGCCGACCAGCCTGAAACGTAAGTTACATTGACTCTGGTTGCTCATATAGTTTATCATGCCCCCTAAAAAGCTAACCACGTCTACTAACACTATGGAAAATTATCTGGTGCAAGTAGTAGAAAAAATCAACCTTGATAGAAGAGCCTCTTTGGGAATAGACTTATCTGCTCAATCTCCATTTATCGATATCGAGGCTGATGACCCTTTTGGCCTTTTAATAAATAACAGCACCAATAGTGCCACTCCTGATTTGTTCCCAGATACTATTACTATACAGCCAAGTGGTACTGTTGCTGGAGCTGAAGATTTGAGTGCCAACGAGGTACTGGCTGATATTACTATTAGCCAGGATCAAACTATCTCTCCTCCAGCACCGGTCCTGGGTAAACGGGAATGCCTTAGGTCAGCCAAGAATCGAGTAGCAAACCCCCCGAGGAAATATTCTGAGGAAGAGGAGCATGATTTGACAAGTGAAGCGTATATTACACTTTCGAACGCTCAATTTAATAAACTAATAACCCTAATGGACTCAAAAATCAAAGGCGCGTTGAAGCCCTTAGTTAGCAAAATAGACAAGCTAACTTCTGAGGTCAACCGTTTGGAAGGTCTACTACAAAAAACAATAGATGACACTGGGAAAGCATCAGAAAGTATTCTTGCAAAGATAGAGGAATCTGTTAATAAATCTGTAATAGCAGCCGTTGGTGGTCATAACACCGTCACTGCCCCGGTAACGAACACCCTAATGGCAAGCAATATCACTCTCCCAGGTGTTTCTCATACTGCCCCCATCCCTGCTCCTGCTGTTGAAGACACGTTTACTGAACACGGGACTTTTGAACTTGTGGTTGAAGCTTCTCCATTGGTACTTGTCCTTGCCAATGTTCCAGCTCTGGCTCAAGGTGAGAGGGAAACAGCATCCTCTCTACGAAATAAATCTTTATCATGGTTAACCACCAACATGGTAATTACTCCTTGGGGAAAGCAGCAACTTTCTGAAGAGCTTGTCAAAGCACGAAGGGTTCAGTGGATAGGGGATAGGGTAAAAAAGTTTAAAGGGGAGTGTGTTGTTCTTCACTTCTCTGACCCTGGGGTCTTGCCCAACATCCTACCAAATATCTTGCCACCACAAAGACGAACAACTTCAATTGTTCCTTTGACTTTGGACTTCTTTTACCCAAGAAAGGGAAGCGGACCAAATTCAAGTATTCTAAGAACTAAATGGAACATTGTGACTAAGAGAGGGAGGAAGGATGTTGCCTCAGTTGATTGGGGTCTGGGGCTAGAAAATCGCTTTTCTTCATTATCTAATTTAAGTGACTGTGATTGACAACCACTTATTTGTAATGCTGTGTCTGCACCTGCTGATGCCATAAATTTATCATGTATAGCTCATTACCCTATAGTAACTAGCCCGTTGGGGCCTCTGATTGCTGACCAAACCAGGGCACCGAATTTTACGATTGTAGATCAGGGCACAGGGGGTAACGTGTCAAACATGCATTCTACAACTAATGATATACCTACGACTCCAATTTCAGGGAATATCCTGTCATGGAATGTAGCAGGTATATCTTCTAAAATGGAAAGTGCAGAATGGTTTGAATTCATAAATAGGTATGACCTCTGTATTTTCCAAGAGACTTGGGCATGTGAGCCTACTTTTGCTTTGGGGTATCTAAACTTTTATGTTCCGGCCACCAAGGGTCCCAAAGGGCGACCTATGGGGGGCCTTACCATATGGATTAGGCAGTCCTTAAAGATTGCTGTACAGAGTGTGGAACTTGACCAAAAAGATATTCAGCTTATACGACTGTCCAGTGACCTACCCCTCTCCATGGATGTATATAATATCTATGCCAGGGGTGGTAGTAAAGGTAGATCTGAGGTTCTTATGAGCCTTTCTAATATTCTTGAGATTGAATCTGCAGGAAAAAATATCTTAATTGCAGGTGATTTGAATAGGACATTTGAACCTTTAATCACTGGTGATTCTCCCCTGGGATCAGAGGAAGACAAACTTTGGGACATTCCCACACTTGAGTCCCCCCCGATAACCAGATGGACAGCTGACATCTTAGGTCTAAATGCCATGTGCTTGGAGCATGGGTTACGCGCCCTGAACGGCCGAACCCAATCAGACCGTGTACCTGCCATGACATTTAATAATGGTCGAAGCAAAAGTCGTATTGACTACGTTATTTGTAGTACATCGCTATGGCCATCCCTTATTGACATGGTAGTCACTGCCAGAATAGAAAGTGACCATGACCCGCTATGCGTCTCACATACTTGGTGGACATCTAATGTAAACCTTTCAACTAATTGTCATTTACTTGTGCCGCCAATGATTACGCAATCCAATAATATGCGTAGGTTAAGATGGTCTGGTGTTAAGACGGACCAGCAGGCCCTGGAAAAGATAGGTACAGCTGCAGACAAGGCCATTCGGGCACTGGAAAGTATCACTGATTTAGAAAATGGACAGGATGAGGCTAAAAATGTTCATACATCTCTTTTTGATGAAGTTAAAAAAATCTTTTTAAAGCCCGCAAGAAATATCAAGGCTTGTCCATTCAAAACAGCAAAGTGGTATAACCAAGATTGCAGGAAAGCAAGATTGAAATTAGGAGCTGCAATTAAAAATAACAATCTGTCTGAGACTCGGTCTGCTAGAAAACACTATAAAAATTGTATCGCCAGGGCAAAAAAAGATTGGGACGAAGACCATTGGCAGAAATTGAGATGTGCTAGTGAAAGTAAAAATTCTAGACAATTCTGGCACATCGTCAAATGGGGACATGATAGACCTTCAGAGCCTCCTAATAATAATGTCCCTCATGACGCCTGGGTTACGTTCTTCAAAGAGCAGTATTCTTCTAGGGGTCAGCCTGCTAGCAATAATAACCCCACTTATGTGTTCGCAGAGGAAGATGTTTTCATGTTAGGCGAAATCCTGTCTGCTTTGAAATCCGTCCATAGGGGGAGAGCACCGGGTAATGATGGTGTCCCGGCAGATGTCTTCTTAGATGACACTGACCGGTGGAGTAAGTACATCTGCCTTTTACTAAACCTCTTAGCAAGAGGCGCTGAAATCCCGGTTTCTTGGAGGGGCGCCGTCATTATACCAGTATACAAAAAGGGGGATCGTGCGCAACCCTGCAACTATCGCCCAATCAGCCTAATAGACACAGTCCAAAAGGTGGTAGGACGTGTTATTATCAACAATCTGCTTGACTGGGCTGAGGAGCAGAACATTTTATCCCCTTTTCAGGCTGGCTTTCGCAAAGCAACAAGTACTGTAGATCAGGTCTTTCGCTTTCAACTAATACAATGGCGGACAGTGGTACTGGGCGGATGCAGCCTGTATGCAGCTTTTGTTGACTTGCGGGCTGCTTTCGACCTGGTGCCGAGGGCAAAATTGTGGGGGGTGCTGGCTGCCCTAGGGGTCCCGATGATTATCCTAACTTTGATTATGAGACTTCATGAGGGCACTTATGCAAAGATTCAATGGGGAGGCTATGGCAATGACACTATTGACTTCCCTGTCGAGCGGGGGGTTCGGCAGGGTTGTTCAATGGCTCCAACACTGTTTACTCTTTTTATAAATGGAATCGTTCCTCTTATGCAAGCTCAGCCTGTAGATGCTCCCTCTCTTGCTGGTGCAAAAGTCCCAATTTTAATGTTCGCAGACGACACCCTAATTTTATCAAAATCCCCAAGTGGTCTGCAAAAGGCATTGATAATCTTTGATACATTTTGTTGTGATCATGGCTTGGAGGTAAATGCAGCTAAGACAAAGCTCATGGTTTTTAATCCCAGTAGAAAATTTAAACCCAAAATTACCTTGAGTGGGCGCTGCCTTGAAGTCGTGAACTCCTTTACATATTTGGGGATACATATCTCAAATAACAATAGATGGAACCACCACTTAGACTTAGCCATATTAAGGCATAAACAGCTTGCTGGTACCATCATTAAGGAGCACGCGAAATCCCTAACTAAGCCAATCAAACCGCCACTGATCATTTATGAGGCTAAAGCAATAGGGTCTGCACTATACGGGGCAGAACTGTGGGGGCAAGAAAACCTCCATGAGTTACAGAGGTCAGAGAATAGCTTTCTCAGTAAATTAACTGGTACCCCACAGAGTACACCCCTCTTGCCACTCAGATATGAACTTGGTAGAAAGGAAATTTCTGCAATGTGTAAACTTCGACCAATATTATATTGGCGCAGAATCTGGACCACCCCTGAATTGTTACAATATGCAGAAGGATTTGCTGATGTTATCAAGGCAGATCGATTTCATGAAATTAAATGGTTTAGATCTCTGAGAACTGCATTAATTGAACTAGGGCTGAGCGAACTGTGGTCGGATCCTACCGGGTCCCCCTTTCCACCAAAGTTGTTTATAAAAAATCTCTACTGGGAATATGTTGCAAACAAGAGCCTTCTTAGTAATAGTAACGGGTCTATGACGACTGCCTTCCTCGAAGCTAAATTGTTTCCAATGTTTGAGATGTACTGGGATATTATATCTAAATCCCTGGATAGGAAACTGTTTTTCCAACTGAGGGCTGGCTCACTACCTCTTGGTAATTTAACATCTAAATGGAGAAATAGAGGCCCAGCAACTTGTTTAGCATGCGGGGAAGGGAATGAGACTCTGGGGCATTTCTTGTTTGTCTGTCAAGCATACTCTGTTCCGAGACGTGTCTGGCTGGCTCCCATGTGCAGGAATTTGGGCACAAAAAGCTCTATGGTAGCCTTACGAATCATTAAAACTACGCCTTTAAATTGGATTGTCATAGCAACTGCAAAGTATTTGGGGTGGGCATGGGTAATTAGGCAGAGACTGCTAGTAGAGTGACTACTCTCTGCCTAGTTGTTCAGGGACTGCTAGTTTATCTATTCTCTGTTCCCATGCCTGGAGTCTTTCTGACGAAAACTTATTTAAATTAATTTTTAATCATGTATGTTTTTACAATATGAACTTTGCACCTTGATGTTTACAACTTGATGAAATCTGTTTTTTTAAAACCAGGAAATATTTCCTTTTTAATGTGTTTGTGCTCAAGGTCATGCTGACCTTGTAATTTAATTGTATTTTTATTATGTGTTTGTTTGTCTGCTTTTATGAGTAATTACTCGAATAAAGCACTTTTGACTTGACTTGGATCCACCCTTTCATGTTGTTATATACATATATTGCCCTGGTGGGTTGTTCCCCCTTCCCCTATCCTTTTTAGGTTCAGGGCCCCTCTCATGTTGTTTGTACTCTATACCTGGGCCACCTTGTAGGTGGAGGTCAGGTTCAACCATTGGAGAGCAGGATCCAGACCATAAAGGACTGGACTGCTCCCACCACCCAGACACAGGTCAGAGCTTTCTTGGTCCTGGCTGAGTACTACAGGAAATTTGTCAAGGGGTATGGGTCCATTGTGACACCCCTTAATGACTTAACTTCCAAGAAAATGCCAAAGAAAGTTCAGTGGACAGTAAGCTGTCAAAAGGCATTTGATGACCTGAAGCAGACCATGTGCACTGCTCCTATTCTGCAAAGTCCAGACTACTCCAAAGAATTCATTGTTCAAACAGATGCTTCTGAGTTGGGAGTGGGAGCTGCGCTATCACAATGGAATAAAGATGGCCAAGACCAGCCGGTAGCTTTTATTAGCAGAAGGCTGACCCCTAGAGAGAAACGTTGGTCAGCTATTGAGAGGGAGGCTTTTGCTGTGGTTTGGGCACTGAAGAAGCTGAGGCCATACTTGTTTGGTACTCACTTCAAGATTCAGACAGACCATAAGCCCCTCTTGTGGCTAAATCAGACGAAGGGTGAAAATCCCAAACTACTCAGGTTGTCCATTTCCCGACAGGGGATGGACTTTACAGTGGAACATAGACCTGGGACTGACCATGCAAATGCAGATGGACTCTCCAGATATTTCCACTTAGAACATGAAGACTCAACTGGTCAAGGTTAGTTTAATGTCCCTTCGTTTGTGTGTGGGGGGGGGGGGGGTAGGAGAGTAGGGTCTGCTTCCTATGGTCACCCCCACTTTTTGCTGTGATTCTCTGTTTTTTTTTACTTTAGACTGGCTGAGGCCCTGTTAATCAGGACCACAGCCTAGCTGTTCTCTCTCTAAATTGATACCATGTACTTTAGGTACATACCAGATTGGGTATTTTGTCAACTTTGTGAGTCCCTGTATAGTGTACCATAGGTACCCAGGGCATAGGTGCATCCAAGGCCTACCAGGGGCTGCAGCATGTATTATGCCACCATTGGCTGGCCCTCCAAACTGACACCACAGGTCTGTTCACACAGCCTGGGTAAGGTGGTGTAATCACCCCTTACTTAGATATAGTATACCTATATCTACCTTATATATAAACACATAGTAACCTATAAGCCACTCCTATGGCAGGCCTTATCAATCCTGGAGGCAGAGTGCTTGGTTTTATGTGAGAGGGTGCCCTAGCATGAGCTGAGCCCCTCTGCAGCTTTCTGAACCATCTCCTTATAGATGTTCTATGATATAGCCATACCATATACTCTTAAGTGCATTATAATCCTAACGGTTAATGCTAACTTTAGTTTGGCTTTATCGAAACATGTTGTGTAAGGTGTTAAACACTTTGGAATCCTACCCCCCCCGCCAGTTCAGGTGGGGGGGTAGCATTCCACCCTTCTAGAGGGAGAAGACATGTAGGTACTGGTAAACCCGGTTAAAGTTAAACAGAACCTTAGCATCACAACACGGATGCTGCTGCCACAGACACGAGTCTGACCTCCTACTGCTGGACCAAACTCCGGCAGGGGAGGCCTGGATAATAGGTTTCCTGCCCAAGGAGGTGCTTGTACCTACCCAGACAGGCTTATGTGTATTGGGGCAGGGAGGGGTGCATTCAGTGAATGCATTTCAGATACTGCCTGGGGCACACAAGGTGCTCCATGCATAGCCAGGTTCAAACCAGTTGCTGGGGCACTCCAGCCCCGCTCTTGCGCAAAACTAGACAAAGGGAAAGGGGTGTAAGCACCCCCTTCTCAGGTCCACCCATAGGAGGGACATTCCAGGTAGTCTAACCTCTAAACTTAGTATAAGTATAGGAGCTGTGTACCTAGGACTTTAGATTACCCTGGACAAATCTTTGAAACACATATCCTGGACCTTCGATGTTCCATTTCGACTGGAAGACAGAAGACATCTCCCTTGTGGTCAAGGAGTGACCAGCATGTGCAAACAGGCACCACCAGTAACTTGCCGGTCTGCTTTGTCAATGCTCCTGCCGGACTTGAAGACTCTGCGACACAGGACATGGACTTACATCTCTGACCCTGCTCAACGATCCCAGCAAAGCTGAGACCCGTGGCGGACACGAGATACGTGGGACCGGAACTCATCCTGCATTTTGCTAACTGCATCGACTCCCGAGGTAACTCGCAGTTGTGCATTGGGGTATGAGAAGCCCTAGACCCGAGCACCATTTGCACTGAAGCTCAGCCCTTATGTATTTTATTTATTTTGAAAGTTTTATAGAGCGCGAACAAGACCCTTGCGGGTATCAGAGCACTTTACAGTAAATGTGTATAGGCATATCAAACAATAAAATTAAGCAGGACCATAAGAATAACATCAGAAAGCTTAATAAACAAAAGGACAAATCAAACATTAAGGATAAACAGGACCAAAATGAATAGCAGCAAAGACAATCACAGATAAAAGGACAAATCAGATATGGTGCAGAACCGGACCGGTCGGTCTGAAGGGTGATGGTAATACATTGATGATGAGAACGTCAAATAAATAGAACAGACTGTACATATAAAAAGCAAAGCAGTGAGGTACACAGCAAGGGCGAAACATGCAGATCATGGTAGTGGCAAAAATTGAGTAGGTTGATAGGTAGGATAAAAAGCAAAGCAGTGAGGTACACTCCACGAGTGTCCCTTGAGGCCCGCTCTTGCATTTCAGCTCGACGTGTCTTCCCGGTTCCTAGCCTGTTGGCTAGTGAGCCCCCTTGATGACTTCCTTTGAATTCTAACTTTCTTTCCTGCTTGCTCCAGCTTCCCTGCAAAGGAGAAGCACCACGGACCTTGCTGGTCTGCACCAAAGCCTATCTTCATCTTCTGCGTGGATTGCGTTTGCCAAGGCTTGTTGGGTCCAATCCGGACACTGACACCACAGTCAACTAGATCCTTTGTGGGACAGCTCAAATCCAGCTCTTGGTTGTCGTCGACACCTCCTGGACCTCGTGGCTGCAGAGACAAGCTTCACCTCTTCACCTGAGATCATCGCAACATTGTCTGGTTCCTTCCTGGTTTCTTCCTGGTCACTGGTTAGTGACCCAGACTCTGTCCCCTCTGCTTTCAGGTTCTTTAGATCTTCGATCCACTCTTGGATCCACCGGACACTTTTCCTCTGGTCCCCTGCAGAACTTCTTTGCCGATCTCCATTGAAAACGACGACGAAACCCGACACCAAAAGGCACCTATGCACCTGGGTTCCCTGGGTGAGGTAGCACGAGTACTCCGGTGCTCCCGTGGGTCTTGACTCTTGAAGTGTCCTAGTCTAAAGGGGTTTTGTCGTAGTCCATCCGGAAGTGCCCTTAAACAGTAACTTTGTAACTTCTACATTTCCTATAGAAAGTCAACGGTAACTCGCAGCTGTGTTTAGAAACTGCACGCGTCTCCCGTGGGCCTCCAACTTCCTAAACTTTGGTTGTTTAGAGTAGCCCCAGTGATTCCCCAGGCCCTAGGCCTACTTTATATTTCTGTTGTGGTTCTTACACCACTATTTTAGTATATGGTTTGTGAGGCCCCTAGGGCAAAACGTATACTGTGCAACTTATCGTATGCTAATTGAGTAACGTGCATTGTGCTTTTACCTCTGACCTCAAAAAGAGTGCAGAGGGGTTGCGTTTAGAATAAATACATATACATTTGATATATACCTTGTGTGGTGTCCTTTCATTTGGTATTCAAGGGATTATAATTGGTAAAACAGCTTGCTTCACATGCTCTCTGAAGTCTTAGCCTATTGACTGCTGGTCCATGCTACCACTAGGATAGTTTGTCTATAAGGTTGTCTTTAACCTACCATCAATAAGGGTCGATTAGACTGGTGCAAGGTGCCCACTAGAAGAGTGGGCATCATATGCCAGGCCAACTTCTCACAGGAGGTACACTCGGAGTCCAGGCACAGACTAGACTGACGCCCGAGTTACACCTGCAGCCGGACCTTTTAAAACTTCATGGGTTCTGAAAACCCATTTATTTTCACTGGCTCCGCTTTGAACAATTGAGTGTACGAGTTGGTGTTCAGAGTGTATTAGTTCGTTAGCGCAAGGACACCCGAGGGTAATCACACACTTAAACTAAACTATTAGTTAATAAATAAACACAATCAGTAACGCATTGAGCTGTCCACATAAAACACGGTTCAGTGATCTGCGCGGTGCGCGCTGTTTGCAGCAGGCGCATTAACCCTCTGCACCACTTTTCAATAAGACAAAAAACCCCGATCTCTCTCCAGCAGGAGCATTGATCACCAGAGGTATTTCGACATTTTAATTGTTGCCTGAAAACTGCTGGACACACAAGGAACTCTGCAGAAGGTGTTTTTAAACCATAATTTATTTCTAGACACAGCGACCCCTTAAACCAAGCAACGGGTGCCGCTGCACCGGTCGCACCGCCCTGAAGCCGGCACCGGCTAGAAATAGATTCTCAGATATCCGAGTAAAGAGTTCTTCAGCCCACGGAAATTGAACTAAATTGCTAAAAAGATTCATCTTGTTTTTCGGGAAGGACACCCTAAAAACAACTTTGTTCAAGTTACCAACTGACTCTGCGACACAATGAATCATCATTTTGCAGTGCTGGGTTTTCAATAACAATCTGGTGCATTCTGGGAGCTGTAGTCGTGTTTTTTTCAACTGAAACAATTGGCCTACAGCGTCTGATAGCAAGCGTTGCCAAATGGAAATCCCGGGCTGGAATCCAGGGATCTCGGTGACATGGAGTCATTTGGTACCCTTATAGCTCATTCAAAGTCGTAAAATGATTGGGGGTGGGGGATATTATCATTTCTGCTCCTAGATGACGTAATTGGAAACGTTGAGTTAAAGCTGACCCACTTCTTTGAACCTATTCCCAAATTAAAGTAATATTTAGAGAGGGCATTTTGCATTTTAAGATAGTCAACACTTCACTAAAATTGTGTGATCTTGGGCAAATCATTATATTTCCCTGTGCATCTTTCAAAGCCATTAATAGCAGCGCTTAGAAATAGGCTGAATTCAAACTTTCAAGCGCTACATGAAAATAACTTTAGTATTTCGCTGACCCTGGACGTGCCTGGCACTCGGCTCGTGATAGGGTGGGGAGGGGCACATAATCCCCCCAATGAAAATGAACTGTAACAGTGGGCGCCCACCTAGCAGAGCCCTCCCGGGGCATCTGGAATGCAGGTGCAGCGCCTGAAGAATGTCCTAGAGCCGAGAGAGGCAGAGAGGGTGACACAGCGCCTAGACTCCGGCGCCAAGAGGCAGAGAGGGTGACACAGCGCCTGGACTCCGGCAGAGAGGGTGACACAGCGCCTAGACCACGCAGAGAGGGTGACACAGCGCTTAGACTCCGGCGCCAAGAGGCAGAGAGGGTGACACAGCGCCTGGACTCCGGCAGAGAGGGTGACACAGCGCCTAGACCACGCAGAGAGGGTGACACAGCGCCTAGACTCCGCAGAGAGGGTGACACAGCGCCTAGACTCCGCTCCAAGAGAGGCAGAGAGGGTGACACAGCGCCTAGACTCCGCAGAGAGGGTGGCACAGCGCCTAGACTCCGCTCCAAGAGAGGCAGAGAGGGTGACACAGCGCCAAGAGAGGCAGAGAGGGTGACACAGCGTCTAAATTCCGCTCCAAGAGAGGCAGAGAGGGTGACACAGCGCCTAGACTCCGGCGCCAAGAGAGGGTGACACAGCGCCTAGACTCCGCAGAGAGGGTGACACAGCGCCTAGACTCCGCTCTTACCATCTCGTTCTCCTCCCCTTGGTTGAGCAAGGCATGGCGGTGCTTCTCGGGGTCCCTCTCCATCCCGGGGGTGCAGCTGCCCTCTCCCCGCTGCCTGGCAGGAGCCGGGCTCAGAATCCACGTCGCTTCTCCTCCACCCTGGTTAATGAGTGTCCTTTCCACGCCCCTGATCACTTTTATTTTCCGAGCTCACACCGTCCGAATTAATGACAACTCTTGGCGCCTCCAACTCCTCCCAAGACACAGGGCTCCTCTACTCCCTGTGTGTGCGTCTGGCGGGAGCCCTGGGCGCCCTTTATGTCCCTGTGACAGAACCCTGTGTGTACCTGTGGAGAGGTCCTGTCAGCGTGCTGCAGGATCTTTGTGTGCCTGTGACAGAACCCAGTGTGTACCTGTAGACGGAGTCTTGTGTGTACCCAAGCCCTGTGTGCGCCTGTGGAGAGGTCCTGTCAGCGTGTTGCAGGATCTCTGTGTGCCTGTGACAGAACCCTGAGTGCCTGTGACAGAGCTCTGCTTCTGTTAGTAGAGAGAGCCATGTGTATGGCTGTTGCAGGAGCCCTCTGTGTGACTGTGACGTAGCTCTGTGCATGCCAGTGGAGGGAGCTCTGGGTGCCCCGTGTGTACCTGTTGCAGAAACCCTGGGCATGCCTGTGGAGGGAGCTTAGGGTGCCCTGTGTGTGCCTGTTGCAGGAACCCTGGGCATGCCAGTGGAGGGAGCTTAGGGTGCCCTGTGTGTGCCTGTTGCAGGAACCCTGGGCATGCCTGTGGAGGGAGCTTAGGGTGCCCTGTGTGTGCCTGTTGCAGAAACCCTGGGCATGCCAGTGGAGGGAGCTTTGGGCGCCCTGTGTGTACCTGTTGCAGGAACCCTGGGCATGCCAGTGGAGGGAGCTTTGGGCGCCCTGTGTGTGCCTGTTGCAGGAGCCCTGGGCATGCCTGTGGAGGGAACCCTAGGTGCCCTGTGTGTGCCTGTTGCAGGAACCCTGGGCATGCCAGTGGAGGGAGCTTTGGGCGCCCTGTGTGTGCCTGTTGCAGGAGCCCTGGGCATGCCTGTGGAGGGAGCCTAGGGTGCCCTGTGTGTGCCTGTTGCAGGAGTCCTGGGCAGGCCTGTGGAGGGAGCCTAGGGTGCCCTGTGTGTGCCTGTTGCAGGAACCCTGGGCATGCCTGTGGAGGGAGCTTAGGGTGCCCTGTGTGTGCCTGTTGCAGGAACCCTGGGCATGCCTGTGGAGGGAGCTTAGGGTGCCCTGTGTGTGCCTGTTGCAGGAGCCCTAAGCATGCCAGTGGAGGGAGCTTTGGGCGCCCTGTGTGTGCCTGTTGCAGAAACCCTGGGCATGCCTGTGGAGGGAGCTTAGGGTGCCCTGTGTGTGCCTGTTGCAGAAGCCCTGGGCATGCCAGTGGAGGGAGCTCTGGGTGCCCCGTGTGTACCTGTTGCAGGAACCCTGGGCATGCCAGTGGAGGGAGCTTTGGGCGCCCTGTGTGTGCCTGTTGCAGGAGCCCTGGGCATGCCTGTGGAGGGAGCCCTAGGTGCCCTGTGTGTGTCTGTTGCAGGAGTCCTGGGCAGGCCTGTGGAGGGAGCCTAGGGTGCCCTGTGTGTGCCTGTTGCAGGAGTCCTAAGCATGCCAGTGGAGGGAGCTTTGGGCGCCCTGTGTGTGCCTGTTGCAGGAACCCTGGGCATGCCTGTGGAGGGAGCTTAGGGTGCCCTGTGTGTGCCTGTTGCAGGAACCCTGGGCATGCCAGTGGAGGGAGCTCTGGGTGCCCTGTGTGTACCTGTTGCAGGAACCCTGGGCATGCCTGTGGAGGGAGCTTAGGGTGCCCTGTGTGTGCCTGTTGCAGGAGCCCTGGGCATGCCAGTGGAGGGAGCTCTGGGTGCCCTGTGTGTGCCTGTTGCAGGAACCCTGGGCAGGCCTGTGGAGGGAGCTTAGGGTGCCCTGTGTGTGCCTGTTGCAGGAGTCCTGGGCATGCCTGTGGAGGGAGCTTAGGGTGTCCTGTGTGTGCCTGTTGCAGGAGTCCTGGGCATGCCTGTGGAGGGAGCTTAGGGTGCCCTGTGTGTGCATGTTGCAGGAGCTCTGGGCATGCCTGTGGAGGGAGCCCTGGGCGCCCTGTGTGTGCCTGTTGCAGGAGCCCTGGGCGTGCCTGTGGAGGGAGCTTTGGGCGCCCTGTGTGTGCCTGTTGCAGGAGCCCTGGGCATGCCAGTGGAGGGAGCTTTGGGCGCCCTGTGTGTGCCTGTTGCAGGAGCCCTGGGCATGCCTGTGGAGGGAGCCTAGGGTGCCCTGTGTGTGCATGTTGCAGGAACCCTGGGCGTGCCTGTGGAGGGAGCCCTAGGTGCCCTGTGTGTACCTGTTGCAGAAGCTCTGGGCATGCCTGTGGAGGGAGCCCTAGGTGCCCTGTGTGTGCCTGTTGCAGGAGCCCTGGGCGTGCCTGTGGAGGGAGCCCTGGGTGCCCTGTTTGTACGTGTTGCCGGAGCTCTGGGCATGCCTGTGGACGGAGCCCTGGGCGCCCTGTGTGTGCCTGTTGCAGGAGCTCTGGGCATGCCTGTGGACGGAGCCCTGGGCGCCCTGTGTGTGCCTGTTGCAGGAGCTCTGGGCATGCTTGTTGAGGGAGCCCTGGGCGCCCTGTGTGTGCCTGTTGCAGGAGCCCTGGGCATGCCTGTGGAGGGAGCCCTGGGCGCCCTGTGTGTGCCTGTTGCAGGAGCTCTGGGCATGCTTGTTGAGGGAGCCCTGGGCGCCCCGTGTGTGCCTGTTGCAGGAGCCCTGGGCCTGCCTGTGGAGGGAGCCCTGGCCGTCCTGTGTGTGCCTGTTGCAGGAGCCCTGGGCATGCCTGTGGAGGGAGCCCTGGGCGCCCTGTGTGTGCCTGTTGCAGGAGCCCTGGGCCTGCCTGTGGAGGGAGCCCTGGCCGTCCTGTGTGTGCCTGTTGCAGGAGCCCTGGGCGTGCCTGTGGAGGGAGCCCTGGCCGTCCTGTGTGTGCCTGTTGCAGGAGCCCTGGGCGTGCCTGTGGAGGGAGCCCTGGCTGTCCTGTGTGTGCCTGTTGCAGGAGCCCTGGGCAGGCCTGTGGAGGGAGCCCTGGCTGTCCTGTGTGTGCCTGTTGCAGGAGCCCTGGGCGTGCCTGTGGAGGGAGCCCTGGGCGCCCTGTGTGTGCCTGTTGCAGGAGCCCTGGGCGTGACTGTGGAGGGAGCCCTGGGTGCCCTGTGTGTACGTGTTGCCGGAGCCCTGGGCGTGCCTGTGGAGGGAGCCCTGGCTGTCCTGTGTGTGCCTGTTGCAGGAGCCCTGGGCGTGCCTGTCGAGGGAGCCCTGGGTGCCCTGTGTGTACGTGTTGCCGGAGCCCTGGGCGTGCCTGTGGAGGGAGCCCTGGGTGCCCTGTGTGTGCCTGTTGCAGGAGCCCTGGGCAGGCCTGTGGAGGGAGCCCTGGCTGTCCTGTGTGTGCCTGTTGCAGGAGCCCTAGGCGTGCCTGTGGAGGGAGCCCTGGGCGCCCTGTGTGTGCCTGTTGCAGGAGCCCTGGGCGTGACTGTGGAGGGAGCCCTGGGTGCCCTGTGTGTACGTGTTGCCGGAGCCCTGGGCGTGCCTGTGGAGGGAGCCCTGGCTGTCCTGTGTGTGCCTGTTGCAGGAGCCCTGGGCGTGCCTGTCGAGGGAGCCCTGGGTGCCCTGTGTGTACGTGTTGCCGGAGCCCTGGGCATGCCTGTGGAGGGAGCCCTGGCTGTCCTGTGTGTGCCTGTTGCAGGAGCCCTGGGCGTGCCTGTCGAGGGAGCCCTGGGCGCCCTGTGTGTGCCTGTTGCAGGAACCCTGGGTGCATCTGGCAGGCACCCTTTAGACAGGAGCAGAACTTATATCTATAAATAAGCCCAGGCAGCACAAGCCTAGAATCCCCAGAGTATATTCACAGGCCCAGATTGATCAAACCTTCACGCAACGCGGCAAGACACCAAGCTGCGCTGTGAAAGGGAGAGGGCAGGACTGCGCCATATTTAACATTCTATGGGGCAGATTTACAAGCCCCTCGCAACACTTTTGCACTGCCGTTGTGTCTCTTTTGTGACGCAGCCGCGATGTAAACAAAGCACCACGTTGCGACACATTTACAACGTGACGCATCTAGGGAGATGCGTCACGTTGTGAAACCCTGCATCACATTATACCTGCGTCAGGTATAATGTATGCAGGGTGGGCGTTCCCATGCAGGAAAACCTCGTAAAAGTGACACAGTGAAAAGATTTAACTGTGTCACTTCTATGACGCCACTGCGTCAAAACCTTACGCCTGCTTAAAGCAGGCGTAAAGAGTGACACAGTACAATAAGTATAGGCCTCAACAAGCATTGCTGGAGTTGCATCATGCTAGCGACACGCCTTAAGCAATGCGTGACTTCTGGCCCAACAAATGCATCAGAATTACAGACCTGCTCATAACTACACTCGCCCGAGACCCACCACCAGAGTCCCCCCGAGACAGACACAGCAGCCCACAACTTCAGACAATGGATCGACGACTGCGCCAACAACCTTGCCCCGATCAGGAAACCCCCCAACAGGCACACCAACACGAGAGCCCTCTGGTTCAACACCAACCTCCAGAACTCCAAGCACACCTGCTGAAGACTCGCGAAGCAATGGCACAATGACCAGACACCAGACAACCACACAGCCCTCATGAATGCCAGACACAAACACCACCAGCTCATCCGATCAGCCAAAAGAACCTCTTTCAAGGAACGCAGACTCACGAAGCAATGGCACAATGACCAGACACCAGACAACCACACAGCCCTCACGAATGCCAGACACAAACACCACCAGCTCATCCGATCAGCCAAAAGAACCTCTTTCAAGGAACGCAGACTCGCGAAGCAATGGCACAATGACCAGACACCAGACAACCACACAGCCCTCACGAATGCCAGACACAAACACCACCAGCTCATCCGATCAGCCAAAAGAACCTCTTTCAAGGAACGCAGACTCACGAAGCAATGGCACAATGACCAGACACCAGACAACGACACAGCCCTCACGAATGCCAGACACAAACACCACCAGCTCATCCAATCAGCCAAAAGAACCTCTTTCAAGGAACGCAGACTCGCGAAGCAATGGCACAATGACCAGACACCAGACAACCACACAGCCCTCACGAATGCCAGACACAAACACCACCAGCTCATCCGATCAGCCAAAAGAACCTCTTTCAAGGAACGCAGACTCGCGAAGCAATGGCACAATGACTAGACACCAGACAACCACACAGCCCTCACGAATGCCAGACACAAACACCACCAGCTCATCCGATCAGCCAAAAGAACCTCTTTCAAGGAACGCAGACTCGCGAAGCAATGGCACAATGACCAGACACCAGACAACCACACAGCCCTCACGAATGCCAGACACAAACACCACCAGCTCATCCGATCAGCCAAAAGAACCTCTTTCAAGGAACGCAGACTCGCGAAGCAATGGCACAATGACTAGACACCAGACAACCACACAGCCTTCACGAATGCCAGACACAAACACCACCAGCTCATCCGATCAGCCAAAAGAACCTCTTTCAAGGAACGCAGACTCGCGAAGCAATGGCACAATGACTAGACACCAGACAACCACACTGCTTTTAAAATGCAAGAAGCGACAAAAAGGTGTCTTGAATGTTGAAAAAGTGAAGGGAGCAGCAGGGGCGGTTCCTGCAGAATGAGCAGACCCCACTGAGTGGGCTGCAGAGGGTCAGAGGTGTGTCCGACAGCGGCCTGTGACCTGGGGATATTGGGGCATAATATCAAGATTGGCAATAAAACTGCAGCTAAAACAGAGATAATGGGCTTGATAATATGCTCTATGGAATTCCAATTGAAGCCCATGTTAGATGTGAAGGAAATCGAACATGGACTTCAATGGGAATTCACAAGGGTGTATTATCAAGCCCATTATCGCCGTTTTAGCTGCAGTTTTCTGCCGCTATAGCGGCGATAATTGTATCGCCTGTCTTGATAATATGCCCCCCTGTTTTCATAAAGTTTGTGCTCTGAGCACTGGCAGGGAGGGCTTCGCCCACTCTTGGCCCGTCCATTCCACTCCTGGGAGTGAAAGTAAAAAGAATACATATCAGCCGGTTCCCTCTCCCTGCATCAGTGCATAGGCCCGGCTGCCTCTGCAATCTTACAAGCTGAGACGGCGCTGACATGTTTGCCATGTAAATCATGCAACAAACACACCATGTAAAATATGATAACATCCATTCAAATAATAAAAAAAGCAGGTGCGGAAGCTTTGAGGTTAATACGTCACTTTATATCATTGCATTGAGAGGCACTTTTAAAAAGTGAGACTTTTGAAACATGAACTTAGAACCATTTCTGCCCCGTGCCCTGGCGACAATGACATTTGGGAACCGAGAGGAGCGTAGGTTGTAATGTCACGGGCACCCTGTCGTGGCCCACATTCTTATAAATAAAGCAACATTATAGTCTAATAAATGAAACACAAGACGTTTGTATTTCAAGCTACATTCACGTGCCATAATGAAGACAGTGTAGGATTGTTGAAATAAAATATTTGACTGAGATCACTCAATTTAGTAACGCAGGGAAGCCAGGATTAATCTCACGTTTCTGGTTCTGCTTTGTACAATGAGCAAATAAATGGGTATTTTTTGTCTCTCCAGTTTTACTTTAAACATTTGTTTTGTTTTTAACTCTGTGCATCATTTCCACAGTGCTGATCAAGCCCTGGAGAGACAGGGTGCCATGCCAGGTGTGCCATGCCAGCTCGTGTGTGCCAGTTTGCATTGAAAGAAGACAGTAACCATGTCATATTTTCAGCATTAATGTTCATTTTGCCACCACCGTTATCTTAGCATTCCTGAGGAAGTTAAGTTGATGCTGAACACTAGTGGAGTGGCAAGTGTGGCATGGGCCCCAGTGCAAGGAAGGAACTGGGTGGCCTACCCGCTGTTGGCATGGTACAATACAGCAATGCTCAGCTTTCAGCAGACCCCATTAGGCCTCTAGGCCTTGGTGTCACTGCACCTGCTGCACCAATGAAAGCAACACTTCTGCATAGCGCTAAATGTAGCATTTTTCTTTGAAGGCGCCAGCTCGCTGTTTTCATATATTGTGCATGAGCTGATGCTAGTACCAAGGGTGTAGCTACCATTCGTGCAGCAGGTGCGCCGGAGGCCATTGAACCACATAATGACATCAAAATTATGCAGAATTAGGCAAGAAGTATAACCAGGCATTTAGCGCTATTTTCGTAGCAAAATAATGCACCCTTGCGTCCACAATGGTCCTGAAGATGTATTTTGCGCTAAGAAATAGTGCTAATGGCTATAGACCCTCTATTTAAGGGCATATTTGCAATAAAGTAGCGAAGCGTGTCGTTAAGCCAAAAGGGTTAACAACATGCTTCATCTCTTCAGAAACGCAGGGCTACACCATATTTACTAGAAATTATGCAGCGCTGCGTTTCCCTCTGCTCTGGCGCTAACTTTAGCTGCCTAGCGCCGACGCAGGCACCCTGGCACCATAGTGTATGGTGCCAGGGTGCCTGTGTTGAGGGGAAGGTTGTATATGTGCAGGGAGGTTCCCCTTCCTGTACATAATCAAACTTTAAATGGTGTTTCTTAACTCCTATGTCTGCTGCTTAATGCTGCTTACATAGAAGTTGCAAATTGGCATTTTTTTACATGATTGTTTATGTGCAGGAAGAGGGACCTTCCTGCACTTAATCATTCATAGGCAATTTGCTGTTTCTATGAGTGCTGAAAAATGGCTCTTGGGTTACGATCAGGTGCAGCGTCTTCGATGTAATGTCACAGGTTTAAGGGATAGGGCAGTCGTCTGCCCATGTCTTAAGGTGTCAAGGTCTGTCGTCCTCATTTTTCAATGCTAACATTTATGCCCAGATGCATCAAGCATTTTTGGAGTCGCAAACGGTGCGATTCCTTAAAATCGGCCGTTTGCAACTCCAAAAATGCTTTTTGATATGCATCATTACTTTTTGTTAAAATTCGCTAATTTTGCGAATTTCTTAAATGCGATTGCATTTAAGGAATCGCAATTGTGCGATTCCTTAAATGGAATGCGTCATTGTAAAAAAAATTGCGAATTTTAAAATTGCAAGTGCAAATTACCACGAGTTTGAACCTTGTGGTAATTTGCACAATTGTTTAAAAAAGCACAAAAATGCATTTTTTAAACTGTTAAGTTACAGACACACATGTCCTTAGTACATGTGTGTATGTAACTTACATGTAAAAGTGCATTTCATGGGTGCAGGGGGGGGTCCTTTGGACCCCCCTCTCCACCCTTGAAATGCTTTGTTGAATTCCGATTTTAAAATTGCGAATTCGCAATTCCCATTCATTCCTATGGGCATTTCAGCCCATAGGAATGAATGGGAATTGCGAATTCGCTATTTGAAACTCGCAATTTTATTGCGATTCGGTAAAAATTGCGATTTTTACCGAATCTCAATAAAATTGCGAAATAAATGATGCATTGCCATTTGCGATTCCTTATTTGCGATTCCTTATTTTTCGCAAATAAGGAATCGCAAATGACAACGTTGATGCATCTACCCATTAATGTGCTACAAGTCAGATGAAATGCAAGTGTTTGAGCTATTTTTTATTAGAAATATTCTTTATCATTTTTTGCAGCCACTTGCTGTGTCTTTTCATGAGGGATCTTCTGAAGGATGTATCTGGCTCATTCTCTTAACACAGAATTCTGCTTCATAAACCCATTGGGTATAAATAAAACTAAAAAAGAAACACAAGACCTCATTTGGGTTAGGCCTAAACTGGAACCCCCGGTAACTATTGCATAGATGGTTGTTTTCTTGGTGCACACGGCCATGGCTGCAGTGCACAGAGACCTTCATCTTCTGCACATAGAGGAAAACAATCGAGGAAAAATGCTGCAAACACTGATCTGTCCAGGACAGAAGGATTACATCTGTTCTGACAGGAAGGGCACTTGTTCAAAGTCCGCTGAATGTAGCTCATAACAAGCACAAATATTTGCAGGCTTGTGGATTTAATCCATTCCCTCCTATGCTCCACCCTTCACAAGCTCAATTTGCAAACAGCTGTTTATGCCACACCAAGGCACCTTCGAATTCCCTGACGCTATCTAGAGACCGTTGTAGAGTTTGCGAATATTATTCTTCAGGTGTGGCGAGTTCATCTCTTCCTTTTCTTTCTTTGCACTCTGCTACTTGCAGTATTTTCATTACAAATACAGAAATACAGGTATAACATTGACATGAAAGTTTGGTTTTGGTAGCTCAGCCTTGTAAAATTAACCCTTTCCCTGCTCGGCCTTTTCCACCTAGATTGCAAAGACCCTTTTTTGTGGTAGTTGGTGCTTAGACCTCCATAACTTTCTTCCACATAAGGTATCCACACAAAATCTGCATCTTTTTTCCAATATCCTGGGAATTTTACCTTACCCTGGGTTTGTGGATTCCCCTGGAGAGGACTGAGAAAGCAGGCAAAAGATAACTAGATTGTGGAGGTTTGGAGAAAAAGGAAAAAAGTGCTCCACAAAAAAGTGTCTCTGTTTTTTCAAACAAATGGCATCAACAAAGGTTTGCTCTGATAGTCACCATCTTGCCAGCTTTCAGGTACACACAGAGCTAAATCAAAATCACTCTTTTTGACATTTTTCAAAGAGGTTGGCAATTTTTCCAAGATTTTCTGCTTTCAACCTACTTCCAGTTTGTGGTGGAAATCGGAATGAAACCCTTAGTTGATCCAGGAAAGATTCACATATCTGAAAAGTAGACAGAATTCTAAGTTTAACGAGGGGTCATTTGTTTAGATCCCCCAAGGGTTTCCTGAGGAAACTAACGGTAAAATAAGAAAATATTGAAGATGAGTAAGAAAAAAACATCCAATTGTGGCACTGTTTCCAATATTACCTTCTTGTCACATTGGGCAGTTTACAAAAGCAATATAACTTTATCTCCAGTAAACCCTTTTGATTGCGGGAATATATAAGGTTTGTAGGTTTTCAAAGGACCGGAGGAAGTCAGTGCCAGTACCCGAGTTGCACCATACAATGTTTTTTCATTGTGTTCTGGGAATAGAACAACTCATACAGAAAAATAAAAAGAGTGAAAATGGGTATCAAGGAAACCAATGTATTTCTGAAATAGACACCAAATATGGAGTTTAGGAGAAGCAGTTACTTGTATATATCTGAATTTGTGGGTACCCATACTAGCATGTGATTCAGAGGGTCTTTATCAAAATGTCTTCTTTCTTCCACACTGGCTTACATTTGAAAGGCACAAATGCAGAGAAATACAATGGGTAACAACACATGTTCTACTAGTGTGTGCTTTCCAAGTCTGTCAATAAAAATGCTACCTCACTTGCATGGGTAGGCCTATTGCACGCCTCATGTAAGGCCCCAAAATGCAACATGGACACATCACATCTTTCCACTGAAAATTAGCCTTTTTTGCAATGTGGGTAGCTGTGGACTTTGGGCCCCAGCTCAGCCTGCACTTAGGGAACCCTAGCAAATATGTGCATTCTTGAAAATTAGTTACCTGGGCAAATTCAGGGTGGGTTAACAAGCACGGATCTTACCTGGTTTCCCTGCCCAGAAGACACTGCTAACCTCAATCTTTGACTAAAACAACACATTTTTCTCACAAGTATGTGATGGAAAGTTCTGGAATCTGAAAAGCCACAAATTTCTTACCACCCAGCATTTCCTCAAGTCTCTCAAAAAATGATACCTGACTTGTAGGGGTAGGCCTTGTTCCTGCAGCAGTAAAGGCCCCAAAAGCAACATGGACAAATGACATATTTTATATGAAAACTGACCCTTTTTTTGCAGCATGGGTAACTGGGGATTTTGCCATAGTTCACCTAGCATTTAGTGACACCTAGCAAACCTGCACATTTTATACAACTATAAACCAGGTTTTCCTACCCAGAAGCCTTTGCAAACCTAAAACTTTAACACAAAAATATTTTCCTCATATTTCTCTGATGGAAAGTTATGGAATCTGCAAAGGGACACACATTTCCTACCATTCCCCACAAGTCTTCTGATATAAACGCCACCTCGCTTGTATGGTTAGGCCAAGTGCCTACGACAGGAATGGGCCCAAAACCCAACGTGGAGAAATCCACATTTCCTACCACAAAAATGACCTGATTTGGCAATGGGGATAGCAGCAGTTTTTGAGGCCAGGCTCACCGGTCACACAGGGAAACCAAACAAAACCAGACATTTCTTAAATGTAGACAACAAAAGGAGTCCAGAGTGGTGTGCCTTGCATAGATTCCACAATGTTTTCACATCCAGAATGCACTCCAAACCTCAAACCTTGACTAAAATTGTGACTTTTAATTGCATTTCTGTGATATAATCTTCTGGAATATCCAGGAAACCACAAAATCTTACCACACAGTGTTCCTGCACTTGTTCTAATAACACTATTACCCCACTTGAATGGCTGTGCTTAGTGCTCGTGAAGGGCACCCATAAAACCAAGGCTAATGGGAGTCCCGTGGGGCAACTCTCAGTGACCCCGCACATCAACAACACCTGCAGCTCCCACTGCAGAAGAGCCACCTACAAACCCAAAAAACATTTACCACTCTCAGACCGGAGAATCATCTGAGATCCATGCTCAAGTGTTCAGGACACAAAGCTGTTGAAAGGCAACACACATTTCCAGAAAATGAGTTACCTATTATGGTGAGTGAGATCATTAGGGTTGAGCCCCTGTTGTTAGGGCACAGATCCAGATAACCACCATAATTCAGAGAAGGGAAATGTGGGCCAGAATCATGGATAAGGTGAATGCTGTATCAAATACCAGACACTTACCGAAGGACGCCGCTAAGCAGTGGAACGACCTGCACTGGAGACTCCACTCCCTCACTTCCAGGACACACCATGGTGTCCTGACAAGTGGTATTGTATCTCCCAGGCCCCTCAACTTAATTCTGTGGTGGTGAAGGTGTTATCCCTATTCCAAGCGGAAGGAATTATGGTAATTTCAGAAAGAGTGGATACTCGTAAACACAAACCCAATCTCACCCTCCCTAACAATTCCACC
Source organism: Lissotriton vulgaris (assembly GCF_964263255.1). Taxonomy (NCBI): domain Eukaryota; kingdom Metazoa; phylum Chordata; class Amphibia; order Caudata; family Salamandridae; genus Lissotriton; species Lissotriton vulgaris. The sequence continues at coordinate 1,108,414,686 of NC_141699.1, read as the reverse complement.
CTCCCATCACTCTGAAACATATACTAACACAACTCTCTGCTCTAATTCTAACGCTACCTGAGATATGACACTGTTCATGACACTCGTGATAGTATAACCTTTACTTTCTCTATGGCTCCATTCTCCATAACAAAATTCACATTAATAACCCAGAATTGGCAAAATCAAAGTTTGGGCCGACCACGATTGAGCACCGGCCCACTACAGGACCCATTCAGGCCCTGGTGAACAAAGTACCGTTCCAGGTCTCAAGCAGCAAGATGAGTCAATCTTCTTCTTGCAGTGAGGGTCATGCATCCATTCCAAAGACGACTGCCAGAGTTGAGAGGCTTCGAGCGAAGCGATGGTTGTTGCAATGCAGTCGAGGGGATGCATCCATCTCACCAAGATGCAGCCACGAGGATACACTGTCCGATGCATCAAACTCTGGAGGCAAAGCGCTGGTTCTGAAGTGATGGGCCAATTTTACTCCTGCCACCGAGTCGATGTGCCAGTTCTGTGTTGTAAGTATCTGGGCCACTTCCAGGGAGCCAGACACAGGAGCAGGGGTAGAGACTTTGATATCCCTGAGTCTCAAGCACCAGGAGGCAAGCCAAAAAGCCCTTGGAGATCACTTGGAAGAAGTTAGAGTCCAGCTCTCCTTTAGCAGAGTCAGAGAGCAGCAGGCAGCAGGGCCACAAAAAAAAGTCAGGCCTTCCAGATCAGCAGTTCAGTTGAGTCCTTTGAGCAGCACAGCAGTTCTCATGACAGCGGCTCAGGTGTAGGTTCAGAAGTGTCTGATTTGCTGGGGTCAGAGACCCAGTACTTATACCCAAATATGCCTTTGAAGTGGGGAAGACATTAATGGCTTTCTAAAAGTGTCTTTTCAAAAATAGTAATGTTTAATCTGCTTTTACCAGTAAAGAGGATTTATCATTACCATTCCAAATATATGAACCATAATGCAGCTACCCCTTTCTAATCAGGAATTACATCTTAAAGGTATTTTAAGGAATTCACATTGTTATCCTATGGGAGGATTAGGCCTTACAGAAGGGGAAAACAAAAGAAGCTGTTTGTCACTTCCAGGACATGTACAACCTAAAAGCACATGTCCCATCTTTTAATTACACAGTACCCTGCCCATAGGGCTTCCTAGAGCGTACCTTAAGGGCGAGATGTAATAAAAGGTGAGTTTATGGCTTGGGAAGAGACTTTAAATGTCAAGTTGAAGTGGCTGTGAATTGCACAAACATGTCCCGCAGCTGCAGGCCTGAGACATGGTTAGACGTCTACTTAGTTGTTTGGCACAAGCAGTGCTGCAGGCCCACTTAATAGCACTAAATTTACATGTTCCGGGCGACATTTAGTATACTCTACTAGGGACTTATACGTAAATTAAGTATGACAATTGGGTATGAGCCAATGATTAAGTGTGAGAGCACTGGGCACTTTAACACTTGTTAGCAGTGATAAATTACCCAGAGTCCTAAAGCCAACAAAAACTAACTCTGAAAAAAGGAGGAGGAAGGCAAAACGTTTGAGGTGACCCTTCAGAGAGGGACACTTTCCAACAAGCCATAAATGGGTCAAGTCCACTGCATTCAATCATCAGCCATACATAGGACAAGTTTGACACAGGGCTTATCCTGTGGTTAGAGTCTGCATTCACCCCTCCACAAGCAGCCAAACCCGCTAAGTACAGACTTTGGTCATATGCAGTGGAGGTTGTCTGCATGCATGGTGGTACACCAGACCCTGCATTCAACATATAATAGGGTTTGAGTGGTGGGTTTCCGTATGGCCAGATCCTATGCACAGCACTCTGCATGTGGCCAGACCCTTTGGGTACATTGCCTATGGCCATGTTAAGTGCGATGCTGGCTGCGAAGGCCTCACCTGTGGCCAGGTTCTGCACGCACACCTCCATGACACCTTGCCCCCTACTTGCTCCGCCATCACCCCTTCACAGCAAAGGTTGTCAAATGGGTTTATTGCTCCATGATATTCAGCAGCCAGCTCTCCTCAAAGGACTATTGTACCCATCCGTTGCATGAATTAAAGTAAAAAGGCAATGATATACATCAAAAGTGCTTCGTGCCTGAAATACCCAGGAGACTACCGCATATCGGGCAGAAATCTCAACGTGGAAAGTACGGACGAAAGTAAAAAAAGTATATTATATTTGGGAAAAGTATTTTATGTTAAATATTATTGGAAATTAATGTTATATAGATTTTTAAATGTAAAGAAAATGCTGCGTATCATTAACTTAATTTTGAAATAGTAGCTTTGAATGCGTCCCACCGAACATCCTCAGGGGGTATCAGAAAGGGTGTTGGTTAAGAAAAAGCCCTCCGGATGTCTGCCACCTCCACAGGGTCTCGGAGGGCCTGGGGGCCTGTGGGGGAAGTCTCCAGCAAGGCACAGGTTCTCTACGCGATTCAGGAGGTTGAAGCGAGAGTTGGACGTGTGCGTGGTCCAATATAGATATATCAGAAATTTCCGTGGCGCAAAGCATATGTATTAGGGGAGGGCGAAAAAAAAATTGCGAAACAAGAATACGATCGATGGGCATGGGAAAAGAAGGAAAATTCCAGTGAATCTGGGTGAAGGTGTCGCCAAGCGTCGACCTACCCGGCGTCGGAGATGATATTGCGCAATATCGCTAACATGGCTCTTGAAGTTTGAAAGGCATGAGCAGTACGGTCTCAGTCCGGATTCCAGACCAAATTGAAATCCCCCGAGGACGACAGGGGTTGCTACGGGCTGTAAAATGGTACAGAGCTGTGACCAAAAATATGCATGTTTCGATTAGGAGCATATTGTCAGGATTGGGCAGACTAACTCCCCAGTAAACCATTGGCCATTCCTGATAGTTAAAAAGTTTCATCAGGGTTGTCATTTCAGGTCAAATATAGCCTTATCTAAATGAGGGAGTTCCTTGCTATTTAAAAGATTTCTGGCACAACTGGGGCAGAAATCTAAGATGGCCGTTGCAGTTTGCGGTTGTTGCCGGTCTAGTGTTTTGACCGCGCGGCAACCGCAGCTGAGTTCACGGTTCAAAGATTAGAGAACTGCGCTTTTCAGCTAAATACCGGCATGAAACGGTTGCGTCTTTGTTGGCATTTCATTTTCTGACTTCGGAGATGAAAACACATCGTTGTGGGGGTTCGTGAGTATATTCTAGGAACCCATTGAGAACAGAGACTTATCGCGGCTGCAGTGAGTTTCAAATTTATGACATTTCTTCGCTATTATGAACTTTGGAATATTTGACTAACAGCTAGTCATTCAGAGTTCATTACTTCACAAGAGTAGTCAGACCCTCAAACCTAGGAGAACAAGGTGTAAGAGAGAGTAGTTAAAGAATTTTTTTTCTTCAGAGACTTCTTGGTGAAGATACAGTTTTGGTAATCTTGATATGAGAGAAATATTGTTTTCCTGCAAATTGGGGTAAATAATTCCAAGAGAAGAGACTCAAGGGAACTGCAGAGGTATCTAAGGCTCGACAAGTATGTGTTATTATTACCTACTGGCGGTCGCCAGTAGGTATATATAGTTAGGATTTTTTCTCTATGGAACTTTTGAAAATTCTATGTCTAATAACTTTGGCGTTTGTGGACGGAATCGGCTGAAATTTTCAGGAAAATGGCACATTTTGTTTCTGAGCAGCCCCTGAAAATTTGGGGGGGGTTTCGTCAAGGGGGGGGGCGAGAAAAAAGGGGGGTCCCAAAACGCCTTTGTCCCATTCATTTTTCCATAGGGCGTTTGGCCTCACTTTTAGCTCGAACAGCTGAATGGATTTGCACGAAACTTGGCAAAATTGTAGGGACTGTTAGCCCGATGTGCCTTTGCTGGGTGTCAATATATGTGCTCCAGTGGATTTTGAGAAATTAACGTTTAAAAAAACAGATATATCTGTGACAGCGTCCCGTATAGCGAACCGGTTCGCGTACTTTTCGCGTAACGGAGCTTTGCGAAGCGAAGCTGATTGGCTCTCCGGTGTCTGTCAACATTCTAAACAGTCCGGAGCGGCCGCCATCTTGTCTCTCTGTAGGATCGAGAGACAAGAGGAGGCCAAAACGAAGGGGGAAATGAAGGAAAGGAGGCAAGGTAGACCCCTTCTGACCCCCTAGGATTGATGAGGGGGATATTAAAGTGCCCCGCGGGGCAAAAAAAAATTGCAATTTTTCGCCATAGAGGCGCGTCCCGGTACGCGAACCGGGCAGCTAATTGGGCAGCTAACCGGCAGCATAACGGGAGTCTGAGGAGAAGCTGATTGGCTGTCAACTTTGTAAACAGTCCGGAGCGGCCGCCATCTTGTCTCTCGGTAGGATCGAGAGACAAGAGGTGGTGAAAAACGAAGGGGGAAATGAAGAAAAGGGGGCAGGGTAGACCCCTCCTGACCCCCTAGGATTGATGAGGGGGATATTAAAGTGCCCCGCAGGGCAAAAGGAAAAAAGAAAAAAAAAATTGCGATTTTTCGCGGTAGAGGCGCTTCCCGGTACGCCAACCGGGCAGCTAAACGGTAGCGTAACGGGAGTCCGACATCTTGTGTTTTTGGAGCGTCCGGTTTGCGTACCAGGTAGCGTTCCGGTAAGCGTAACAAGGGGAAAACCAAGAGAAACAGTAAAATAAAATTTAAAGGAATAGATTTCCACCAAACTTGGCAAAATTGTAGGGACTGTTTGTTTGATGTGCCTTTGCAAGGCCTCAAGATATGTGCATGTGTGGATTTTGTCTAATTAAGGTTAAAAAAATATATATATATCTGTAAGCGTGCTCTGGCGCGCTTACGTTACGGGTTTTGTTTGCGCTGCAGAGACGATACGTCACGTTTATGTGACGCGTCATGAGGCGTCTCACGTGGCTACGTGATACGTCACGTAATAAAGAATATATTTTACAGCTATAGATATTAGCTTTTAAAAAACTAATGAAATTCACTGAAAAAACCATAGGTTATAGACCATATATAGTTAGGAATTTGCATTTACAAAACCTTGAAAATTCACTGAAAAAACCATTGGTTATAGGCCATATATAGTTAGGGATTAGCATTTTCAAAACCTTAATTTACTCGCACAAAACCATAGAAATTCGCATATATAATTAGTTGCAATAACTATATATCGCGCACCCGCAATCCACTGCTGATGATGTCACATATTACATCATTCATGACATGGTCAGTGACATCACTGATGACATCACTGATGACATCTCAAATGACATCACTGATGACATCACTGATGACATCTCAAATGACATCACTGATGAAATCACTGATAACATCTCATTTGACATTACTGATCACATCACTGATGATATCATTCATGTGATAATATGATGAACCTCTTCAGACTCTAATATAACCTTAGATACAATCAGTGTAAACAGACACTCACAGACTGTCACTCATCCATGGAGTTACTCACACACCTAGTCAGTCATGCAAAGAATCAATCACACCTCCATTTCCTCAACTATACAGTTATACACACCTTACTTAATCAAATATATACTAACACATATTTACTCTCTTAGACAATCACTGATACAAGTTCACAATGATCCATACAGCCACTCACACATTCACTGGCTCTTATGCACAGTTATTTATATATGTCAACTCTTACATGTACTGTGTTTTACATATGTACTTACTTTGACATGTAGCACTGAGAAATCCAATCACTCACCAATACACTCATGGAGACAGTCAACCACCCATACAGCTGTTTCCACATGCACTTTTGAACCCATACATCTAGTGAATCAACTGCTCACACATCTATGCACAGAGTCACACACCTCCCAGCCACCCACACACTCACTCTCCCATACAAATACTTGGGCAACCAATCAATAACCCATATAGTTACTCATATAGCTACTGATCAACACATGCAGCAGTTTACAGAACAACAGATATAATGATGCACAAATTAAGACAGTTTAGTCACTAACCCATGCAGTCAGTGAGACACATTTAATCATTCTCTCATACAGTCAGTCATGCACCTACTAAATCCTTCATCCAGACACTTATACATCCACTCATTCTTCAATATGTAAGACATATTTTAACTTTACAGAAACATACAGTCACTGGATGTTGTCATCAGTGATGTCATCAGTGATGTCATTTGAGATGTCATCAGTGATGCCATTTGAGATGTCATCAGTGATGTCATCAGTGATGTCACTGACCATGTCATGAATGATGTAATATGTGACATCATCAGCAGTGGATTGCGGGTGCGCGATATATAGTTATTGCAACTAACTATATATGCGAATTTCTATGGTTTTGTGCGAGTAAATAAGGTTTTGTAAATGCTAATCCCTAACTATATATGGTCTATAACCAATGGTTTTTTCAGTGAATTTTCAAGGTTTTGTAAATGCAAATTCCTAACTATATATGGTCTATAACCTATGGTTTTTTCAGTGAATATATATATATATAAAATACTTACCACCTATCATGAAGAGTGACCCTCGAGTGTGAGCTTCTGGAAACCTGCATTCAAATTCCTCATACTTTTGTTTATCTACAAAGAAGAATAGATACGTAAGTTATTACAAGATGTACACGGTAATATAGACTTCCTAGAGATAGTAGAGCGAGAGTTTGAGAGAAAGAGCATAAGGAATAACTGTATTTGTATTTCAAGAGAACTGCTCATCTAAGAAGAATTAGGCAGCAGTCCCTTGTAAGTAAGAAAAACTACAAGAGAACAGTTAGCCACGCAGCTAGGACAGGTAATGTGTTTAGAATCACAGAAGTTTTGAGTTGAGTATTGTAATTGGAAGAAACTACTAGAATTACTCTTTTACAGGATAAAGACACTAAAAGCAGAAAAAACAAGGTAGAGGTGATCCAGTCCAGCAGAAGGAAGATGTGGTGTGTTTCTCTTTACTCCCAATCCCCTTTCCCCCGCTTTGATGCCAGGATCTATATGACCTTGGTATTTTGGTGTGGGATCGAGGAATAAGCATCTGCTCCTGTGAAAGCTGAAGATTCTGGAACCAGGTACTTGACACATTTATATTAATAAAAGTGAGGGACCCACGGTCCCAGGCCATGTGTACTCTGAGAAATCTCCCTCCATCATCCGTTACAGGCTTGGGATTCGCTAAACGCCAACCCGGTTTAAAAAAGAGAGCCATCCCACCCGTTTTAGAAGAGGAGCATGTACAATACTGTCGGGGATATTTAGGGTGTGACACGAGTTGGGTGTCCTTAGAGAGTAAATGGGTCTTCTGGAGAAAGATCACATCAGGGTCCGGATAAAGCAAATACCTCCAAACTTGGCGGCGTTTGTTTGGGGACTTCAACTCCTTCACATTTAGGGAGAGACATTGATTATGGTTATGCTTGACACCTAGAGGGTGGTGTAGCATCCTTCACCTGCAAGTTGGCAGCCAGAGTCACCCAGACCAGCCTCAAGAGACAGCCTCTCCAGTATAAAACTAGGAAAGAGCTCCCCCAATTCCAGCCCAACAACACATGTGTGAGCAAGAGTGCATCTCGCCGCCTCAAGGAAGCGCATCAGCACAGCCCCTACAATTATTGTGTGTGAGAAAAGGAAAAAGACAGAAAGGAGAGAAGAAAAAGAGAAAAAGAAAAAAGATTAGTAGAATGAAAAAAATGTATGAACAAATGGCCAACCGGGCCAGCAAAGTAAAGAGTCTAATAGTAACAGCCCGGGATCCCGCAGGCTGGCCATTCCGAAGAAGTCACTCTCTTGTAGGACTCTGATGTGGGGGGAGGCAGACACTCAGGAGTTCAAAGGTCTACACCACCAGTATCTCCATGCAAAAAGTCAAGTGAATGCCATTTTATCAGGCCACCTGGTCCAACCAGCAAATGGTGTCAAGTGTAAAAAAGAGGCCAGGTGAAGTCGTAAAAGATCTTTGAACTAGAGGTGGCAATTGTGTTCGCGGAGGAGAGTCACTTAAGGAGCGGATATGGCTTATGATGTCTTGCTTAGTTTGCGATGAATCAGGTCCTTCTGAGCGGTGCTTGGATCTAGGAGGAAGAACAGTAGACCATTACGGGCAGAGAGCACCAGCCCATCGCTCTCGGGATGATGGGGTATCATCTTCCTCAGGGTCCACAGGGAGGCGTAGGAGCTGTTGTGCCTCTCTCAAAGATCTAACGAATCACCGTTTGCCTTTCCAAGAGAACATCAGGGCAAAGGGATGGCCCCATTGATATTTAATCTCAAGGTCTCTTAGTTTGTCTGTGACAGGTTTGAACACCTTCTGCCTTCGAAGTGTAGTGGGCGCGGATCCTGAAAGATTTGTATTGGTAGGCCATTGTAAGAGACCGTTTTGTTCCCCTGTACTTTCTTCAAAATGGCCTCCTTGTCAGTAAAAAAATTGACCTTTGTAAGGATGTCTGGGACAAATTCAGGGCAGTTGTGAGGACCAGAAACTCAATATGCCCTGACGAGCAAGGGCAGAGAGGCATCTTCATTCTCCCGAATAGCATGTAGGAGGTCCGCCGTACATGTTAGTATGTCTTTTCCCTCCGTTCCCAATGTAACCCCTTTGATTCAGAGATTATTCCGCCTACTGCTGTTTTCCTCCTGCTTTAGCTGTAGGGTAATATTCTGAACCTCGATTTCAGCCATCTTTTTCCAGAGGTGCTCAATATATTCCGGCCTGGTATCCATCGTGTGTTCAAGGCTGTCGACCCTAACCCCTGATTCTGTAACATCCTTGCGTATGTCGTGGACTCTAGCCTTAAAATCCTGGGGAAAGGAGTCAATCTAGTCCTTGGTTTCCTGTAGGAAAGCCGACATTACAGCTTTGGTGATTGGCATGTCGGATGCGGGTTTCCCTGACGTCAATGCCAAATAAGTAGGATCTTTATGTGCATGAGGATTTGTCTTGGACCAGAGGGAGGTAACTGGATTATCTCGAGAGGCAGAGGCATCAGCATCCTTGTTGGCCTCATGTTTGGGTCAGAATTTCGGCAGTTCCAGAGAGGGCCCAAGGCCCAGTAACAGAGGAACAAGGCTAAAGGTGGATCCCGGAGAGAGCACTAACAGTGCAGCGTAGGACAGGGGGCGGCTGTCAATGCTGGATAAGTCCTATGAAGATTGGAGATGTAGACAACGGAGCAGCTTGCACTTCGCCAGACCAATGGCCAGAGGAAGGCCAAGGACACGCCACGCCACGCCAAAGCTGAAGAGCTATTCCAGGTCAATTAAAGAAGGCAGTAAGTTACGGTTGGCGTCCAGCAATAGAGGGCAGGATTGTAGCAGGATCGTCAAGGACTAACCGGCCTCCACAACGGCTCTCCCAGCATAATGGCAGCTTAGGAAAAGAGGTTGTGCACCCTCAGCCGCGAATGTAGAGCATCATGTAGCAAGGGACATCAGTATGTCTCAGGGACTCTGTTGTTGCAAATCCCAGGGCAGAGCTTTTGGGCACCGCCAAACTGCATGTGTCACCAGCAAAAAACCAAGGTTCAGAGGCCACGCAGTCCAGGGCCCGAGGGCAGAGCCATCGGGGTGTTACAGGGCCCCAGTCAAATGCAGAGGAGGATCAGCACATATTCATAAGAGGGGGCTTCAGCCTCACACAGCCACAATTCCCCAGGATTGAGGGGGCCCCCAGCTTGGATCCAACCAACACAGCCCAGCAGGGGAGGCAGTTCAGCAGGGTGAAAGCAGCAGGAGGTCCCATTGTCATTCCCAGGCTCCCCGCCGCTAAATCGCTAAGCCCTCACCGCAGTTCATTCCAGTCACGGGCCCTCCGGAGGCTTAGGGGCTGTGGAAATGCCACAGTCGAACCTCCAGATAGTGTGGGGTGGAGGATCTGCAACAGGCCGGGAGGACAGGGCGTAGTGGGCATCCACCTCCGGAGTATCAGCACAGTGAGCTCCCTGCGCAGATACCTCAAGGGCAGTGCAAAGCCGCTGGGGCGAAAGCAGACGAGGCCGCAAAGAAGCCGCTGAAGGTCCGGTAGGATAAAGGTAGGTCAGCAATTCCAGTAGGGCCTCCCCGGTCGCCAAGGGGGGCTGGGTCGTCCTCCACCAGGCAGCCGTAGCCTCCCAGTCGTAATGGACGCCAAGCAGCGCTTCCCCGGCTCGTGCCCAGGGCCAGACAAATGTCGTAGCAGGGGAGCCGGAAGATGCTCCCAGAGGCACTGGGGGCCGCGGGGCCCTGGCCGATCAGACCAGGGTATGAAGCAGCCAGCAGTCCCCGCCAGCTCCATAGGTTCCGCTGGTGGGACCAGTTGCTCCTGCCATGCCTCGATGGAGCCAGTAGTCCGCCGCCAGGCCTCTGCAGCCGATGTTATCTAAGATGGCGGCGGGATCTACGCCGCAGCTGAGCAGGAACCCCGATCATGCAAGGCACACAGGGCCTTTCACCTCCAGCGAAGCTGATGCCTCGGGGTCAGGACATAAAGCAGTGAGTCATGACCCAGCTAGCAGATCCGGCGGCCAGGGATTGTAGCATTTTCAGGATACAGCGGAGCGGAGACATAGCGAGACACATCTCCTTCCATCCTCGCCGAAGCCACTTCTGTGTTAATCTTTTTGTTGTCCCCAGAGTTAAGAGGGCTCGAAGTGGAGATCGGTCCTTCACATAGAATAGAATGGGATCGACTAGAATAGAATAGAATAGAATAGAATAGAATAGAATAGAATAGAATAGAATAGAACAGAACATAATAGAATAGAGTAGAATAGAGTAGAATGGAATAGAATAGAGTAGAATAGAGTAGAATAGAATAGAATAGAATAGAATAGAATAGAATAGAATAGAATAGAATAGAATAGAACAGAATAGAATAGAATAGAATAGAATAGAATAGAACAGAACATAATAGAATAGAGTAGAATAGAGTAGAATGGAATAGAATCAGGAGCGACCCTTGACCTTCTTCTGTCACCCGCTGTCTCCTGCTGCCGCCGGTGCATCGAGGCCCTCCACCACCTGCAGGCTCCACCTGTGCCTCATCCCTGGTGGCCAGTGGTGGACTCAGGTACGCTTCGCTTGCTGCCTGTTGCTTTGTGCCTGCTTTGTAACTGTCTGTACCCCCTGCCCCCCGCTCGCCACTCTGATTTTGTGCCCCCTTTTATTCTGTACCCCTCGCCATTCTTTGTACCCCTGTGCTGACTTGTGCCTCTGTGCCCCTTGATTTTGTCCCCTTTTCTCTTCTGTGCCCTGCGCGGGCCTTCTGCCCCCCCCCCCGTCCCCACCGCTGCCTCCCCTGCGGCCTGCCCCCTCTGCGCCCATTCGTTCACCCGTCCCACGCCTACCCTCTCCCAGCTGCTCCTCCCTCCCCACCTCCCCGTATTTGGCAGCCACTGCACAGCTGACCAGCGGGCGCACGCAGCAGGCACGCCGCTGGCGCACCAAAGGCGCGCCTAAGGCAAGTCCGTCAGTGCATGTCCGCGCCTGTACCGCACCCAGCGCCAGAACCCCTGGCCCCCGCACCAGCCACGAAGACCGCCTCCGTTACGACGCCAGCACCCTCGTTGCTCTCAACCCAGGAAGAACCCATACCTGCTGCAAGGCTGCCCCAAAGCGCACCCACGGCCCCTTCATCTGCCGGAACTGCAGCTTCTCCTGCCTCGAAAGCGCCAAGACGCCTGCCACGCCGGAACCCAACCAGCTTAGATGCATCCTGATCAACACCCGCTCTGCACACAAACATGCCGTCGAACTCTGGGACCTACTCGACACCACATCACCGGACGTCGCCTTCCTGACCGAGACCTGGATGAACGAAACCTCCTCGCCAGACATCACCATAGCCATTCCAGATGGGTACAAGATCACCCGCAGAGACCGCACCAACAAGGCCGGAGGAGGAATCGTCATTGTCCACAAAAACCCCATCAGGGTATTAACAAACACCTACGACACCCTCAGCACCGCCGAACACATGCACTTCCAGATCCACATGGACCCCAAGACCACCCTAAGAGGCACCCTCGTCTACAGACCACCAGAACCCCGGCCTCAATTCTGCGACTCCATCGCCGACCTCATCAGCATGCATGCGCCGACCTCCACCGACTACATCCTCCTCGGAGACCTGAACTTTCACCTGGAGAACAACAGCAACTCCTCCACCCTGATCGACAATCTCGCCAACCTCGGACTGAAACAGCTACTCACGACGCTGACCCACAGCGCCGGCCACATGCTAGATACCATCTTCTCCTGAAGCCCCCACATCACCTTCAGCCACGCCTCCGAACTCAACTGGACAGACCACTGCATCCACTTCTCCTTCCAAAAACCCCTCACACACCACCGCACAACAGACCCCCCGCCGATGCTGGGGCAAAGTCACTGAAGAACAACTACAGACAAGCCTCACACTCAACCCTCCGCCGAAAACCCACCAACCCAGATGAAGGTGCACTTACCCTCGAACGCTGGATGAACGACTGCGCCAACACCGTCACCCCGCTGAAAAACCCCACCAGCAGAAACACCAGCAGAAGAGTCAGATGGTTCACCCCGGAACTCCTTGACTCAAAACGCACCTGCCGGAAACTGGAAAACATATGACACAGCGACAAGACGCCAGACAGTCACGCGGCCCACAAAGACCCCGTCCGCAACCACCACCACCTCATCAGGACCACCAAAAGAACCTCCTTCACAAACCGCCTTGACAACAACGCACACAACAGCAAGGAGCTCTTCACCATCGTGAAGGAACTCTCCAACCCCAGCTCCAATGCCAATGACATCCCACCATCGCAAGCCCTGTGCGACTCCCTCGCCACCTTCTTTCATCGGAAGATCACCCACATCCATGAAAGCTTCAGACCCCATACGACCCCTGCCGACCACACTGCACTGAACCCCCCGCACCCCACCGCCCACGACACCCTGACAACCTGGGCCAACGTGAGCATCGACTACACAATCAAGACCATGGGAACAATCCACTCTGGTTCCCCATCCGACCCTCTCCCGCACCACAACTTCAACAAAGCCAGCAATTCCATCGCACCCCACCTGCACAAAATCATCAACCTCTCCTTCGAGACGGCCACCTTCCCTGAGAACTGGAAGCACGCAGAGATCAACGCCCTACTGAAGAAACCCAAGGCAGATCTGAGCGACCTCAAGAACTTCCATCCCATCTCCCTGCTTCCCTTCCCAGCAAAGGTCATCAAGAAGATAGTAAACACCCAGCTCACCCGTCACCTCGAAGACAACAACATCCTGGATCCGTCCCAATCAGGTTTCCGCAGCAACCACAGCACCGAGACCGCCCTCATCGCCGCCACAGACGACATCAGGATCCTACTAGACAATGGCGAGACGGCGGCCCTCATCCTCCTGGACCTCTCCGCCGCCTTCGACACCGTTTGCCATCACACATTACGCACACGCCTCCACGACGCAGGGATCCGAGATAAGGCCCTGGACTGGACCACCTCCTTTCTCTCCGGCAGAACTCAGAGAGTCCGCCTCCCCCGTTCTGATCCGATGCATCCGAGATCATCTGCGGCGTCCCTCAAGGATCTTCCCTCAGCCCGAAGCTGTTTACCGTCTACATGGCTCCACTAGCACGCATCGTCCGACAGCACGACCTCAACATAATCTCCTACACCGACGACACTCAGCTGATCCTCTCCCTCACCAAGGACCCCCGCACTGCCTAATCCAACCTCCACCAGGGAATGAAGGCCGTCGCAGACTGGATGGAGGACAGCCGCCTCAAACTGAACACAGACAAGACGGAAATCCTCATCCTCGGATCCAACCCCTCCGCATGGGACGACTCTTGGTGGCCCACGTCACTGGGGTCCCCCCAGCCACCACCGACCATGCACGCAACCTGGGAGTCATCCTCGACTCGAAACTCTCCATGACCAAACAAGTCAACGCGGTCTCCTCCACCTGTTTCAAAACCCTCTGCATGCTCTGCAAGATCTACAGATGGATCCCGACAAACACAAGGAAAACAGTAACGCAGGCCAACGTGAGCATCGACGACACAATCAAGACCATGGGAACAATCCACTCTGGTTCCCCATCCGACCCTCTCCCGCACCACAACTTCAACAAAGCCAGCAATTCCATCGCACCCCACCTGCACAGTAACGCAGGCCCTAGTAAGCAGCAGAATCAACTACGGAAACGCCCTCTATGCCGGAGCCTCGTCCAAGCTTATCAGCAGACTACCGGGAATCCAGAATGCCTCTGCACGCCTGATCCTCGACATCCCGCACCGCGACCACATCACCCCCCACCTGAGGAACCTACACTGGCTCTCCGTCGACAAATAATCTCCTTCAAACGTCTGATCCACGTTCACAAGGCACTCCACAAAACCGGCCCAGCCTATCTCAACAGTCGACTCTCCTTCTACGTACCCAACAGGAAACTCCGCTCCGCCGACCACGCCTTGGCCACGGTCTCACGCATCCGGAGAACTACCTCTGGAGGAAGATCCTTCTCCTATCGCGCCGCCAGGACCTGGAACGCCTTCCCACTCTATCTGCGACAACCCGAAGACCTGCTGACCTTCAGGAGACAACTCAAGACCGGGCTCTTCGACCAATAGCAGCAGCACCCCCTTCCCCCCCCCCCCCCACGTGCCTTGGAACCCTCACAGGTATGTAGTGCGCTTTACAAGTTAAATGATTGATTGACTGAATAGTTTCAGTGTATCTATTTATGCATGAATAATTAAAACCGTTGCATACCATAACAGTAACAGTTTCATACACATGGCTCAGCAAGGTAAACAGTATTAACACCCATCTTATGTATTATGTTTAAATTCTCACCTTGGAGATTATGCAGTTCATCAGATCTGAAGTGTCTGCGCTTCAATAGTAGGTGAGCTATCAAAAGCTTTGCCAAGTTAAACAACAGTAAAAGCCATCATTATTCATCAGGTTAAACATTATTGCGCAACATGTTAAAGTTACTTTTTGAGGCTTGTGCAATTCATCGGGTCTAAAATTCCTGTGCGTCAAGTGGGTAAACTAGCTGAAACTTTGCCGAAATAAACAGTAATTAAAAATCATCTTTGTACTTCATGTTAAACAATCATTATACATGGTGTTAGAATCCACATGTAAGGACTTGTGCAATTCGTCAGATCTAAGGTGTCTGTGCGACAGTTTAGGTGGGCTGGGAGTGTTTTGCCAAGTTAAGCTCCGATGAAAAAAAACAGGCACAGTTGTTTATTTAATGTCGGCAGTTTCGTTGTGTTTCAGCCGGATTAAAGCACAGTTTTACTGCCTGCCTGCAGGCCCTGATACCGCTCTGACTGAATATTGGTCGAAGTGAGGTGCCTCTTATGTCCTTCAGGTTGGGGCAGATGCAGATGACGTGCACAAGGTCCTCATTTCGGGCCAGATGTAGGTCGCCAATTACCGGTCGGTAACTACCGACCGGTAATTGGATTTTGAGATGTAGGGCCCTTCATTTTACAGAATCAGTAAATTTACCGAATCTGTAAATTTACTGATTCTGTAAAATACCGAATCCGTAATTTTACCGATTCGGTAAAACCCAGATGTAGGTAGCACTGTTGACAGTGCTACAGGCCTTCAGAATTCGGTATTTTACCACCCAATCTAATTGGGTGGTAAAATACTGAATTCAGGTGTACATGCACATCTGTGCAGGTACACCTGTGCCATGTGACACACAGACATGCTCTTAGGGCATGTATGTGTGCCACATGGCACACAAGCCAGTATTTGGGGTGCTAGAGGGTGTCAAAGTGACACCTCCTGCACCCTTGCAGGATTCGGTATTTACCGATTCGGTAAATACCGAATCGGTATTTCTCATTGATTCCTATGGGCTTCAAGGCCCATAGGAATCAATGGACAATACCGATTCGGTATTTACAGAATCGGTAAATACCGAATCATACAGATTCGGTAATTCACAAATTAGAATTACCTACATCTGCCCCCTTCCGATTTACCGACTCTTAAATACCGAATCGGTATGATTCGGTATTTAAGAGTCGGTAAATCGAAATTACCTACATCAGGCCCTTCCTCTTTTGCATAGACGGCAGGACTGCACTCCTAGGGCTAGATGTAGGTATCCAAATACCGGTCGGTAACGGACGAAAATACCGATTTTCGGCCGCTACCGACCGGTATTTGGGTACTGAGATTTAGGGCATCTCAAAATACAGATTCTGTAATTTTACCGAATCGGTAATTTTACCGAATAGGTAAAATTACCGAATCTGTATTTTGTAATGTAGGTGACACTGTAAACAGTGCCACAGGGCTTTAAGGATTCGTTATTTACCACCAACTATTAGTTGGTGGTAAATAACGAATTCCTATGTAAATGCAAATATGTGCATTTACACCTGTGCCATGTGGCACACATACATGTCCTTATGGCATGTATATGTGCCACATGGCACACAAGCACTAATCAGGGGTGCAACCCTGCCACCCTTGTATGTCAATTACCGAATCGGTAATTACTGATTCGGTAATTGACATTCATTCCTATGGGCCTACAGGCCCATATGAATCAATGGCAAATACCGAATCGGTAAATATCGATTCGGTAAATAACGAATCCTACCGATTCGGTATTTTTTACCGAATTATTACCTACATTGAATTTACCGATTCATAAATACCAAATCGGTAAAATTCTGTATTTATGAATTGGTAAATCCAAATTACCTACATCTAGCCCTGAGTCTCCTTTTCCATGGCGGGAGGGGTGGGAGGATTGGTAAAATGACAAAGCAGAGCTTTCGGAATGCATTTCTTTTATTCGCAGTTTTACTCCTGTTTTCAGATAAGGTTGTGATTTGAGAACTTTATAGTCGTTGAGTTCTATCCAGCCATGAGACCTTTTAGCCAATGTTTCCTTGTCTAAAGTTTAACAAAATTCTACTACAAAAAATGAGATATTCACAAAAGCCACAGTTTTCGCTAGTGAAACCGATTTACAACAAAATGTGAGGTGTTTAAAGAAATGTAAAGAGGGGTTCAGGAAGGAACAGGCTACTACAAGCAGCCAGCCACACAAATGTAAGCCCACTGCTATTCCCAAAACTACAGTTCTAAAGTTACTACAGCCCTAAATCTGGCACAATGTGCTCCAAACAAGCTTTGGGTTACGTCTTGCACCAGTCAAGGCCAGCAACATGCCAGTCAGTCAAAATACTCTTTATTCGATTTTTGTTAAAATCATAAAAGGACCTCAGACCCTCACGGATGTGAGTGCTGTTTGGGGGGTGGTGTGTGTGTGTCATTGTGGGGTTGTTGGGATCCATTGGTATGGCGGGCCCCGGGTCCTCTGTTTTGGACCCGGGTCTCTCCATGCCGCGACAGATACTTCAACGTTTTCTGAGGTATTGGGGTGGTGGGTGTGGGGCGTGGGGGGGGAGTTCTGGTGTTGCACTTGTTGTGGGGGTTCTGGGTTGGGAAGGGGGCGCTGAGTTTGCGGGCTGGGGGGGTGGGTCCACACATGTCTGAGGCTTTGATTCTGGTCGATTTGCGGGTTGCACCAGGGTGGGAGGGAGGGCCGGATTCTAGACTGTGTATTGACTATGGCTGATACTGCGCTTATGTCTCCTTCGAAGACCCTGCGGGTGGTGACATGGAATGTGCGGGGTATCCTGGATAAGATCAAGCGTGGGGCTGTGCTGCGGTGGGGGAAGAGGGAGATGGTGGATGTACTCCTGCTCCAGGAAACTCACATGCTGGGCTCCAAGGCCCTTAGCCTTCAGAGGTTCGGTTATCAACAGGTCTATCATGCTGGCTTTACGAGGGGATCACGGGGGGTGGCCATATTGATACATCGTAGGGTGGCCTATGTCCATGAGAAGCAATGGATTGATCCCCAGGGCAGGTTTGTCTTTGTTAAAGGCCTACTGGGTTCCGAGCCGGTGGTCTTTGGAAGTGTTTACGCCCCTCCCCCCCTGCAATGGGCATTGTCTGAGCGGCTGTTTGCGTTGTGGGACGAAATCCCCGAGGTCCTGACCGTAGTGGGGGGTGATTGGAATGAGGTCATGGATGTGGGCCTGGACCGCCTGAGGCGAGCGCATGTAGTGTCTGACCCCCCCCCCCGCGGCTGCTCCCACCCGATTGTGTGCGACTGTGCGTAGTCTGGGCTGGATTGATGTGTGGCGGCATTTTCATCCCGCAGTGCAGGCCTTCACGTATGTATTGGCGGTGCATGGGTCCTTCTCGAGACTCGACTATTTGTTTGTACCGGGTGCCTGTCTGAGCCGTGTCAGGGACGCCACGATACTCCCCAGGGGCCCCTCGGATCATTCCCCTGTCCTGGCCACCGTGACCCTCCCCTCTAAACGGCAACCCTTTCGCTGGCGTATGTCCGCTTGGCAGCTGCAGCGGCCGGAATACGTGACGCATTTGCGCGAAGAGATCGATCACTTCTGGCGCGAGAACTTGGTGGGGGGTGTCGATGCCATTGTTGTGTTGACATAGCTTGGTGTGCGGCCGCTCGGCGGGAGCGCCGGGAGGCCATTGTGACTGCCGCGGCCCGCGTGGAGGAGCTGGAGCAGCGTGGTCGACTCGGGGGCGACGAGGGCGTCGTGCGACAGCTCCTGCAGGCCCAGCAGACGTATTCCTCGGTCCTGTACGAGGAGGCCCGACAGGCGTGGCTCGCCACGCGCAGCAGGGTATACCAGTGGGGCGATAAGTCTTGCACCATGTTACATAGGCTTTGCCAGGCGACTTTTCAGCCCCTAGAGCTGCCCGGCCTTACGGCGGAGGACGGCTCGGTCATGACCGACCCGGGTAGGTTGGCGGCTAGCTTTGCCCGCTACTACGAGGCACAATACGCTCCTCGTGACCCCTTGGTGGAGGGCGAGATTGCCTCATACTTGGACGACCTACTCCCGCAGGCAGTCCCGGAGGAGACTAGAACGGCCTTGGAGGCCCCGCTTACGTCCGAGGAACTTGGGGGGGCCCTTGGCCAGTTGAATACTGGGAAGGCGCCCGGCCCGAGCGGTTACCCTGCCGAATTTTATAAAAAGTTCCATGTCCAGCTGGGACCCCACTTTCGCAACGCCCTGGAGGCAGCGCGGGCTAGAGGCGAGCTGCCACCTGACTGGCGCCATGCCGAGATTGTAGTCTTTTTGAAGCCAGGCAGGGCGCCGGACCGGCACGACTCTTACAGGCCGATCTCCCTCCTCAACATCGAGGCCAAGATTTTGGCGAAAGCCCTGGCGAACCGCCTTCTGCCCCACATCGCCGACCTGGTCCACCCGGACCAGGCCGGGTTCATGCCGCGCAGGGCCACCCGGCATAATATCCGGCGGGCGCAGGCAGCGATCGACGCCATGGGTGCTAGGGATGAACAGGCCGCACTCCTCCTCGCGGACATGGACCGGGCCTTTGATTCGGTGAGTTGGGCATATTTGTTCACTTTGTTGGCCCGCCTCAACCTAGGGCCTGTCTTCTTGTCCTATATCCGTCTCCTATACACCAATGTTACGGCGTCGGTCCGTGTAGCCGGTGCGGTCTCAGGGCGCTTCCAAATCGGACGTGGTACTCGGCAGGGTTGCCCGCTGTCCCCCTATCTGTTCGCCCTGGCCATGGAGCCCCTGGCGTCGCGGATACGAATGGATGCCCATCTACGTGGCTTTGTCTGGAACGATACCCTAACGGATAGGATTGCACTCTGTGCTGACGACGTCCTCCTGTTCCTTACCGACCTACGGCGCTCGGGCCCTCGAGTTTTGGAGATCATGCGGGGGTTTGGCGAAGTCTCGGGGCTTCGCCTTAATCTGTCTAAATCGACCCTGTGGATTTTACATGGCGGTGTGGTTGCCGACCCTTGGGCCGCCGACCTGCGCGTGGCGACGGACGGTCTGAAGTATCTGGGTGTCTTCCTCTCGACCTCGCGAGCCGTGGCCTGGACACCTAGTGTCTTGCCGGTGTGGGAACGGGTCCAGGCCGATGTCAAAACATGGTCCAGGATGCCCCTTACAATCTTTGGGAGGTCGGCCATCTTTAAGATGGTGGCGCTGCCGAGGCTGTTGTACCAACTCCAACACTTTCCGCACCCTATTGGCATGGAGTGGTTCCGCCAGGTGAACTCTGTGCTGAGCCGCTTCCTGTGGGATGGCGGTGCGGCCAGGGTGGCCCTGAGGACGTGCTTTTTGTCCACGTACTGTGGTGGTTTGGCCACATCCGACCTCCTCTCCTACTACCAGGCGTCACACCTACTTGTCCTCAATGATTGGTGGTACGGGGACAGGAGTGACCCAGCCTATGCTCTGGAGAGACATCTCATGGGAGATCGTACGCTCCACACCATTCTCTATTCGGCCCGTACGCTCCACACCATTCTCTATTCGGCCCGTATACGCCGTGGGTTGCCGTCGGTGACTAAAGTGGTCTTTGCAGTGTGGCGGCAGTCTCTGCGCCGCATGGGTTGGTGGGGCAAATTAACGGCTGAAACGCCGCTATGGCACAACGGCATGCTCCCGGAACTGGCGGCCCTGGCCGGGTTCGAGGGTTGGGAGGCTATTGGGATTACACAACTGGGCCAGGTCGTATCAGGCGCCACCCTCAAGTCCTTCGAGGAACTCCGTGTGGAGTTCCGGATGCCTCAGTCCCAGTTCTTCCGTTACCTACAGCTGAGGCATGCCCTTGCCCCGAGCATTGCTGGCCTCGACTCCCTGCCGGAGTTCAGCCCGATTGAGGCGAAAGTGTTTATGGGAGACTTGGGAGACAAGAAGGTCTCTAGGATCTATCAGTCACTTGTTACTCACTGCTCATCCACCCTCAGTTCCCTTCGGGAGGCGTGGGAGGTAGACGTGGGCGCCCTGGATGAGGACGATTGGAGGGAGGCGCTGGAGTCCCCCCGCGGCACCGCTATTGCGGTTCGGCTCCGCCTGATACAATTCAAATACCTGCATCGTGCCTATTATACGCGTGAACGTCTGTGGAAGGCTGGCTTGATTGCGTCATCGGAGTGCCTGCGCTGTGGGGAAGTGCCTGGCTCCCTGATGCATACGGTGTGGTCGTGTGGTCGCCTGGCTGGATTCTGGAGGGGCGTATGGAGTTGCCTGGCTGAGGTCCTGGGCTGGGATCTCCCTCGAACCCACCGGCTAGGCCTGCTGCACGTTATGGAAGGGGTTGGGGGCAACGTGTATAAGCGCCATCTGTTGCTCCTGGGCCTGGTGGTTGCTAAGCGTGACCTGGCTCGGGCCTGGAAATCTGTGAGGGCCCCCCCCCTGTCTGCATGGAAGGCGGGGCTGGACTACTTTATGGGTCTTGAAAAACCGATATTTGAGGCGCGGGGCTGCCCACGCAAACATTTCAAGATCTGGAAGCGGTGGGCCGACTACCGTGGCCTGTCCTTGGAACCCCCGGCGGAGCAGGAGGAGGACATTTGATCGCAGTGACTCTTCTGGCCCGAATGGCAAAACCCTGGTTGCATTATACCTGCTTTTTCTATGTGTATCGTCTTTGTGTTGCTTCTGTACATGTGTGGCGGGGGGGGGGTGTTGGGTACAGGTGGGGGTGAAGTTGGGGTTGGGGTGGGCTGTTAGGGCGTTTTTAAAGCTGAGCTTCATTGACATTTGCTTCATGGAATACTATGTATGTCACCATTACATTGATACTGTTGTGGGGATCTTGGTGTGTGAAGATACCACATTCTTGATACTCTTTTGCTCAATAAAAATGGTTGTGAAAAAAAAAATCATAAAAGGACAACAATACAAATACAGTATTTTAAAACATCAATTGATCTGGTTACTAAATTATAACATGTTAATTTCATTTTTCCCAAAAATTACAAAGGTTAAAAATTATTACAATTGTCAAAAATTTCCATTTAAAACCAAGTTTGGATTAAAATAAGGCTTTCTTAGGTATTCTTTTCTTCCTTGATCTGAATGCAGCTGTTAGATAACAGGCAACACTGAACATAGTATGGGTATCTGCTAACATTTGAAGGACAATTAAAGCTGGCCTTATTTGAATGAAGTCAGCAGCCCTTAAAACAGGAAGTAAATATTTTACCCTCTCCCTAGTGTAGAAACCACAGAAAAATGTAAAATGGAGGGTATCTTGTACTGAGAACTGATCACAATCACAGGGTGGTCCGTCTTCAGGTTTTGACCACACAGGGAAATTTCCTAATGAGAAGTGAATTAAATTCAGCCTGAATTTTGTGAGTAGGAGTCTATGGAGTGGGTTGGTCACAATTTTTAAGTACGGTTCCAGGGAGGGAGTGGTCGTTAAAACTATGTGCGCCCTTACCGAGGGTTTCCTCAGTTCCGACTCCTCTCTTGCCATACAGGCCCTCTCCAGGAACGCCTGCTTGACCCATCTAATGTCTTCCCTTCTTATGTTAATTGGGTCATTAAAGAGTTCCGGTCTCCCCAGCGTGGCAAAAGTAGATCTAATATATTTCAGCCAGGGTATTCTAATGGCATTATCCCTCGAGATAACATCTTTAAGGATAGCGTGATTTAATGTTAACTCAGAGTTCAGCCATGTTTTAGACCAGAAAAGAAGTGGGGCTAGTTTTAATTTGTCAACAATGTAGGGCAAGCCCATTTCTTCATGGATCGTGAGGGTGGGAGTGGAATTTGGAACAGATAAAATTTTCCTAATGATACCATTTTCCACCCTCTGTATTTTTTCCAGGTTTGCATAACCCCACATAGCGGACCCATACATAGCAATTGGGACACACTTGCTGTTATATACTTTAATCACTGCCTCCATCGGTTTTGCTCCTAGTCTTTTTTTAAAGGCCAGCAGGGCTGATGATGAGCGTGCTAGACTAAGACTCTTTGCTTTGATCTGGGGAACCCAGGACCGTCTTTGGTCAAAAAGGACCCCCAGATACGGAAAAACTGGTACCCTAGAAAGAATCTCACCCTTGCAGGTAAAGGATTTTTTGTGCAACGTATTTCCTTTACGGCCTATGATCATGGTATGAGACTTAGTTACGTTAATTTTCAAATCTAAGTTCTCCATAAAGGAGCCAACACGGTCCAGAAGGGCCTGTAAACCAATACCGGTTCGTGCTATTAAAACGGCATCATCCGCGTATAGGAGGGCTGGTATCTGTTCTCCTCCTATACGCGGTACATCAGCCATTCCTGCTTCTAGGTGTTTCCCCAGCCCATTTATGTAGATGGTAAAGAGAAGGGGGGCCAGGATACAACCCTGGCGCACCCCCTTCTCAGATTTAAAGCTGTCCGAACACCTTCCATCCCTAGTGACCCTTATTTTGGCATTAAGGCCAGCAACATGCACTACAACACACTCCCCTGGAAAATATTAGAAGCAGAGACTTATAAAATACTTATATAACGTGTCGGTCCATCTTCATATCTATACCTAATTCTATCTATCTATCTATCTATCTATCTATCTATCTATCTATCTATCTATCTATCTATCTATCTATCTATCTATCTATCTATCTATCTATCTATCTATCTATCTATCTATCTATCTATCTATCTATCTATCTATCTATCTATCTATCTATCACTAATACCAAAAATGATATAGCATTACATGTATTATTTCAAAAATGAATAATACATTTTTTGTAAAAATAAAATAAAATTAAACATTTGTTAAAAAATAATTTAAATTAATTTTACTCATGTCCCTTAAGTAGGGGCGGGCGATACATTTGGCTCCGCATTCGGGTTGGCAGAGTTTTGGCCCCTCTGCATTAAGCATGTAACGTGGAGTTCCGGCACGATTCCACCAACCACTGCGTGGTGGATTTTTTTCACGTGCGTGGCTTGCGAATGACATGTTGGCGACTGTTCGTGGTGAGAAAGCTGCAGCTCATTTAGAGGATTTACCCAAGCGGCAGCAAAATCAACTCAAGAATACACACCCTCTGGTGTGCTGCATGGTGCCGTTCGCTCAGATTTTTACAGTGCAAAATACGCTTACGGCACCATAATCGGTGCAAGCAGCACGATGTGCCTAATTCTGCCCGTTCTTTCAACTCCATGGAATCTCATGGAGTTTTCATGTAACCGCGAGTTTCACCCTTGTCTCAACAAACATGAACACATATTAAATAAAAAGTTATTGTATTCTTTAGGTAATATTATTTATAAATAAATTAACTGTATGTTCAATTCATTTGTAATGTGCATTTAATTTATTGAGTTAGCGTGTTGCACATTTTGCTTTAATAATTATAGCATTATCATAGAAAGTTTTGATTCTTTTATATGTGTATTTTAAAATAATTTTTCTTCATTATCACATATGGGAACAATTTATAATGTGTGATTGCAGGGTTGCTTTGCATAAAAACCTTCTGCCTTCTGTTTGATTTAATAGCTTATAATGTTTCTCCATCTGCTTCTTAAAAACTATTACTTTTAATAAATTCTTGCCAACATAATTTTATGCCGGTAAAGAAATACACTTTTTTGAATTTTAAACAGACAGTATTGTATTATTTTACATGATGTGTGCTGCTGGATTCAAATGTCAAATGTTTTCACTGCTCTGGTAAAGCCAAGCCAGTTCACCAGCTCGCCTCTCCCGGCTATATGTTGGCTCGCCCACCTCTGTGGCATCCTAAAGTTTCCCTAGACTTCTGGTTCAGTTCCAACAGCACAGTTGAGGTGGTGGAAAAGCAGGGCGCGGCCTTCCAGCCTTCCAGCCGGGACCAACATTGGTGATGGATGTGGTGTCCACCCAGTGAAACAGCACACATGCTGCCTGCAGTTGTAGAATTACAGAACAAATCAGGGCATGTCATTGGTACCCATGCCTCATAGGTTGGAGAAAAGGAATGGATAAATGAAAATGCGGGAAGGAGTCGTAGCCCGGCGGATAGAGCTGCCGACGATGGACCTTGGGGAGCCAGGCTGTGGTGATTCCGGGAGGGGATTTAGAGGCTTGTTCACAAGCTCCAGCGCTGCCGCTGCATCACTTTTCATGATGTGCCGGCGGCCCAGAGTGCAGACCCCTATCTTCGAGGATAAGCCACTTTGCGAGGCTTTTTATGGCCTCGTAGATATGGTGTAAGGCAACGCAGTGCAAGTCATTGCGTTGCCTCACACTGCATCAGGGTGGCGCTCCATGGACGTTGTGGTGGGTGTTCCCAGGCAACACCCATGGGTTTGACACATTCCCAGATCACACGGATCTTTGAACCTGAGAATGTGTCAAAACTGTACGCCTCCCCAGGGATGGGATAACGTGAAGAAATAACTTTAATTCTCCTCGTTTTTTGGGTTTCATCTGCACAGTGATTGTGCTTTGCTTGTGAAATCCATTGTTTTTATTATAAACCTTAAAGGGGGCTTGCATCCCACCCCCTTGCTTTCCAGGCTCTTCATTGGTTCCTGTGCTTGCAACTAATTTTTCCTCCATATCTATTGGCTGTAGCATATTTCCGGCCTTCGCCAATGCGTGTTCCTCTCTGCTTCTCTCATCAGTTTCCCGTAGCCAAAATTCTGTTAACATCCGCTTTTGTGAAACAGTTTATTTTTTAAAATAAAGTTTTGCCTCTTTCTGCTCTTTTGTCTTGCAGCAGATTTATTTAGGGCAACCGGATAGAGTAAGTCCCTCCTTACGATGTCGGTCGGAGTACTTCTGTTTCGTGGAAGGAACCGCCAGACCATAGGTCAGCGGTTCCGATCGTGCAATTAGGCTGCAGCATGGTGTGGTCACAAACTTCAATTTTTCAGCTTGTGGTTGTTCTAAAAGCGCCCGTTGCACAAGCTCCTATTAAAGAATTTACTTTTTTTAACATCTCTGCCCCTGTGCCTGCCACAATTGTGTGGGCATGATAAGGGGGGCACCTGGCGGAGCTGCTCTATGCCAATTTATTGTACATTAGTCTCTGAATCTCCCGCCCCTTCCTGTGGCATGGTCTGGTTCTGTTGTTGGGTACTTTAACGCTGAGGGCCAGGTTTGTGCTAAAGAAAGGGAGAGGAGAGAAAAGAAACCTCCAGCAATAAATAAATAAATAAGTACATGGAGGTGGGGGTATTCGAGGGAGTCTACTGATGCTGTTGCTGAGTACCAAGCTGCCTAGCCCTGATTCCAGAGAGCGTGTGCTGTTCTTTCACCACCCTTGTTTCCTGTCTCTCACTTGTGCAGGTTGGCAGAGTCCTTCATGCCTCTCCATCACCTGTGCCAGTTCACGGATGGGGAGCAGCCGGCGTGGCCCCTAGCCCACCTGTCTGAGGTGCCCCTTTCTTTCACTGTGCCAGGCTTGCACACCCACCCCTATAACTGGGGATGAACACCAGAAGACATCCACTCCAGTTTTATATAGCGCCAACTCTCCCCCAGTGCAGTAGAGCGCTTGACATGAGCACAAGATGACATTACACAAGGTCAGATTTCTCTATTTTAGGCCTTTCATCATTTCACAATGCAGAGAGGCAGAGCCAGCAGTGGGGAAGGAGGTAAACGAGAGGCATTTCAGGTCATGCCATCCCTGCCACCCCATGACAACACCTGCTGCTCTCCTCTGTGCCAGACAGGACGTCCCGGGCAGGCTGGAGGCCGCTTGAAAGGGATCAGCACGGAACTGATGCTCCAGGCTGAAAAACAGAGGAGTGAGCCTGCCGCTGGCGTTTATTTACTCTTCTCGCTTTCTTATTGGCCTAGGCGTCCTGTTTCTAATCTACGGATATAAGAACAATAAATAAATACCACCAGGGATACTGTTTATTCAGCTTTTTTTGACAGGCCCAGCTGGAGCTATTGCCTTTTTAGGTCTCGCCTCAGCCAGCGCATGCGCTACACCAGCTTGCTATTACGCGCACAAGAGCGCATGCGACGTGCACAGCTGCCATTTGCCAGCCTGCCGTTGTGTGCGCGAGCCGTCACTTTCAGGGCAGCGAAAACCCGCCTCAGCAAAACACTTTCGCTTTCCCACGTCACTTTCAGGGCCGCACTAACCCGCCCCCCCCCCTCTTCCTCGCGTGCACACAACTCAAACTATTTCTGTTCTTTCTCACTGCCACTTCCTGCGCGGTCCGGACTCTGCAGTCAGCACGCCTGAGCCCTCTTCCCATCTCTACCTCCGCCGCCTCTACCAATTGGCCTTTCGCGCCACTTCCAGGGGTTTCCTTTCAATCTTGCCGGGAGGTTCAGTGGCGTTTGTTCCCCTCGCCCTCACGAGCCTCCTCTCCAGGCCTCTGCAGGCCGCGCCGCTCCAAGCACTTTTTTGGTGTTGAAGCACTCCATGAGTGCTTCTGTTTTCAGTCGCTCCTTTGCTCCATTAGCACTTCCTGCATGGGCTGCAGTCTGCAGTCAGCACGCCTGAGCCCTCCTCCCGTCTCTGCCTCCGCCGACTCTACCCGTTGGCCTCTCGATCCACTTCCAGGAGTTTCCTTTCAATCTTGCCGGGAGGTTCAGTGCCATTTGTTCCCCTCGCCCTCATGAGCCTCCTCTCCGAGCTACTGCAGTTCACTCACCTCCAAACCCTTTTTGGGTGTTTAGGCACTCCATGAGTGCTTGTGTTTTCAGTCGCTCCTCTGCTCCGTTATCATTTTTTGTTAGAAAAAAACACAGGGACAAGCCTCACTGAGCGCTTTCCCAATGGGAGCCCAGACATTCTGGGACAAACGTTAAGAAGGTTGCAGTTCCCAGGAGCCACTCTGAAGCGAAAAAAAATAGGGAAGGTCCTAAGCGGTTTGTGTACGTTCTGTTAGTTTCTTAATCGATCAGACCTTTAGACACTCTCCCTCTTCCGTATTCGTTTCCTTTCTGGGTTGCTCTTTACAGTGCTCCCTCTTGGCCCGGTAGCAGGCTTGTATTCCATATATAGGCATGCCGAAGAGCCAGTCCTGCTATTGGCGCACCCAGACCAGGTCGCTGTCCAAAAATGTGAGTCGTTCTAGACTGTGAGCTGGAACTCTACAATAGAAGGGCCCTTGCTTCGTTATACTATTACAGAAGACAGGTTTCCTCCGGGGCAGGCTCTAACCGTTCGCTCCAGGTAGGTGAAATCGATTTCTTTGGTGGTGTGGGGGTTTATTGTTTGTCAGGATGAACAGTTTAACACTTCAGTAGCATGGCTGGGGCCTATGTATTAATATCACTCAGCCGCTAATTTGGAGGTGGTATCCGTGGCCAGGTGAAGAGCAAGCACCATCATAAGCTTTCTTAATTGACCCAGAACCAAGCTTATTAGATGGGTTTCAGAAATCCAGTGCGTGAACATTCTCTGGTTCATTGTTTTGGTGGGTGTATGAGCTTGTGTTCAACGGGTGTTGCTTCGTTGTTTTGTACCATGCAGGCATTACAAAATGTAAATCCAGTACTTTTGTAGCTCACGAATCACCCCTGGGTGGTCTCTCGGCGCCGGGGGCCGAGCTGAGCAACGTGGAGCTATGCTTTATTACAGACTGTGGGCTGTGAGCAGCAAATGCCATAAAATCCCTGCTGCAGTGGCTTTCGATCTATACATAATATCAACACAAACGTTTTCTCCTATTATACTTAAAAAGGGAGGTATAACTCCTAACAATTCTGTGCTCAAGTCTATTTCTTCTTTTAGAAGCGCGTGTGGCAGTTTCTTAACAAGCATTGGCATCAACTGTTGATGTTGTTGCTGCAAGGATATTGTGCTGCATAACAAAATACTTAAAAGGTCCCAAAGGTTAGACCTATTGGCAGTGCCCATGCTAATATGTGGGTGTGATGTAAAATGCTCTGACACCCTGTACTGGGATTAGGCAGCGCCATAAAATAATGAACTTAAAAAACATAAATTAGTAAGCGCTATTGACCTTGTTATTCGTGCAACTACTCATACATCTGACATTCTTACAGTGCCTGCATATATCTGATATACAGCGATTGAACAGTCACAAATCCTCCTCCAAATCATAGTTTCTCCAAAGTACTTGTGAAGTAATAAGCGGTGTGCCTTGGTTTCTTTCTAGTGCATCGGCATCTAGGTGTTAGGGTCCAGAGAGCTCCCAGCAAGGACAATACTCCAACAAAAGGGGGGGGGGGGGGGGGGGGGGTTGATGGCCCTTTATATCAAACATTTGTTTTGTGCCCAGCTGGGAGTGAATATAAGAAAGCCCACTGACAGCCTGCATGTCACTTTTCCGAAAGGCAGCAGACAGCACATGGTCACTGCTGAATAGATTTTAGTGACATCAGAATACACCACAATAAATTCACCTATCCACTTCATAAATACTTGCTGGATCCGTCAGCATTTTCCTCAGTTCTTTTACTGTGCTGAACAAAACCTTACTGGAGGCGGGGGTGGGGTGGTCTGCCCCGTCTGCACTATTTTGGGGGGCAGCGGAGTTGAGCAAGTCATGTCTGTCGACTACCACATCCCACCGAGAACAAGTTGTCCATCGTCCGCCAGACCCCACCCCCCTGGAACAATATTCATCTGTCTGCCCCCACTCGCCCCCCGAAAACAAATCGTCTGTCGGTTTACCTGCACTGGGCGGCGGTAGGTCTAGCTAGGCCACTATGCTTACTTTCCTGGTATTCATTTAAAGCACTTTGGGGTTATTTACAAGCCCCTTGCCCCACCCCTGCATCACTTTTTTCTGATGCCGCGGTGGCGCAATCAGTCAGTAACACTGCACCATATCTACAAACTGACACCATATCTGCAAACTGAGCCAGGTCTAATGTATGCAGGCTGGGCGTTCCCACACAAAAAGCATTGTGAAACTGATGCAGTGAAATCTATAATATTTCACTGCGTCACTCTACACCTTCACTCCGTTAAAATAACTACGCCTGCTCAGACCAGGCGTAAGGAATGGCGCAGGGCTTTTTGAATGGGACTCACCCATCCGTTGTGGCGCATTGCTGGAGTTACGTCACTTTCATGAGCTACTCCAGCAATGCGTCACTTTTGTGCCAACAAATGCGTCAGAGTTTTGGACTAATCTGTTAATCCTTGTGCCATGGAGCACTGTATTGTTTATACAGCGCATCTATGATGGTGCAAGGACATTCGGCCCTGACACAAGGAAATTGACGCATCTATGCAGAAGCATCAGTTCCTTGTTAATAATATTCATAAATGATCAGCAAAAGTTTTAGACAACGGTCAATGAGTTAAAGGAAGTAAAGGCTGTTACCGAGAGAGTATAACTCTCCCCAGCCGCTGGCCCCGATAACATCCCAGCTGTACTAATTAACACAAATAGTGTCTGGTGGGCCACATGCTATTCCTCCTTGTTCAGTTGGATTGCTAAAACTGGCCTTTACCCTGTTTCCTGGAAAGGGGCTATAGTGAACCCGATTAAAAAAAAAATTGAAGGGGTTCAGACCCTACTCGCTATAGGCTTATTACCCCCTTGGATATTTCACTAAAGATCTTTTCCAAGATTATCTTAGCTAAACCCAAAGATTGGGCCGTTAAAACAAAGAGTATCCCATTAGAACGAGGGGGTTCGTGAGGGTCATTCCACCATAGACCACTGTTTTGCTCTATAGGCCATTATTCAAAAGGCTCTGGAGGTAAATTAAAGGCTATGCTGTTGTTTTGGAGATTTCATTACAAGAACGGGGGCTACATTATTCAAAACACTTTTAATGCAGTCTCCATGCAGCCGCATACATCACAAAGTAAAGGTTCCAGAACATTAGTAACATATAATAGGCATGAGCCAACAACAATCTGCCTCTTTTAAATGCGGCTCCGAGCACATAAGTTGAACTTTTATTTCTTGAATAACATTTGTCTCTAACTATTATCTTTACCAACTTTGAGGCTATATTGTTGATGTGGTGTCTTTACCCCACCCCCCCTAACCCCTGCTTCTAAACCGATCTCCAATTTTTGGAGATTCCCTTAAAAAAAATCCACCTAACTCTGGAGCTTTCCCACTCCCCTTACCCCCCTTGCAACTCTTCTCACTGCGCTTTATACCGCGTTTATTATTGGCACAAGTCCTAAAAAAAGAAGTGGGAGGACGCTGTCACCGGAAGTGACGTCACAACAGGAAGTGACGTCATGAAAGGTGCCTAGCTCCTCATCCCAGAGAGGCCAAGGAGTGAAGTCCAGCTGTTTGGCAGGGGGGATGGCGTCCCCCCCGGTAAAATAAGTGGGGGGACGCCGTCCACCCGCGTGGTACCCTGACTTGAGCCCTGCGTAGCCCCCTCATTTAACTTGCCTCTCTAACTCCGCACTCACTCCTTATAACATTGCGCATTACCATCAGGCTAATCTTTACCTCAAAATATTTGCATAATAACCTATCGAGGTAAACCCTACCTCAAATAACCATCCATCCAAACCTGAAGCCCTCTTTCTTCAAACTCCTGCTCCTATAATGGCATTAGAGGAATGACCCTCGACAAGCGGCACGCTTCATCCCTGTGTTGCCAGGGGCCATTCTTCATGACTTCCCGTTCCTTCCCTTCCTCCAGCTGATCTTCAAACACGATCACGCTTGAGGTACCATATCCCCATGGAGACTGGCACCAGCTGTTCTTAGCGACACCCGAGCGTCAGTAGCTCGTTTCCTGACCGAAACCAGCTGATGCCGATCTCAATCTGGTTCTGCAAGTACCCCAATTACTATTTTGCATTTAAAAAAAAGGGAGAGAAACAGAAGGCTTAATCCTCTTTACCCTACGCAGGCTGTAATAAAGACATCCGTCTTAAGCCTATAAGAGCTTAAATCACTTGGTTTAAGATTTAAACAAATTAAAGGCCTAATTTACAAGAGATAACATATAACCCTGCCCTCAACATCTTACAAGTGCCTTCATGCCCTTCTATCCTACAGTTGCCTCTACATTATAAGGCTTACACTAATATATCCACCTTAAGTGTGTCTGCGCAATGTCTGACATTGATTCAAACGATGCTGTTGCTCCCATCCAAAATAATATATAATGAAGCCTTCGAAAAAATTATTCATAAAGAAATGAGGTAGTGCATGCTCGAGACCTTGAATCAAGTCATGACATCTAAGAGGTCCTTCCCTAATGAGGAGCACGACACTACAGAGTGCCAAAGCTCCCATACCTCTGACAACCTCATCGAAGTGAGGGGCAAAAGACATGAGAAAAATAAATACATTGAGCCTCCAACCCCCAAGAGCACAATGGGAGGTCCCTCAACTATCTCAGGGGGTCTTAGCCCCTCAACAATTAAGGGAAGCCATCGCGCCTCAAACTCCCTGGGTGTCCTTGGCGTCACAACTGATTGTGATGTCCTTAGCGGGAGGAAATATCTGGGTGTCCCTAGCGGCACAACATATCTTGCTGCTCATCTTGAAATGGGAGATAAAGACAATGATAATGACAATAACGATGAAGAGGCTTTGGACACTGGATGAATAAGTCCTCGATTTAGACAATGAAAACGACCAAGAATTTTACACACAAACCACCGAAGAGGAACTCCCTTCCTTATCCAAAGACAGTATCTTCAATCCTTTGGGGGAAGAAGTGTTCTCCCTGCTTAACATCAGACATCCGAGAAGCTCGGAATGGTGGCCACAGAAGCATGTGGCCAAATTCATTAAGAAATGGTTGAGAAATCTTTTAGAAAGAGATACCAGAAACATCCTCAGAGCTAAATGCTCCAGACCTTCAATTCTGGACAAAACCTACCAGACACCTAATTTAGACCCGGAATTAATAAAATTCCTTTTTAAACTCGGCAGAGACCCGAGAAAAGGCATGGAGAGATCCCTCAAAGGATGCCAAGATCGCCTCCTCGATATCCTGGGTCCTCTAGCCAGGATTATTAATTCTGCCGAGGAGAGCCATATTAACGGCACACCCCTGGACACTAATTTAATTAGGGGATGGAGCCAAAGGGCGATTATACTACTGGGTAACACCAACGCAGCCTTAATGAAGAGAGGAGAAGGGTGGTTCTGACCAACATTTGCCCGAAACTCTCCGATCTGGCAGACAGAGAACCATCTAAGAATCCCAAAGGGTTACTTTTTTGGAGAAGACCTAATTAAATCACTAGGCAAGTATGTGTTCACATTCACAGCCCTGGATAAAGCACAACAAGATATGAAGAATGTCTTCAGCTCTGACCTTTTTGGTTGGGCCGGAAGAAGGTGCCTCTCTTCCGGCTGCTTCAACCAAAGGCCCTACTGAAGCTTCTGTTCATATGGAAGAGGCTACCAAGCCTCCAATCCTCCAGAGATTCTGCCCCCAAAGAGGGAGAGGCCCTCACAACAGAGGCTTCAGGTCAGGTGGACCCACCAACAGCAACAACCCCCAAAGTGAGTATTCTACCCCCTCTTCCTGCTCCTTCTCCCCCCAAAAGTTCGGAGGCAGACTCGAGTTCTTCTATCAGAAGTGGAAGTTAATCACACAAGATCTATGGGTTCTAAACACTGTGATGGGCTTCACGATAGACTTTACAGAAACCCCTGCACAAACCTTCTTTCCAAGCGATCTCCTACCCAATTTAGACCAACAACAAATAATAGAAGAAGAAATATCCTCTATGCTCCAGAAAGGAGCAATAATAGATGTTCCTCTGGAAATGCTGAGATTTATAAGTACACTTTTCCTTGTAGAGAAAAAGGAGAAAGGCTGGAGACCGGTTATAAATTTGAGAGAACTAAACAAATATCTGTTCTACAGGCACTTCAAGATGGAAGGCATACATCTCTTGAGGGACCTACTACTAGAGGGAGACGGCCAAGTCAAACTAGACTCAAAAGATGCCTATTTCAACATCCCAATGGCCAAAATCCACCAATCATTCCTTCAGTTCATGTGGAAAAACAATGAAGTTTGGCCTTTTGGCCCCTCCCTTGTTCTTCGTCATTCATTTTACTTTGGATACAAGACAAACGTTTGGAAGATTTTAAGTTTGGACTTATGCTCTTCTTCACCACATTTAAAAGAGGCAGATTGTTGTTGGCTCATGCATATTATAAGTTACTAATGTTCTGGAACCGTTACTTTGTGACATATGTGGCTGCTTGGAGACTGCATTAAAAGTGTTATGCATAATGTCAGCCTCCTTGTCTTTAATGAAATCCAGATTCTCTCGTCATGGTAATAGGAGAATCGCAAATTCCGGATAGCCTTTCATTCTGTGGACAGGGATATTCTGTGGGGAAAACTTGTCACTTGGAACCTCCCACCAAACCTTCCTGGGGCACTTCAATCCTTACACTCCTGTAATTGGGCCCAGGTGGAGTTAGATAAGTCGGGTCGGCTATTAAAAAGAATTTCTATTGACAACGGTCTGCTTCATGCAGACGGCTTAGTATTACTGGATTATACCCCAATTGGTCTGCATAGGAAACTCAATGCCCTGACAACTTATAGTAAGCAGAACCAGCTCTGTATCAATCTGGAAAAGACCAAGATCATGATCTTTGGTAAAAAAGTAAAGAGTTTCTCCTAGCATCTATTTTTTTTTCAAGTTTTATTTTTTATTTGCTTTGGTACTCCACTGA
The DNA here is from genome assembly GCF_964263255.1 of Lissotriton vulgaris. Lineage (NCBI taxonomy): Eukaryota > Metazoa > Chordata > Amphibia > Caudata > Salamandridae > Lissotriton > Lissotriton vulgaris. Next base: position 1,108,380,324 of record NC_141699.1, on the reverse strand, counting down.
GGACCACAAATATTATACAGATAAGATTCAGTTACTACAGCATTTAAAACTTCTCATGTTAGTACAAAGATAAAAAAAGGTTTTAAAAATTAATGAAATTTATAACATACTAGTTCATTCGGGGGAGATTTGCATACGATAATCAGTTCCTTTACGGTGGTAATACGGCATCTGACATATATGGGGTACAGATGTTTTGCTCTCGCCGCTACTACTTTTGGATTGGGGCATGAGAACAGTAGATGCTCGAAGTCCTGCTCCCCGCCATTACATAGGCTGCATAATGTGGTTTCGTTTGGATGCCATTTCGCTGTTATAGTTTAGAGAACCAGCGAGTCTGAATTGCGACCAGAGAGGAGAGGAGAGGAGTCGGGAGTCGGAAGGCTTGCGGACCGTCTGGAAAAACCAAACCTCCTAGCATCCATTGGGATGCAACAAAGCAGAAGTGCCTATTGCAGGCCAGCTGTCTGTCGAAATTCAATGGTAGGTTTGGGGGACTATCTCACACTCCACTATTAAAGGTTCATGAAGGGAAGATACCTCTGCTAGGTTTGTATGTGGGAGAGGTTTTCTCCCTTGATCCAACCTATGAATGGGATGGATTGGAAGGGGTAGTGATTAAAGACTGTTCCACTCCCCCAAGGTACCATGGTTCAGGTCATAAGGAGAGAGTGCAATCTGGTCTCTTGGAATATGGCGGCCTCTACTCGGGCTCTACGATATTTTAACACATTGTTGGAGGATGATGAGGTGGTTAAAGTCTCTAGACTGTGTTGGGAAGAGATCCGAAGCAGTGAAAGGATGTGGGCAAAGGCCGTAAGAGCCAGAATAATTACACTTAGGAACCTCCTTTTAAATAGTGGTACAATGATATCTTGGCTCCCCTTTCCAGGCAAACGTGCATTGAGAGAATATGTTGCTATGGCGTCTGAATCGATTGACCTACTGTATCTAAGGAAGAAATCATCCATTAGCTCCTCGATTGTTACATTGGGCCAGGATAACTTTTTTTCTTATTTCTTACAGTTGCATAACAACAACCACTTTAGGATGTCGAATGATGTCAGGGGGCTGTACTGGTGATGGATTCTTAGATATGGGTGGTTTAACATATCCAGTGCTTGTTATCTGCTCTAGGTGGCGCCAGTGTCAATGTTTTCACAAATTTCACAGTAGCATGTGGGGTGACGCTACTTGGGCAGGACGTGTACTGGGGACTGACTTTTGGTACTGTGTGTTTTAGCATATCCAGTGGTAGTTATCTGCTCTAGATATCGTTCACATTAATGCATTTACTAATCAGTTGTTTGTGCTATATCTAGAATCTTCTCAGTGATAATAAAAACCTAGGGTCTCATTTATGAAAAGTGACGCCTCGCTGCGTGAAAACAGCGATGCGTCACTTTTCACTGCGCCCTCCTTGCAAGACCAATGATGCATCATATCTACAGTAGGACGCATCATGGCGCCAGGAGTTACAGATACGTCAGTATTTCTGACGTATCTGTATGGCGCAAAAGTGACGCATTGCTGGTATGTGTCATAAAAGTGACGCAACTCCAGCAATGTGTCCTTTCACATGGGGCAAGCCCCATGTGAAAGGGCCTGTGTCAGTCTTACGCCTGCTGTGAGGCAGGCATAAGAAATTGACGCATTTGTGTCCTAGAAGTGGCGCAGTGAAATCTTCTAGATTTCACTGCGTCACTTCTAAGACCCTGTCTTTCGTCAGAACGCCCCCCCTGCATACATTATACCTGGCGCAAGTATGATATAGCGCAGGGGTTTACAAAGTGACGCATCTACCTAGTTGCGTCACTTTGTAAATATGGTGCAACAAGGCACACTTTTTACGCTGCTGGTGCATCACAAAAAGTGATGCACCAGAGGCGTAAAAGTGACGCACAGCCTCATAAATGAGGCCCCTAGGATCTTTCCTGTATGGTATTGTACAGTTAAGATGGCACATTTTTTAGGAGACTCTCCGTGAAGCCTATTCAGTAAATTGGAAAACTGTGTTGTTCAAAGTTATATGTATTAGGGATAGATTTTTGGATATGAGCGCCTTGAGACCCTCCGGGTGAGTAGCGCACTATACAAATGCCTTGATTGATTGATTGATTTCTTAAATATTTAGCACGCCGAGTGCTTGGTATCCGCTCAAGACTGTGCTCCAATCAATGCTTTTATTTATAATTTGTTTGCACATTGCACAGAATGTCCTCAGTGATCATACTGTTCAATACATTTGTTATACAAACCTATCGAACAAACTGTTACTCAGAGTCTTTCAGTTCTACATAGTGTGGGTGACCTGCGTCTGGTTCTTTGTTTCTCAATTTGCCTTGGTTTGTTTGATTAACAGGGTATGAGGACAATAATAACTAGACTTGCAGGCGGCACTCTCTCAATTTGTGACCATTCTAACACGGCCCTGAGAGGGACTGTCATATATTAACCTTCTAGGGAAAACTGAGAATTCTAAGAAGAACATAAATAAATAGAGTATAAGAAGTAGTAGTATATGAGGCAGGCATCAGATGTCATTATTACCAGATAAAGTCTGTCTTTGGCTCTCTTTATATGAATTTCTTCTGATTGCTTTATTAAAACAAGACTGGGGTCATTTATTTTGCATGAAAGTAATAATATTTGTCCAATTTCAATCTCAGTGTATTATGAATCTTGATGAAATGAGAATCTAGAAACTGTACAAGTGTGTATAAACATGATGGAAACGCTTGTATATTATTTGTCACTGTCACATATGTCACCTATTTGTATTTTAATACAAAGGGTTGAGGTGAAAATGTGTTAGCAGTCTCTTTGTTTTTAATATTTGTAATCCGGAATTGATTTTAATTAAGTTATTTTGATTTACAGCCTTGAGGAATGAAACACATTGCCCATGAACCCATGAATGCATTTTGGATGTCTTTGAACAGACAAATAAAGAATCATTTTTAACACTATTGGAAGGTGTTTAAAATTCATTCAATTTAGTCACATGAAGTGAAAAGTTATTTGCCAAGACGCTCCCAAAGACAGTAAAATGTAATGAGGGAATGCATAATGAGAGTGTCTCTCTCACACGCTAAGAATAATATCATAAACATGTTGCCATAGTGTCAGCAGGATATGACTGCTATATGGGGTGCTCCAGGTCTCCCTGATAAATAAACAATCCCCCATCAATATTTAGATCCACAATATCCTGAGTGACGCATTCGGCAGAGAGGACATTGTTCAATAACGTTTCCAATGTAAAAATTGGGCAAATGACGTCTATATTGCCTGCCCCTCTCACTCTGGAGATGTTTTATTGTCATGCACTCACTTGGTCCCAAACACAGAGATGATTCTGGAGCCGATCCTGGACAGCCTATTCCTCCCAGGGCCAAACCTGTTCAAGGAACGGAAACTCCTTAAACAAGGCTGGTCCCGGGTGGGGAATGGGGGTTGGGATAAAATAAGAAAAGAGAGACTTGCGGTACTGGATGTGCTCGGCGGCCTTGCGACACTGCGTAGCAGGATTTGTCACTTCAGAGACCTTTTGTCTGCGAGGTAGATATTCATGGGATCAGAACCTCTGGTATTGCGATGACGCAATACACTGGAAATAACAAGAGGAGTCAGTTACCATCAGTACACTAATAGGCCTCTATGTACAGTGACCATACATTGACTTCAGGGGCATACATCTACAGGTTTCATCAGCAGCTCGACATGAGAGAAAAATAACCAAAATCACAGATTTGAGTTTGGAACACGCCCAAGGATTAAACCCGGAACACAGACTTTGTTACAAGTTTCATCCATATAGCAATGACTCTGTAGTGCTTTCTCTAGGCACTACTGTTCATCAGAGAAAGAAGGAGCTCAAGTCTTTAATCCTTGCACAAACAGCTCTAGCGCCAAGGAGGCAGGAAGAGTTTGAAGTGTAAGCACACAAGAAGCGCTGGAGTAAATCACAGAGAGGGCATGGAGGAAATGTCAATGGTCTTTGAAGACGTGGATACTCAGTCCTGCTCACTACAATCGGACCACTAGTGTGCACTAGCCTGATACCAAGAACTTAGTCTAGTTCTTCTACTTGAATGAAGTTCGAAGAAGATCTCGAGGCTTTGACTTAGAGAGTCTCGAGGGGTCTGGAGTAGCTGTGCAGGAGGGAGAGAGGAGGAAGACATCAAGGGTGCCGGAGCCACTGGAACCACAGGTTAAGATGGATTTGAAGGAGACTGGAGCGCTCCTCTGTTCTGGCAGGATTCTTCAAGTGAGTGGGAAGGGTGAAGCTTGTTACGCAGGGAGTGAGCCCAAGCCACTATTAGGGGTTGAGCAGGGTTTATATACCCTCTTGAAGACTCAACAGCTGTAGCTAGGTCACGTGTGGCATGTGAAGCACATAGCTGTCTGGGAGGATGTTGAACCTTTGACCTTACTGAATCGGCAAGTGCAATATGATGATCGGAAACAAATAATAGGAAACAAAAGTATCATTTTTGTTCAAAAGTGTATAATGGAAAACAACAGCAAGGCCCGAGTAACAGCAGGAGCAAGGCTTGCATTGGCTCACGGGATTCTGGGGTAAGCTTGCAGGGATTCGAAGGAAAGCCACACCAAGGCCCTAGTAACAGCAGATGCAAATAATCTATTGGCTCACAGGTTTTGGGGGACGCTTGCAGGGATTCAAGCGGGATTGAATTACAGGTGTTGAAGAACATCAGTCATGGTATCATATCGCTCCATGAAGCACAATAGGGGTAAAGCTATTTGAGCCCTGAACACTAGGCCCACTACACAGAGGGTGTACGAGGGGGTTGTGGCATTCATGAGGGTAGGATTAGAGTGTAGGACTCAATGAAATGAAGAGATTTCCAGCAATACTAAAGCACAGCAGGATACAGGCCATACATTCTGAACAAGGCTAATCAGCTGCCCTGGTCATGGCACCTTCCAGGGAAGCTGAACTAGTACCATTTACAGTCAAATGGCCAAACAAGGCTTAATCGTACCCACACAAGTGGCAAGTATTCCACATCACCTTAGCCCTTTTACGGCTAGGCCTTTACCCCCGCCATCCAAGTCCCCCCGCCCCTGGTGCTAAGCCTTTTTTTGTCTATTTGGGGTAGTTTGTGATTAGGCCCCTGTACCTTTTTGTCCACATAAGAAATCCAAGTCAAATTTGTACCTTTGTTTCCAACACCCTGAGGATTTTAAAGGTACCCAGGGTTTGTGGATTCCCTTGGAGGGGACCCAGAAATTAGCCAAAATACAGCTAAATTAGTTTTTATTTTTAAGTATGGGAAACAATTGCTGCAGATGGAAGCGTCTCTTTGTTCCCATCAAATGGCATCAACAAAGGGTTTCTATTACGGAAATCACCCTCTTCTCAGCTTTCAGAGACAGGCAGACTTTTTGTGAGAAAAACAAAAATATCTACACAGTTTTGGTATTTTACTGGGACATAGCCTATTTATCCCAATTGTTGTGCTTTCTTCCTCCTTCCAGTTAGTGGTAGAAATGGGTGTGAAACCAACAATGGTTCCCAGAAAGCTATACATTTCTGAAGACTAGATAGAATTCTTAATTCAGCAATGGGTAATTTGTAGGCCTGGGCGTAGTGGGCGTAGTGGGGCTACGCGAAGCACTACGAAGTGGGGGGAAATCTATGCCCACCCACACACTTTGCGTAGCCCCACTACGTGCCGCCCGCCCCTTCCTGCCCTCTTGTCAATGCCCTGGGAATGAATTAAAATATTGTTAAATGAATTAAAACGACTTACCTGAGATCCCGCGTCCCGGGGCTCCCTCTTCCTAGTTTCTCGCCACTTCTTTCTGACAAATGCGCATGAAAAATTAACAAATGGGAACCAGTGGCCTGGGATTGCCTTTGTCTGATTTCAAGTTCTCTTGTCTAAAGTTCATGAATTAACTGGGAGAAATTCCAAGTCCCATGTTTCAAGTTTAGACACCTTACTCACAAACAACAGGCACTTGGACCACCATGAAACTATACACAGAAACACACCTACATATAAAGACACAAAGTTACATGTGCACAGTCATGAGGTGTAAAGGTTTGCTTTTCTGTTCAGAATGTTTCTCCAGAGCTGTATGATGTCAGCATCTCCTTGAAGAACTGACATGACAAACAGAAGCCTCTCAAGAGAGCCTCAATGGCCACAATTACATAATTAACAAAACAAGAGCGATCCAGGGGCCCTCAGAGTGTTTGCTCCTCCGGTCGCAGAGTGTAAAGTAGACTTAGGCGAAGTGCAGCATGGCCTCAGAAAAACATGCTTGTTTCTATCAAACTTAGGCAGCCGCCCTCCCACCCCCCAGGATATTGTGGCATCAATTTGGAAATGTAAATTTTGTGGCACACCATTGCATATTTTTTGCTGAAATGTTGCAGCATTCTCTCTTTGCAACCATGTTTTATTCGTTTTTAGGAGTAGTGATTTAGGTTTAAACTATTAGTCTCCACTCTAGAACACCTACAGTCAGCAAGCTTTTTAGGAACAAGCACTTTGGGACAGATTTACAAGCCCCTTGTGCCTCTTTTACACCGCTGTTGCGTCACTTTTGTGACGCAGCGGCGGCGCAAATGATGCGCCATGGTGCGGGGTATTTACAACGTGACCCATCTGGGAGATGCGTCACATTGTAAAGCCTGCACCAGAAGTAGGCGTTCCCGGGCAGGGGGGCGTACTGGCGCAGGAACGCCTCCTTAAAGTGGCTGAGTGAAATCTACAAGATTTTACTCAGACACTTTTATGCCCATGCTGCGTCAAACCCTGCGCCTGCCTGAAGCAGGCGTAAGGATTGACGCAGCATTGTACAGATAGGGCCCCCCAGAGCATTGCTGGAGTTGCTTCGCGCTTGCGACGCAACTCCAGCAATGCGCTACCTTTACGGCACAGATGCGTCACGCATCTTTGCCGTTTTTGCCCCATGGTGCGCCGCATTGTAAATGCTGCGCACAATAACTGGTGCATCCCTGCTGATATGCAGGGATGCGCCACTTATTGTAAATCTGCCCCTTTGTGTGTTGAAATTGCACAGGCTCCTCAGTCACATGAGGGCTGAAGTGACCGTGAGAAGATGATTTGGCAGGCTCTTGCTGAGTTCACACCGGGAGATAAGGACCTAACCGCCATATTCATGAACATCGGCATTTGCGATTCTGAAATAGCGAAAAATAGCGAGTCGCTATTCAGAAATCGCAAATCCGAATTCATGAAGAATTGCGATAAAAAAAAGCGATTCGCACGCGATCGCAAAATCCGATAGCGATCCGATCGAAATTGCGATTAATCGCAGATTAATCGCTATTTCGGCCTACCCGCGGCTGGACTGCGATCTCGCAAATAGCGATATCGCTATTAGCGATATCGCTATTTGCGAGATCGCAAACTCGCGAGATCGGGAAAACGGGAAGTCGCATTTCGAGCCCAGTGATGACATCACAACCAGGAAGCTGCCGGTTCCGAGCACCATTCTCCACAGTGAGGCAGAGAGACAGGGAGCAGATCGAAGAGCAGCTGCACATCTTGGCTTGTAGAGTGCACCACTGAGCCACAAACCATAACATGGCAGAGGAAGCTGCACCAGGGACCAGCAGCTCGGCTGGGAGGAAGCGAAAGTTGAAATTCAGCGAGCAGGAGCTGGAGCACCTCATCGAGGGAGTCGTGGCTAACCACGACCAACTGTTCGGTGCAAATTCCAGGAGGGTCCCGGAGATGGAGAAGAGACGCATTTGGCAGGGGATAGCCTCTGCAGTTAACTCTGTGGGAGTGGCGTCAAGGTCCCTTGAAGAACTGAAGAAGAGGTGGTACGACCTCCGAGGCCGTGCCAAGGAGAAGGTGGCGGCGCGCCTCGGGGAGTCCTCGGGCACAGGCGGAGGAGGTCCGACGGTACCACCGAACACCCCCCTGGAGGACCAGGTGGAAAACACCCTCGAGATGGAGGCCGTTGTGGGTTTCACTGCACTGGACTCATCCGCCCCCACACAAGACACCCAAGGTAAGTGGCATGCGACTGCGACCCTGCCCCCTATGGATGTCCATGACCAAATAGGCCCCCCCAATGTCCCATAGGCATGTAATTGTTGCACATCAAGTATTGCCCTGAAGCATTGTGGGAGATGTAGTCTGACCACAATGTAGTAGTACCACAATGCAGCCATTGTGGGAGATGTAGTCAGGTCCCAATGCACACAAAGCCACTGCCATTCAGGGAATGTCACCCAGCATGCATGTTGCAACTGCACGTCTGCCAGATGCATACAACTAATGGTCCTCCACTTACCCCCACAGGTGGAGATACCAGTGACAGTGACAGGCTGGTGATAGACGACAGCGTCCTGGAGGAGCCAACACATACCCAGGCAGCAGCCCCTAACGCTGCAACTGTACCACCATCAACTTTCACCGGCAGCGTCCCACCTGCAACTGCTGCAGCGCCCTCATCTGCTGCCATCGCAGCACCCATTGTGCTCCCTGCCACCGCTGCTCCTCCCAGAGCTAAAGCCAGGTCAGTCACTCCTGTGGCCCCCGCAGCGACTGCCACAGCCACACCAGCAGGCACACCCCCAGCGACGAGCACACCTGCAACACCGGTGGCTTCATCCCCATCAGCTGGCGCCTCAACATCCGGGGCTGCGCCACTGTCCAGTCAGCCCCCAGCCTCACAATCCGGCCAGCAGGGCAGGCGTGGCAGGTCACGCCAGCGATCCGCAGCTGCTACCAGGCGGGCCAATGGAGAAGGACAGGCGCGGCTCAGCATCGAGCGACGGATGCTGCACATACATCAGCGCCAGGCACGGCAGCAGGGGGCAATTCACCTGCAACTATGCAACATTGGCCGCAACGTGGCCTGTGTAGCTACACAGATTGAAGGAATGAGGGCCGACCTGGCCGGGGTGGGCAATGGAATGGCCCGCATAGCTGCAGCCGTGGAGGCTAACACCCGCGCCATGAATCGAATGTACGGTGGCCAACGCCGGCACCACCGCCAACTGCTGACACAGCTTGGCACCTACAGCAGGGCGAGCTACGTGTCAGCCAATGCCACTTCCCTACTGGCGAGGCGCTGTCTGACACAGCAGCACACTGTCATACAGTGCAGTGTGGACATGTCGAGGGTGCTGGAGACCCTCACCACAGCTGTCGTGGCTCTGCACCCTCCACCCATTCCATCTGTTGTGGGGGGTGATGATGCGAGTGAGGGGGCGTCCAGCCTGAGCTCGCAATCAGCCTCACAGGCCCCACTACCCACCCGCAGCACCAGGACCCCCCCATTGCCTGACGCCCCGGAGGAGGAAGGCCCTCAGAGGCGTTGTGGAGGGGCACGCTCTAGGCACACCTAGAGGACTGGAATAACCACTGGCACAGGCTGAGGTGAAGCCTGGCAAGCACAGCAGTATGACGGAATACTGTGTGTGGGACTAATTTGGCACGGACCATTACTTTTACTTTTGTGAATTGAACAGGTACTTTTATTTTGACATTTGGCACGGACCATTACTTTTACTTTTGTGAAGTGAACAGATACTTTTATTTTGACCTTTGGCACGGACCATTACATTTAATTTTGTGAAGTGAACAGATACTTTTATTTTGACCTTTGGCACGGACCATTACATTTACTTTTGTGAAGTGAACAAATACATTTCTTTTCCTACACACATTAGCGTTGTGTCTTCTTTACATTTTGCATGCATTGTCGATTCGTGGGGTGATGGCAGTGGTTGTACTAGAAACTGTTCACTGTGATGTGGTTGCGACGTCTGTGCCCTTCTGCTGGGGTCTCCCCTTGTGCATGGCGCGCATGTGCAGGTGGCTGGTTGTCCCCCTCAGATTCACTGCCAGAGATGTCAACAGGTATCCGGCGCTTGGTTGCCATGTTATGTAGTATTGCGCAGACAGCCACTATGCGGCAGCACTTTGCAGGACTGTAATACATGGCCCCACCTGTCTTGTGCAGTATGCGGAACCTGCTCTTGAGCAGGCCAAATGTCCTTTCTATGCAATTTCTTGTCCGTATGTGAGCAATATTGTAGCGCCGTTGCTGGGGTGTAGCAGGGTTGAGGTATGGGGTCAGGAGGTATTCACGGAGGGCGTAGCCACTGTCACCTGAATGGGAGGAGCAGATGGTGATTGCCTGTGCTGCGCTGTTACATCTTTGCAATGTGACTTTTCAATCAAAGTGTACTTACCAAGTAGGTGTCCTTCCCCAAACTCTCCCCTGACCAGCCGTGTGTGGAGTGCGCTGTGCCGGAAGATGAAGGAGTCATGGGTACTCCCTGGGTACCGTGAGACAATGTCAGTGATGTATGTCTTGGCATTGCAGACCATCTGGATGTTGAGGGAGTGGTAGCACTTTCTGTTGCGGAACATATACTCCATGCCAGCTGGTGGGCAGACGGCGACGTGGGTACAGTCTATGCATCCGAGCACATGTGGAAAATGGGCTACATTGTAGAATTGTAGCTTTGTCATGTCCAATTCCTGTTGGCTGGCGGGGAATTTGATGTGACGGTGTAGCTGGGTGAGCATGGCGTCTACAAAACTGTTGAGGCAGCGTGACATGGTGGGCTGGGATATTCCCCCAGCGGCCGCTACTACCCCCTGGAAGCTTCCGGAGGCCAGGAGGTGCAGGCTACTCAATACCTGCACATGTGTGGGCACAGAATTGTTTCGCCTTGTTGGGTGCTGCATGATGGGGTCGAGTTCTTGTATCAGCCAGGTGATCATTTCCCCATTCAGCCTGTATTTAGCATAAATCTGTTCTCTGGTTTGGCCCAGCAAGGTGACCCGCAGCCGGTAAATCCTCGCCTGCCTCATGCGTCTCCTCCGTGCTGCTCGCTGTAGCCTTCGCCGCCTCACCACCATGTACATCCCAGGCATTGTGGAAAGCCTAATGCTGCTACTGAATGTCCTTATGTGTGATTGGTCAGGCCTGGCCCTGTTGGTGATAGGACAACAGTTTTTTGAAAAAAATTTTCTATGCCTTTCATGGTTACCACCTGCTTTGAGCTGTCCTTATTTTGCGCCGTGCAAATAGCGATTTTTGGGTTTTTCGCTAATTGCGATTTTTCTTGAATGCCGATTGCGATTTCCTATTGCGAATTCGCTATTATTTTTGCAGATTCCGTGGTGTGTCGCTATTACCGATTCGCTAATGCTCAGCGGCAGGGATTCTGCGATTATATTAGCGAATTCGCTAATATGTGTTAGCGAATTCGCTATTTTGTTGTTGAATGCCGAATACGGAAATTGCGCCCGCATTTGCGTTTTCGCAGCGATTGCGGGCGCAATTCAGCTACATGAATCAGGCTGATAGTATTTGATGCTATGGGCTTATACAACTCCCAGTGTCCGGGTCGTATGACATTACCACGCCTTCCTTCCACGCACGTCTTTACATCGCAGATTTTTTACCACATACCTACACCACCCATTTACATTCACTCACATTAGAAACACTTTCACCACGCATTACACTACCATGCATACTTTTTCACAGTCCAACGCTGCCACCTAACGTTCAAAAATTATAAATTACCTCTAAACACATTTTAAATTACATTACTGGTAATGTCCGGGCCCAGAGTCAGGTGGGCGCGTCAAACAGCCATGAACATTACCGGGGCCTCTGAGTTCGTCCTCATAAAATATTATTCATAATCAGTTTTACTGTTTTGATGTTTCTATTAAATGCTGTCGTTGGTAATTCGCTTCCTATTGGGCCCCGGACAGATGACGTGCATTACCTGTTTACTTCTCACATTCCAATCACATTGTGCGCAGAAAAAACATAGCGCTGCGGTGGGTGATTGTCAATGTCTCACTTAAGGCCACGTGTGAAAGGGGGTACAGGCAGTTGTGCTCAACTCTGGACCCCAATCCCAACTGCTGGCCTGTTTCATAATCGAGGGGCCCCTTTGGGAATGTGACGTCACTCATGGTGTGTCCTGTTATTAGCACTAGGAGAAACAGCACTTGTGAACGGCTCACCAGGGCACATGGGGCCTTATTTATGAAAAGTGACTCATCGCTGCGTGAAAACAGCGATGCGTCACTTTTCACTGCGCACTCCTTGCGACGCCAATGATGCGTCATATTTAATGTATGATGCATCATGTCGCAAGGACTTACAGATACGTCAGTATTTCTGACGCATCTGTAAGTGCAAAAGTGACGCATTGCTGGAGTGTGTCACAAAAGTGACGCAACTCCAGCAATGCGTCCTTTCACATGGGGAAAGCCCCATGTGAAAGGGCTTGCGTCAGTCTTACGCCTGCTGTGAGGCAGGCGCAAGATTTTGACGCAACAGCGTCCTAAAAGTGACGCAGTGAAATCTCATAGATTTCACTGCGTCACTATTACGAGGCTTTTTGCGGGGGAACGCCCCCTCTGCATACATTATACCTGACGCAGGTATAATGTGGCGCAGGGGTTTAAAAAGTGACGCATCTACCTGCGTCACTTTTTAAATATGGCGCAACAAGGCGCATGTTTTACGCCGCCGATGCGTCACAAAAAGTGACGCATCCGCAGCGCAAAACTGATGCAAGGCCTCATAAATGAGGCCCATGGTGTGCACAGCTGTTTAACAACACTCCGGATGCAGGGTTATTTTTATTTAATATTTGGCTTCCCTGCTACCATTGACGGGGTTATATAGCGGGTTTGCCCTTTTAGTTTCACTGCTAGTTTAACAGATTAATTATTTCCTGCTTGTGCATCCAAGGCTGCCTGGCTGCATTCACCAAAGTGCCCAGGGCGATGCTTGACTTGTAGCGCTGAGCTGCTCTCTGGGGCACCTTGCAGCGCTAGGCTGCTGCAGAGCCTCTCTTACAAACTCTATCTCACTTGACCCTGCCTGGCTGGAAGGATAGTAGGTTAGTGACCTTTCATTTCAGGGGTTCTGACGCATTTAAATATCTTTATAGAGCTTTTCATTGCTCAAAAGGTAGTCTGTTTCCAGTCACTTCATAGCTTGGTTTTACTTGGGAGAAAGTGTCACTATAAGTGTCACTCATTTGATTGTTGAATGTCACTCATTAGTACACAGAAATCGTGGGAGTGTCACACATGTGCAATCTCAAAACTTGACAGCTCTGCTTTAGCCGTGCCTTTTCTCTTCCCTAGTGCCGGCTGCTCGAGGCCAGCAGAGAAGTCAGTCGAAGAAGAACAAGCATTTACAATGCAATGGTTTCGCCTTTGTAAAAGTTTGAGCTTTTGGTATTGCTTTTGACAAATGGTCTTTTGTAACTTCTTTGAATTATGTGTAAAACGTTGATGTGTTTTACTTTACACAGAAATATGGATTGCATTTATAATGCAATTAGATGCAGATGCACAGTGAATTAGAATACAAGTTATTTCATATAGCATGTTAGTGAAGCCAGGAGTGTGAGAGAAGACAGGAGAGAGTGGGCAAGAAGGAGAGAGATGGAGACTGAGTGCAAGAGAAGAAGTGATAGATATAGAAGTTAAGGAGAGCAGGAGGAAGAGGGAAGAGAGATCAAAAGGAAGAGAGGGCAGGAAGGAAAAGAGGCAGAAAGGAGAGGGAGGGCAAGAAGGAATGGGAGGGCAGGAGGGAAGGTAGGAGTGTGTGAGAGAGGGCAGAAAGGAGAGGGCGGCAGGTAGGAGAGGGAGGGCAGGAAGGAGAAGGAGGGCTAGAGGAGGAGAGGACAGGAAGGAGAGAGAACAAGAGAGAGATGGAGGACAAGAAGGTGAAAGAGAGCAGAAGAGAGAGGTGGAAAGAGAGGGCAGGAGGGAGTAAGAAGGCAGAAAAGAGAGGGATGGCAGAAGAGAGAGAGCAAGAAGGAGGGCAGAGGGAATAGAGTGAGAAAAGGCAGCACATGTGATAGAGACACATTTGGAAAGGGGCAGGTGAAAAACATCAATCGAAGTGAGAGTGGACATCACATGCTTAGGGGCGTAGCTATCATAAGCACTGCAGGTAGGGTCCCAATGGGGCCCAGGGAGTTGACGAAGCACTGAACTTCAGTTATGCCAATTGGTTACTAAAACTGAGGGTAAGAGGATAATTCTTATTCTTGAGTTAGGACCCATTGTCTCATTGTCCACTCCACTGTAACTAAGCTTGTGTAAAGCGCCCAGATACCTTCAGGCCGAGTTTGCGCTATATAAAAAAAACTATACACAAAAAATTAAAAATACACACTGGTTTTGTACATGAGACAGAGTGCACTCAGCACAAACACACCAATCACAGTCCTACTAGATTCGAAAACTTGGAAAACGCTTGCTTGAGGGCTATCATATTTAGTAGAATTCTCTTTTTGCACTTTATGCTGACAATACATTGCCGAAAAAGTATGAGAGGCTGCGCGCGCTTTTCCTGGGCACAATACAATTGTTATTATTTTTTAAGTGTTCACTCGTCTTAATGATCACACAGAAATCCACGTTTTCATGACTCAAATGGTGCAACCAAAAAGGAACTGGAAAAAGGAATTCCTTTGGCAAGTATTAGAAATGTACATTTAGCTGTATGGCCTGCCTAAGCCCTGTATTTTCTTGAAAATAACTCGTGTTATTTATATAAAATAAATGTGAGCTGCTTTCGGTCAAATATTATTTTATATAAATAAATGCAACACCTATTTAGTTCTTTTCAACTTACAATAGTAGAATAATAATATTTTGCACTGTTCAATTATGAAGCGCCACCATATGCCAAAGTGTCCCGCAACGTTTAAATATTTAGTGTAACACTACTGTGGTTAAATACTGACCGGTGACTAGCGAGTCAGCAACATATCTCTGTAGTATTCACTCAACCCCCTGAGCTATGTTACTAAGATTCAAGAGCTCGGAGTAGTAATTAGACACCGGGTCTGCAGCAGACGCAGCAGCCCACTGAGCTTTCTAGCAGGAATGAAACCCGCGCCCTACTGCTTTTATGCGGGTCTGGGCAACAGGTGCATTAACCTCCCCAGCTGTCCTGGCAGCATGGAAATCTGCTGGTTAGAGCCGCCTTCTATGCATGCCCGAATGCGAAAAAACTGACTGGTGTGTTATCATGCCACAAAGAGCAAGAACATTTTTCCTGGGTCATCCTTTTCCGACTTGTCAAATACTTCCCATTACAACTCTACTCCATTTGGAAGCCCAGTAGCTATAATCGTATAAGCTATAATCGCAGTATTCTATATTACTCATTTCTGCACACATTTCACTGTTTCGAAAAAAACACACGAATAAATATAATTTTGTTAAAAATACTGTGCGCAACGAGAGCCCCAGCATCGCAAAAACATCTAGGGTCATAAAGCGCTTTGAGGCCATTCAAACGGTGTGATTGAGCTATTCAAAAGCAAATAAAATGGACGACTGTTGAAAAAATGCATGTATTATAAAGGTTAAGAAAGCCCTTTGGAGTGCTAGTGATAGTTAAGCTCACTTGTCGTGCTTTATTATCACGTCAGCAGGAACAAGGCATGATATCATTCATTGGGCAATACGCAGCTGCTGGTTACGAACCACCTACATATTGAATGGCTGGATGTCACCAGAACATTGGGGCCCATAATAAAGAGCTGTCTGTTGTGTATTGGCTCTCTTTAACCGTCACCCCAATCCGTTTGTGATACCAGAGGCGCCTATTCTCGACTGAAACCGGGGCTGGGGAGGCTATGGGTGCCATAATACAGCGCCTACATGGCCAAGGCGCTTGGGCATAAATTACAAGTTCGCGCCCAAGAAGATGTCTTTGCTACACACTGGCGGCTGTAAAATTGAAATAAGATCGAAGCATGTCAGATTTATAGTCGGGTTTCCTAAATCTTGCTTTTTGCTGTATCTTTAAAGAAATATGTTTACTGTTTATATGGTTATTTCCGAACAGTAACGGATAAGTACGGCGCATGTTTGTGAACACCAACAGCCAGGCCCGCAGCAAGGATGCCCGGGGCGTCCCCGAGGGAACAGGCGCTGACATGGTAACGAGGCGCTATCTGCCTTAAAATACATGGATATGATCGGGTTATTTTCACTCCAGAGGAGGGTGGGGGCAGCCCCCACACGAGCCTCCTCTGAATGTGATAGACCCAGAGACTGGGTCACGGACAGCGGGAGGGGGGCGGGCAGGCACACGGACAGCGGGAGGGGGGAGGGAATGGCTAGAAAGGCACTCACCTGGTCTTCCTCCGGCGGCGATCGGCCACGAAATGACCAAACTAAACCTCCAAAAAAATAAACCCCGCCCACCGCCGCATGACGTTGCGAAGGGAAGAAATCGCGGGAACGCCCACGAATCTGGTCCGGCCATGACGGACAGATCTCTGTTCCAATGGCTAGCCTCCATTTATGGAGCTAGCCAATGGAACAGAGGGCGGATTCCCAAGCCACATTGTTGTTCTCATTAGGTTTTCTCCCTGGGCGGAGCACTGCTTGCAGTGCTACAGCCAGGACGAAACCTAAAAAGGGCATCAGATGATGTTCCCCCGCACTCTTGTGCGGCCCAGGCCCGGACTGGCCATTGAGGGCACCGGGCAATTCCCCGGTGGGCCGCATGGTTGGGGGCCGGTTTTGGGCCCCTGGGGCCGTCTTTGTTACAGGGCCGTTATGCTGCAAAAACGGCCCTGTAACAAAAACGGCCGAAAACTGGCCCTGTCACAGAGTGCGGTCGCACCTCTCCCCCCTCCCCTCTCCTCCCGGAGGGGGGCCGGCTGAGCACTTTGCCAGGGCCGGTTCTGGTTCCCAGTCCGGCCCTGGTCCGGCCCATGACAAACCGAAAGCCTCTGTGTGCTGTTCACCCGCTAGCGCATGGCTTTCTTAGCGCATGAGCTCGGGGTGCAAAAGTATCCGCTGATCTCAGTTAATTGATGTCCTTTCAGTGTGTGCAAGACACCAGTTCGGGTCTACGAAGTCGAGGTGGCTGATCTACAGTTTGTTATTTCATTTTGCTGTTCCTTTTTTTTAGCCGTTTTGCCTATGGCAAGAGCTGTGATTCTTGCACCAAACCTAAAGCTGCTGTGCTTTATCCCTGCTGCATAACAGTTTGTTTTACCTGTTTTTTTTGTTTTCTGCATACATGCACACGGACAGCAATGGTGCTTCAGCACAGGAGTTACTAAAAGTGCGTTAGCGTTCGTAATTTAAATAAAAGTGCTGTCCTATATAGATTTTTTTCTGTTACAAGGTTATATGTTGCTTTCAATATGTGTATGTTGTAGACAATATTGGCCCTTGTGACCGTGCACTAATCTGGCTTCAATCCCTTTTTTTCCACACAGTCTCCAAGTGGTGGTGTTATTCCCATTTGACTCCTCCCTACATGAGTGGCAATGCGCTGTCCCCATGTTTGTCTTTACGGCTCCCTAACATTCTTTTACAAGTCCCTGGCATGTCTCCTACACACTCTGGAGTTGGATTGTATATGATATGCGGAGCAGAAAACTCTGTGTGTGTGTCACAATAAGTGGCAGGGCAACAGAAACCCCATGACCTGGCTGCGGGTAAACCCCAAAGAGAAGCAAACTTCGTTTGTTTAGAAAGTTAAAAGAATCCCTTAAAACTTCACCTAGTTGAAAAGAGTTGCATTTTATACACAGGAAAATAAAAAGAAAGCAATTCCTCTTTGAACCAACAAGACTGTCTGCGATAGACATACTAAACTAACATGACCGTGACATTTCATTAAGAAATAAGACAACATATTTTCTCCCTCTCCCGTCATTTTCTTTTGACCACAGGCGCCTCTCCATGTAAAGAACCCAGAGCCAATATTAGCCAATTAAAAGTCCCTACACAAAAACGTCCGCTTAACTGGTAATAACATACTCAGTCAAATCCAAAAGCTACAGTTTATTTGTCACCAACTGTATTATTAAAATGATTGTGGTTCTGGGTAAATCACGTAATCTACCTGTCCCTAACAAAAATGAATGTGCCCTTGTGTAACGCAACAGGTGCTCATGTGAAGCACTTCAATACCTTCAGGTCGAGTTAGCATTATATAAATCTCAGAGAGGAAAAAAAACAGCAGTGAAAATCAGCCTAGCTTTACTCCGAGCCGTGCCATCATGCTACGTGATTTGTGAGGAGAGCCCAAAACCATGAACATGTCACCCAGCGCTCACTTTCTTCAAATAACAGCACATTGATTCTAAATGTTATGTTATGTTATGTTATTTATTTGTTAAAGCGCAAACAGCTGCCCCAGCAACGGAGCGTCCCGGCGCTAACCTAACCAGTACCTGAATGGAGGGGGGGAACCAACAGAGGAATTAGATGACAGAGAAGAGATGGGTTTTGAGTTCCTTTCGGAAAGCAATCAGATTGGTTTGGGTACGGATGTGTGGAGGAAGGGAGTTCCACAGCTTCGCCCCTAAGACTTTGAAGGAACGTCCACCCTTCCTACAGAGCTTAGTTCGGGGGACCATCACGAGGTGTTGTCCCAGTGAGCGCAAATTGCGCTGGGGAGTGTATGGGACCAGAAGCGGGCGCAGGAGTTCAGGACAATCAGCGTTGAGGATTTTAAATGCCATGGTCAGGGTTTTAAAATGGATCCGAGATTCAATTGGCAGCCAGTGCAAATTGCGGATGGTGGCTCTGGCAGAACACCTACGTGGGAGACCAACCACTGCTCTGGCGGCCGAGTTCTGGATACGTTGCAGCCTTGCAAGTTCAGCTTTGTTAGCCCCCAAGAGTAAGACATTGGCATAGTCCAGCCGGGCAAGAATCATAGATTGTATAATGAGTTGGCGGGTTTTGGAGTCAAAGAATCCAAGTATGGGGTTGAGGCTCCTCATGAGACCCACACACGTGGCTGCCACTTTCTTCGTGTGGGACTGAAAGTTAAGTGAGGGGTCGAGCCAGACACCTAGGTTTTTGACGACATCTTTAGGCACAGGGGTGGGGCCAAGCACAGAGGGCCACCAATGATTATTCCAGAGGGTGGGGTTTTTTCCCAGGAGGAGGACCTCCGTTTTCCCGGCATTTAGCTGCAAGCAGTTGCGTGTCATCCACTGTGCGACTGCTGCGAGGCCATCTCTGAATTTAGTTGCCGAGGGTGATGGACCTTCTGAGAGTGTGATGACCAGCTGTGTGTCGTCAGCGTACGACACCAGCGGAAGGTCCCACTCTTTTGCCACCACTGCGAGAGGCTGGACGTATAGATTAAAAAGGGATGGGCTAAGCGCCGACCCCTGGGGGACCCCTTGTCCGATGGAATGGGGTTGAGAGATGTAGGGTGGGGCTGAAACTTGAAAGGACCTGTCTTCTAAGAAAGACTGGAACCATTCAAGGGCTAATTCGCCAATCCCAATGGCCTCAAGTCGTTTCAGCAAGATGTTGTGTGAGACCGTGTCAAAGGCCGCGCTGAGATCCAACAGGATCAGCGCGGCACTTTGACCGGCGTCTAGGATACCTCGAAGGTGCTCCGTAGTGGTTAGCAAAGCCGACTCAGTGCTGTGACCTGGTCTGAAGCCGTTTTGGGAAGGGTCTAGGACATGGTTTTGCTGCATGTGGTGGGATAGTATTTTGTTGACATGAGCCTCGGCCAGTTTTGACGTCCAGGGGAGCAGTGAAATAGGCCGGAAATTTTCGGGTTTATTGGGGTCCAATGTGGGCTTTTTGATGATGGGTGACACCCAAGCAGATTTCCAGCAGGTGGGGACCACCGCTGAGGAAAAGGAGAGATTGAGTATTTTGGCAAGCGGGGGGAGGAAGAAGTCAAGTGATTCCAAGAAATTGGACGGTTGCATGGGGTCAGCTGGGGAACCAGACTTGACCTGTCTACATAGTTTAGAAAGGTCGTCGATGGATATGTCAGGTATTCTTAGCAGTTTTGATGTCTCTGCCGCCGAATGGGGGGTATTTGTGGGCGTAGCATCGTCTTGTGGAAAGGACGCGTAGATCTTCCTCACCTTTTCAATGAAAAAGGTGGCAAGGTCCTCGCATTGTTTCAGGGAGGTGATGCAAGAGCCTGGATTGGGGGTTTTCTGGAGATTTTGGACTAAGTTAAAGATGGTTTTGGTGGGATTGGAGCTGCGCTCGATTTCCTTTGCGTAGAAGGAGGCTCGAGTAGTGCGAATCGCCTTGTGGTAGGTGCGAAGTTTGGATAGGTAGAGGGTTTTATTAATGTCTAAGTAGTTTTTCCTCCACTCGCGTTCGGCTTTTTTGCACTCTTTCCGTAGTAATTTGAGTGAGTCATTGTACCATGGGTTAGAGGGGGAACTGCGGGTTTTAGTCCATTTGGGCGGAATTAAGGCGTCAAGCCCTGTGACTATCCATTCGTGGAAGGCGGCGTATACTGTATTGATATCCCCATTCTCATCGGGGAGGTGGAATTCTCCTAGATGGTTGATGAGGTCTCCGGAGATGAGTTTGAGCCATGGTCGTTTGTGGCTGGAGTTGGCCGCGACTTTGGGGGGCGTTTTTTTTGCCATAATGGTTAATTTGACAAGGAAATGATCAGTCCAGCCCATGGGTTCGGGGGGATCAGCCGTGACATCCGATAAATTAGAGAAAACGGGGTCTAGTGTGTGCCCAGCAATGTGGGTGGGGGAGTGAACCAGGGAGTTTAGCTGCAAGGCCGTAATGTCGGCTAGCAGGTTTTTGATAGTGGAGTCAGTGGTGGAGTCGAAGTGGAGATTGAGATCACCCAAGATGGTGAAGTTGGGGGAAGAGACTGCCAAGGTGTGAGCAAGTTCCAAGAGTTCCTCAATAAATCTGGCGGAGGGGCCTGGAGGCCGATAAATGTAAAGGCCAGAGAGATTGAATTGCGGGCAAGTGGCGATCTTGAAGCGTGCGCATTCGCAGCCCCAGATTTCTTCTTTAGTGAAGGAGCAGTTGTATGTTGTTCGGTATACAACGGCTATTCCACCGCCTCTAGAGTCTCTGTTAACCAGTTTCATGGAGAAACCGTCAGGCAGCGTGAGGTTTAAAATACTGGTTTGGTCGTTATGGAGCCAGGTTTCACATATGAACAGAATATCTGGGTTTTCGTCCGTAATGAGAGTGTTAACTTCAGCATGGTGTTTTACGAGAGATCTGACATTCAGTTGCAGAACCCGGAGGGAAGGCAGCTTAGGTATCGCTGCTGTACCACTTACCAGGCTGGGCAGGGGCGTAGCAAAATTGCAGGACTCACAGTGAAGTGTAGTTTGTCCGAGGCGACCTTCGAGCATGTTGCATCTAGTTTTGTCATTTCGTGCATGGAGATGGTCTCTGTCATAGCTGATTCGAAGTGGGGGATTTTGTGCAGGGGGACTGGCGAGAGGCGATGTCTTGGCGATGACGGGCGCAGACGAGCTTGCCTTAGGCGCGCCTTCAGCGCGCAAACGGCGCTCCCGCTGCGCTTCCTGTATGTGCACATTTATCCCTGAAAAGAGTGGGTGTGGCCTCACCGGGGGCGTGGTCAGCGCGCACGCCTGCCCAGATGGCGGCCGCTTTGTTAGATTGAATAGCGTGGAGGTAAAAGCGCGACTACAGCTATATCGCCAGCTGTGCGCTCAGGTCAGGTGACTGGTAGGATGCCAGCCGTGTTTAAAAACACAGTACGTGACACCACACCACACAAATAATCGGTCGAGTTAAAACACTGCTAGAATTAGTACCGCCAGCCCCGGCTTCCGCCTCAGGACTGGGAAAGGAATTGTGTTGACACCGCAGGGTCGGTGTTTTATACGGTCAGGAAGTGGGCGTGGCATCACCGGGGGCGTGGTCAGCGCGCACGCCTGCCCAGATGGCGGCCGCTTTGTTAGATTGAATAGCGTGGAGGTAAAAGCGCGACTACAGCTATATCGCCAGCTGTGCGCTCAGGTCAGGTGACTGGTAGGATGCCAGCCGTGTTTAAAAACACAGTACGTGACACCACACCACACAAATAATCGGTCGAGTTAAAACGCTGCTAGAATTAGTACCGCCAGCCCCGGCTTCCGCCTCAGGACTGGGAAAGGAATTGTGTTGACACCGCAGGGTCGGTGTTTTATACCGTCAGGAAGTGGGCGTGGCCTCACCGGGGGCGTGGTCAGCGCGCACGCCTGCCCAGATGGCGGCCGCTTTGTTAGATTGAATAGCGTGGAGGTAAAAGCGCGACTACAGCTATATCGCCAGCTGTGCGCTCAGGTCAGGTGACTGGTAGGATGCCAGCCGTGTTTAAAAACACAGTACGTGACACCACACCACACAAATAATCGGTCGAGTTAAAACGCTGCTAGAATTAGTACCGCCAACCCCGGCTTCCGCCTCAGGACTGGGAAAGGAATTGTGTTGACACCGCAGGGTCGGTGTTTTATACCGTCAGGAAGTGGGCGTGGCCTCACCGGGGGCGTGGTCAGCGCGCACGCCTGCCCAGATGGCGGCCGCTTTGTTAGATTGAATAGCGTGGAGGTAAAAGCGCGACTACAGCTATATCGCCAGCTGTGCGCTCAGGTCAGGTGACTGGTAGGATGCCAGCCGTGTTTAAAAACACAGTACGTGACACCACACCACACAAATAATCGGTCGAGTTAAAACGCTGCTAGAATTAGTACCGCCAGCCCCGGCTTCCGCCTCAGGACTGGGAAAGGAATTGTGTTGACACCGCAGGGTCGGTGTTTTATACCGTCAGGAAGTGGGCGTGGCCTCACCGGGGGCGTGGTCAGCGCGCACGCCTGCCCAGATGGCGGCCGCTTTGTTAGATTGAATAGCGTGGAGGTAAAAGCGCGACTACAGCTATATCGCCAGCTGTGCGCTCAGGTCAGGTGACTGGTAGGATGCCAGCCGTGTTTAAAAACACAGTACGTGACACCACACCACACAAATAATCGGTCGAGTTAAAACGCTGCTAGAATTAGTACCGCCAGCCCCGGCTTCCGCCTCAGGACTGGGAAAGGAATTGTGTTGACACCGCAGGGTGGGTGTTTTATACCGTCAGGAAGTGGGCGTGGCCTAACCGGGGGCGTGGTCAGCGCGCACGCCTGCCCAGATGGCGGCCGCTTTGTTAGATTGAATAGCGTGGAGGTAAAAGCGCGACTACAGCTATATCGCCAGCTGTGCGCTCAGGTCAGGTGACTGGTAGGATGCCAGCCGTGTTTAAAAACACAGTACGTGACACCACACCACACAAATAATCGGTCGAGTTAAAACGCTGCTAGAATTAGTACCGCCAGCCCCGGCTTCCGCCTCAGGACTGGGAAAGGAATTGTGTTGACACCGCAGGGTCGGTGTTTTATACCGTCAGGAAGTGGGCGTGGCCTCACCGGGGGCGTGGTCAGCGCGCACGCCTGCCCAGATGGCGGACGCTTTGTTAGATTGAATAGCGTGGAGGTAAAAGCGCGACTACAGCTATATCGCCAGCTGTGCGCTCAGGTCAGGTGACTGGTAGGATGCCAGCCGTGTTTAAAAACACAGTACGTGACACCACACCACACAAATAATCGGTCGAGTTAAAACGCTGCTAGAATTAGTACCGCCAGCCCCGGCTTCCGCCTCAGGACTGGGAAAG
This sequence comes from Lissotriton vulgaris, assembly GCF_964263255.1. Lineage (NCBI taxonomy): Eukaryota > Metazoa > Chordata > Amphibia > Caudata > Salamandridae > Lissotriton > Lissotriton vulgaris. Next base: position 1,108,356,855 of record NC_141699.1, on the reverse strand, counting down.
GAACTATGAGAACTGCCTGCCTTGCCTACAACGCCCAACAACCCCAAAAACCTCTCATTTCCAAAAATGTATCTCTGTACCCCACAGTTGAAGAGGTGTGCCTTGCACAGTCACCCTTTTCAGGCAATTTTCAGAAAGTGCTGACTTAACCTTCGACTTGTAAAAATGTATTCGGACCTCATATACTATGTACGTACACAGTCTATATACCATGCATCAGTGAACAAATGACTCAATATTTAAGCAAAGCGTTCCATAAACACCGGTAAAACACAGTTTCAGTTGTTTATTATTGCGCGAAAATGGGTAACGACAAGTTTGCGCACTCCAAGAATAACCACAACTTGCTATTATTGTGTTTGCAGAAGAGATAGTTCTGCATTTTAAGGTACAATTCTTCCTTACCCTGCCTCCGTTCGCATTGGTTGAGGCTTGTATGTAATTATACTTTTTGGTATGTCCCTTTTAGGATTTTACTCGTGATATCTATAAATACCTCTGCATGCTAACAAGATATTTGAGATCGCGCCTAGCACGACCAGGATAAAGATATCACTTAAGAAGTATATCTTTTCAGGTGAGCAAGTAATCTATTGTTGCTCTATCCTTGTTTTCCTATTTTGCTCGTGCAACCATTCACGATCAATAAAGGACACTTTAACCACATCAATGCTACAGCAATTCCCCCCCTGTGCTGAGGAATCTTAAACTTCATGGATCATGACGAGCACAGCTCGTCATGAGCACACAAGCAGTGTACTGCATGACGAGCTGAGCTCGTCATGAGCATGGAAGGGGTTAATGCAACGTTGAAACACTTTCCTTTTTCTTTAGATAAGGATCTTATGCCTATTACCGGCAGTGAAAGTGGTACCTTTTTCTAGCACGTCGTAGGCGGTTTTTACTCAGGTACATGACTTAAGAACGTTTAGTGCACTTTAACCGTTTCCCAACTATTTTTATAAATAGGGAAATACTATCCGTTTATTTAGGGCAACTGACAGATAGAATGTTGTGATTTAACCGTCCTTCATTTTTCCCTAGAGATATTGAAACATCCATCACTTGCCATGGCAACAGTCCGATATATTGTTACGATTTGTGGCCAGTTTTGAGAAAGTGATTATATACATTGTTTACTAGTATTAATATCGACATGGGCTTTTGAAGGATATAAGGTTGCGATCTGCGGCCTGGCTTGGAGAAGTGGCCACATATATCGTTTATAAGTGCAAATATCGATATGGGCCCTTAAAGATATAAAGTTGAGCGAATAATGCACCAACTAGATTGATATATATATGGAGATTGACCACTCATGGAGCATCCAGTGTTCATTTGACTGTATTAATTAAAGTGTCACCCTAGGTCGCTTGGATACTGTAAAATTAACTTTGATATTATATGTGTTATTACAGAGTCAGGATTATATCTTTTCCTGTTACTTTTTATCCACGGATTCGAACTGAAAGCATCTTTAAATCGGTACACAGTCAAAATATCGAATATTTAATTTCGACTTACACTTATATCGAGTTGCTAATATTGAAGGGACAGAATATCGATGGCCAGAATATCGATGGCCAGAATATCGACCCTAAGGTAAGTAATATCGAAATTACTTATATCGATAGCACATATATCGATGTAAGTAATATCGACATTACTTATATCGATAGCATATATATCGATGTAAGTAATTTAGATTTACTAATATGTGTTAGAAATTTTAGTTAAGTATTTAAATTACTTGTTATAATATGTGTTTAATGTGTTTTTATTAAAAAGAAATATATAAAAGTAAATTATATGTTTTACTACCAGAGGGGGTTGTGGGTTTTTAGGGGAATAGGGTGGGAAGTAATTTATTTGTAATTAAATAATTATATTTTAATGATTAATTTATTTTTCAATTAAATATCAATTGGTAATGAATTATTTTAATTGATTAATTGATTAATTAATTGATAATTTATCTATATTTTTAAGTAAATTATATGTTTTACTACTGGAGCGGGTTGTGGGTTTATAGGGGAATAGGCTGGGAAGTAATTTAATTGTAATTAATTAAAAACTTTTTAAGCATATTTTAATTAGTAATTAATTATTAATTGGTAATGTATTATATTAATTGATAAATTAATTATTTTATTGGTAATTTAATTTTTTTAATTGATACATTAATTATTTAATTGGTAAATAATATTTTCAATTGATGAAGTAATTATGTAATTGTAATTAATATAATTTTACATTAAATGTTATGTGTTACTACTGGAGTGGGTTGTCGGTTTATAGGGGAATAGGGTGGGAAATGATTTAATTATAAATAATTTATTATATTTTTATGTATAATTTAATCTTTTTTTTTTTTAATGAAATTAATTAATTCAATAGATTAAGTCATGATTTAATTGATAATTAATTTTCAATTAAATATTAGGTGATAGTACTGGAGTGTGTTGTGTGTTTATAGGGGAATAGGGTGGGGTGGGAATAGTAATTTTTACTCCTACGCTATCCAACACTTTCCCTACTGTTGCACCCTCTGGAGTTAGAATAGTAATTTTTACCCACCCGCTATCCAACGCTTTCCCTACTGTTGCACCCTCTGGAGTGGGAATAGTAATTTTTACCCCTACGCTATCCAAAACTTTCCCTACTGTTGCACCCTCTGGAGTGAGAATAGTAATTTTTACCCACCCGCTATCCAACGCTTTCTCTACTGTTGCACCCTCTGGAGTGGGAATAGTAATTTTTACCCCTACGCTATCCAACACTTTCCCTACTGTTGCACCCTCTGGAGTGAGAATAGTAATTTTTACCCACCCGCTATCCAACGCTTTCCCTACTGTTGCACCCTCTGGAGTGAGAATAGTAATTTTTACCCACCCGCTATCCAACGCTTTCCCTACTGTTCCACCCTCTGGAGTGGGAAGAGTAATTTTTACCCCTACGCTATCCAAAACTTTCCCTACCGTTGCACCCTCTGAAGTGAGAATAGTAATTTTTACCCACCCGCTATCCAACGCTTTCCCTACTGTTGCACCCTCTGGAGTGGGAATAGTAATTTTTACCCCTACGCTATCCAACACTTTCCCTACTGTTGCACCCTCTGGAGTGAGAATAGTAATTTTTAACCACTCGCTATCCAACCCTTTCCCAACTGTTGCACCCTCTGGAGTGGGAATAGTAATTTTTACCCCTACGCTATCCAACACTTTCCCTACTGTTGCACCCTCTGGAGTGAGAATAGTAATTTTTACCCACCCGCTATCCAACGCTTTCCCTACTGTTGCACCCTCTGGAGTAGGAATAGTAATTTTTACCCCTACGCTATCCAACACTTTCCCTACTGTTGCACTCTTTGGAGTGAGAATAGTAATTTTTACCCACCCGCTATCCAACGCTTTCCCTACTGTTGCACCCTCTGGAGTGGGAATAGTAATTTTTACCCCTACGCTATCCAACACTTTCTCTACTGTTGCACCCTCTGGAGTGAGAATAGTAATTTTACCCACCCGCTATCCAACGCTTTCCCTACTGTTGCACCCTCTGGAGTGGGAATAGTAATTTTTACCCCTACGCTATCCAAAACTTTCCCTACTGTTGCACCCTCTGGAGTGAGAATAGTAATTTTTACCCACCCGCTATCCAACGCTTTCCCTACTGTTGCACCCTCTGGAGTGGGAATAGTAATTTTTACCCCTACGCTATTCAACACTTTCCCTACTGTTGCACCCTCTGGAGTGAGAATAGTAATTTTTACCCACCCGCTATCCAACGCTTTCCCTACTGTTGCACCCTCTGGAGTGGGAATAGTAATTTATACCCCTACGCTATCCAAAACTTTCTTTAGTGTTGCACCCTCTGGAGTGGGAATAGTAATTATTGTTAAGTAAGTATATATTATATATGATTTGTTAAATTTTTTTTGTTTTTTAATAAAATATGTATTATGTTTTTTTTTACCATTATAAAATATAATTAAATATGTTTAAGTAATTTATAAGTATTATTTACAGTATTTTTCATGTTATTTTAAACCCCAAAAAAAACGATATATTTAACAACGATATTTTTAACGTCGATATTATTTTTTCTATATTTTGGTACTTACCATGTTGTACATAGGGTGTCGATATTCTTGCTATCGATATAATTACGCCGATATTTGTGTAGGTCGAAATTCTGTCTGTCGAAATTCTGTCATAGATCCCTTTAAATCCTGTGAACTTTTTTAAAATAGTGAGTTCGAATCATTATCTATTATGAATGATACTGTTTAAATTATTGTGTTCCTCAATGATTATCTGTGAAGACCTGGAATAACGTCAATAAATTATACATTGGGCGCTCTAATCTTGTGGCGTCCTTCCACCCTGTTTTTTATAATAATGTTTTTCATCTATTTCTCCCACCCTTCCCCTTGCCCTCTGTGTTTTGACATATGAGTACTCACCATTTATATAATGATGCTTTATCAAACAAGCTTTGGAAACAAGATGAGATATACATTAAGTTATTTGACAGCTAGAAGGCTTGGTATTGTAAAGTGTATGATGAAATGTAATATGTTTTTAAAGATGTATTTGTGTGTTTATACTACTTTGAACCATTTTGTAAAAGGATTTTTCTGTATAAATGTTTCAGATTATAACTGTGTGGCTCCTGAAGAAGGCGTTGTCCATGCCGAAACGTGCGTCGAGTTTATTCGCCACTGTTCTAGGATGCCAACTATATAAAGTCTCTTGGGTGTCCATTTTTTATGGCTTGTGTCTCTGTATACAATGTATGGTTTTTAAACCCTTGTTTTGTTATCATATAGTATATGTTGTGTAAGGAACTATATGATTTTTAATTGCGTTTATTAAAAATTATGGCTTTTTTAATCTAATTTTTCTTGGTCCCCTTCTTTGCTGTCATCTAATGTCACTTGGTTTCCAATGTTTAGCTGCCTAGGAATGTTCACTCACATATGCTGTTAAGGACAGGTTCCAATCTAACCAACTGTACCGCGCAAAACCGCGCGTACACAGCTAGTCTCTCAGCGTCTCTGTCAACATAAAAATAAGACGCGGAAAGGGCAACGAACACCACAGGAGCCCCTGGATGTGGTTGAATGCAAATAATGAGCAATGGGGGGTTGGGACAAAAAACGAAGGCACGCTAACTACAACCTACAAGGGACAGATTCCAAGTGAAGGGAAGGGGGGTTAAGGAGAAATACAATAACGGAGCTCCAGGTCACAGGAAAAGGCAAAAAGGAAAAAATGGAAAGGGAAACTCCAATGTCTCTTCACGAGCCCGTGAAAGACAGCAACAGCCAACAGGATACACAGGAGCCAGGATGCAAGAACCCACAGGTTAGCAATAACAAGCATCGACATAATAGTAGGACTCTCTTTTATGCCACTGGCGTGTCATGTGACGGCTAGGACATGGTCAGCAAAAGAGGACTGAGGACCGAATCCTAACATCGTCCAGGAGCCTGTCAGCTCAAAGCTCAAGGGAGCCAATTTGTAGAAATTATCGCAATGGACTGCACACCGCTAGCCCCTCCTCCGGATCGCCCCTCGGGACTCTGGTACATGAAGTTCTTGAGTGGTTCACCCCAGGGTGTGCAAGTAGGTACTTGTTGGACTGATGATCTCTAGACCCGATACATGTCACGGGTTTTAGGATATCGCCCGAGACAGGATTCGGGTTTCGGGATAACTTCCCTCATCAGTAGAGAAAATAGTTAGGGGTGGAAGAGAAGGCCTCCAAGCAACTGTCAAAGGCCTTGATGCCCGAGCTCATCAGCTCAAAGCTCAAGGGAGCCAATTTGTAGAAACAATTGCAATGGACCGCACACCTCTAGCCCCACTTGCCTAATCCCTGCTGATGAGAGATAATGACCTCGAAACACGTGTCCAGGGATGGCAAGCACATCAGTGAACACCCTCAAGACTCAAGACTCGGGTAGAAGCGCACCCGCTGATACCTACTACATCGACCATCATGCTCCGGGGTCACCCGCTGATGGGACGAGCAGTGTGCGACCTCTTTTGGAAATACTATTTATACAGGCTCCCTTGAGCCGGTGGAGGTGACGACCTCGAGACAACGCACCTGGGCACCATAAGAGGTATCTGGACCTATGAATATTTTCGGCAGCCCACGCAGCAACCCAGTGCGCTCGCCTAATCCCTGCTGATGAGAGGTAATGACCTCAAAACACATCTCCAGGGATGGCAAGCACATCAGTGAACACCCTCTAGACTCGGGTAGAAGTGAACCCGCTGATACCTACTACATCGACCATCATGCTCCGGGGTCACACGCTGATGGGACGAGCAGTGTGCAACCTCTTTTGGAAATCAGCATAGTCACTAGTCCATAGAATATAAAAGGTAAAAGCATGGTAAAATGCTAAAACGAATAGGGTTTAGTAACACCTAATTCTCACCATCCCTAGCTAGTATATTATATTATATATCTAAGAAGGCCTCTTTGGGTTTTTAGCAGGGCGGCCCCATACCTCAAGATCCTAGTGGTAAGGGATCACATCATCTTCCACCAGCTCTCTGCATGCGAAGCACCCTCAAGTGTGTTTGTATGCTCTTGTGCAAAGCAATATAAAACGCGCTTACAGACAGAATTTAGCTGCAGCTGCATGTATGTTATGTCTAGGAACGTGCGAAGATCAGACCTCACAACAACCACTGTGTTGAGATATCCTTGAAGGTGTCAGCACTCACTGTACAGACACAGCTCACCAAGCAAGGCTGATATCAGAGTAACAACATATTATTCTTGCGTAAATCAAAACACCCTACTAGGCTCAAAGCTAAAGCAACAGATATGTGTCGAGTGCAGAAGCAGCAGCAAGGTAAAATGGCGTTTAATATCCTAATAAGCCCATGCTAACTTAACACAGCATATGGGCAAAGCATATCTATATGACAGGGGAGTTTGCACATGCAGGTCCTTAAACCTCCTCCTAGCCCTCCTTGTGTGTATCACTGTATGGCTAGTAACAGTTCATCTGATTCAGGTCCAATGCATTACCTGCATTGCTGTATCACAGGGATACTGTACAGATGTTACTTTCATACCATTTTAAACTCTGCCAATTATGTATTCTTTGATGTCCTAAGTGCAGTGTCATATGTGGTACCTCTTGAATGCCATGTACAAATGGTCACAGTCATTTCTCCATGCTTTTCCTGTACTGTGCCCTCCACTTCAGAATAGTTTACTTGTTATTAGGAAAGATCTGAAGACCTTGTTTTTCATGCAATAACTCCGCCCCTTCTATGCTACGCTCTTTTCGCTCGTCCCGTTTTTCTCCCACTCTGGACCTGTGAGGCTCCGACAGTGCCGGGACACTCCTCGGAGTAGCCCTGCGCTATAAAAGCAGCCCCATTTAACATTACCATTAACATTTAACATTAACATATCATACAGTGCTGCTGACTTATAGTTTGTGTATGAGGCAGATTTAAAGTTGTGAGCTGTATCAAGGACTTAACATGAAGACGGAACATTTCCAATCTTGTCAATGTGCACAGTGACTCTTCATTTCTTCAATTGCTCCCTTTAATTCACGTGAGTGGAAGGCAGGTGTGAGGAAGAGGATTGTTGTCCTGAGTCGCAGGTCATGGTTTACTGCTGTCACAATGGACTCTTCCTGACACTTTGGCATTCATTCAATACTTTATAGTTGGTGCTACCTTTGTTGAGGTGGACTAATGGTGTGGAGGTGATCCAGGAGTTGGCAGCGTAGTCAGTGTTGTTGATGTACAGGACATACTCACATGGCGTCATTTAGTGGAGCAGTACACAAGTGTGGCAAATGCAAACAGGAACTTACCCTGTGAAATAGCACACATATGTTTGGACATGCAGGATGCTGTGTGTAGTTGTAGAATCACAGAAGAACACAGGGTTTGCCACTGGTGCCCCTGCTTAGTAGGTTGAAGACAATGGATGGATGAGTGAACATGCGGTGGCCTGGTGGCTAGAGCTGCCGACTTTAGGATTTGGAGAGCCAGGCTCCCATCTTGACTCAACTCCCTGTGATCCTGGGCAGAGGGCTGGGCCTTCAGTGGCATGGTCAGGTTCTGTTGTTGGGTAATTAAACACTGAGGGACAGGGTTGTGCTGTAGAAAGGGAGGGAAAGGAAGAAAAAAACGTCAGCAATAAATAAATAAATATGTGGGGATGGAGCTGCTATTCGAGGGAGTCCTCTGATGCTGTTGCTGAGTGCCAAGCTGCTGCCTGGTCCTGATTCCAAAGTCTGTGTGTCGTTCTTTCACCACCTTTGTTTCCTGTCTCTCTATCACTTGTGCAGGTTGGTGGAGCCCTTCATTGCTGCGACCCCTGTGCACATTCACGGATGGCGAGCACCCAAGGTAGCCCCTAGCCCACCTGTCTGAGGTGCCCCTGTCTTTCACTGTGCCAGGATTGCACTCCCTCCCCTGCTCTCGGGTATAACTGAGGGTGAACACCAGAAGACATCCACTCCAGTTTTATATAGCGCCAACTCTCGCCCAGAGCAGTAGAGGGCTTGACATGAGCACAAGATGACATTACACGAGGCCAGATGTCTTTTGTTAGGCAAAGGGTGAGTGATTTTGTCAGAATGAGAACATAATGAGCTGAAACTGGGTCTCAAAGCTTGTTATCCAGTTCAAAGGTCAGGCCACATCACCTCACTTTAAGACGGCAACAAACAACTGATGGTTCTTCGGATTCTACGGGTGCATTTTAAGTAGCCCAGTCAAGAAATATACTACAAGGATTGAATAACAAGACAAGCCTCGAGTTCTCCGCCTTTCATCATTTCACAATGCAGAGAGGCAGAGCCAGCAGTGGGGAAGGAAGTAAACAAGAGGGCATTTCTGGTCATGTCATCCCTGCCACCCCGTGACAACACCTGCTGTGCTCATCTGTGCCAGACAGGACGTCGCGGGCAGGCTGGAGGCCCCTTGGAAGGCAGCAGCCCGGAACTAATGCTCCAGGCTGAAAAATAGAAGAATGAGACTCCTTTTGGTGTTCATTTACTCTTCTCGCTCTCTTGTCGGCCGAGATCTAACCGCTTCGCTGCCAGGACTTTCCCCCATCATGTACTAAGCATTTTTTGTTTTTTTTGGGGTGTGGTTCAAGCGTAGGCCCCCATAACTTTTTGTCCACATAAGCTATCCTTGCCAAATTTGTGTCCTTTTTTTCCAACATGCTGGGGATTCTAAAGGTACCCAGGGTTTGAGGATTCCCCTTGAGGAAACTGAGGAATTAGCCCAAAAACTGCCAAATTACGTTTTTTTTAGAAACAAGTGCTGCAGAAGAAAGCGCCCTTTTCCCATGCTGATGGCATCAACAAAGAGATTGTGTTGCTACAATCACCATCTCCCCAGCTTTCATCAACAGGCAGGCTTGAATCAGAAAATCACATTTTAAACACAGTTTTGCCATTTTACTGGCTCATAGCCCCTTTTTCATCATTTTTGTGTTTTCAACCTCCTTCCAGTTAGTGGTAGAAGTGGGTGTAAAACCCACGATGGATCTCAGAAAGCTATACGTTACTGAAATGTACACAAAATTCTAAATTCAGCAAGGGGTCATTTGTGTAGAATCTTCAAGGTTTACCTATAAAAGGTAACAGTTGAAATAAAAATAAATATTGAAATTGAGTTTTAAAAAAACTGCCATTTATGTCTACGTTTTCATCTGGAACTTCTAACTAGGGCGTATTTTCAAAAGCAATACACCGTTACATCCGCTGGACCCTTCTGGTTGCGGAGATATATATGGCTTGTAGGTTCTCCAAGAACCTAAGCACCCAAGAGTCAATGACTGAGCTGCACCTTGTATACCTTGTGTACCGGGTATACAGAAATTAATTTGGTAAAATATAAAAAGTGAAAAATAGTTACCATGGAAACTTATGTATTTCTGAAATGGGCACAAGATTTGGAACTTATTCAAGTTACTCAACCTGTAGGTCTAGTAACATTTTTATGATTTTCAATGCCTGTGGACGACGGAGCCCACGGCGGGGGACCTCCAGCCCCAGGCCTGCATGGCCAGGTCGAAGCTCATAAACTCAACCAGGCAGGGGAGGCCTGCTGAACCAGGTTGCAGGCTAGAGGATGGAGCCAAGCACCAAAGTGCCCAAACCACCCATGGCCCGGGTACGCAGGGGAAGCCTCGTCCAGGAAATTACAACACTGCCCAGGCCAGGGCCCTGGTGGGCCTGCAGCCCCGGGTCTGCTGGTTACCTAACCCATGCGCAGCTCCTTCCTGCATGCTCTGTGTGCTTTGAATGCCATGCCAGGGGCACGGTCAGGTGCTCCCAACCAAGCAGCCCAGGACCATCGAATGGGCCCCAACTATGCCCGATCGACCAGAGTCTGGTCTGGACCGGCCCTGAAGAGGGCGCCCTGTCTGGGACCACAGCAATAGGGGTTCCTTCATGGAGCCTGGGAATTGCTGGAGTTTGGACTAAAGCCATGGCATCACACCCTGCCGGTTAAAGGCGAAGAGGACCTTCCAGGGCCTGCTGCTTCCTCTTTTCCAGGCCCCACTCATTCCCAGGAGAATGGCAACCCCTGCTCCTGCCACCGGTACTTCCTAGGTGGCATTGGTAATCGACCAATGCTACCATCCAAGACTGAGCCCAGGCTTCAGCTGAGGGCTTCTTGGAGCTCTCCTGGGCTTGTGTTCCAGCTCAGTGCCATCCTGGAACTTCATGCAGGGCTGTCTAGCCTCTAGTGCAAACCTAGAGGAAGAGCTACAGAGGAATAAATAATCTGCAGCCACCATGCGCTTGGTAGTGAGTGCCACCAGCATACAGTGTGCTCAGAGTGCTGTCTTGGGGCTGCTTGCCTCCCGGTGACTTGTGAGGGAGTAGGGGGTTTTCCAATCTAGCCATCTGGTCCAGGCTACCCTGACACCCAAAAAGGGTCACTCTTTGGCGGCCCTGAGCCCAGACAGGCCAGGATGAGGTTGGCCTAGGCCGGCAGGGTCTTCGGGGGTGGTCCCACCCAGGGAGGCACTGCCATTCAGGGTCCCCAACCCCCCATGCCAGGCCACCCCTGTCCCCAGTCCCTCAAGCATACATCGGTTGGGTCCCTCCATGTGGAAGAGCCTGCCCAGCGCCCGGTCCTCACCCAAGCGGCCTCTCTGTCAGCCATGGCATGCGAGGGCAGGGCTGGGCCATGATCTTATGGTGTTTTCCACCAGGGAGGTAGCCAAGGATTTCGGGGTGCCACCGTCAGACACTCGGCAGCTCCATCATTAATGATCCTTCCACAGGTTCACCTACGCAAACCTTGTAACAATTTATACTTCCACTAGATAGTGTTAGTTTGATTGTTTTCTCAGCGCTCTGCCAGGGCCGCTGCTGACCACGCCAGGGCTGATCCGAGCACTTCACCAAAACATCCAATCGGTAGTAGCGACAGGCAGTGTGTATAAAGAGCAAGGACCTAGTCAACACAAGCTTGTGACGCGTACTTCCTGGTAATTCCTCGTTTATGGGAAATAATTGCAATCCCCAATTCCTATCACAAATGAGGTTAGCTGCACCTTTCGGTTAAGGGTAGACACATGCAGATCCATTCAGTGTAGCGTGCGTACAGCCTCAGACATTTAAGGCTGTTATTGCTCATTCTTGTGTAGCTGAGTGCCACTTGTCCCTTTAAGAAGTTGGATGCTGACTGCTGAGGGTTGCATAACTAGTTATCAGAATTAACCAGACAAATCCCTCCAAAAACTAAGAATGACCATGCACCACCACCCACAGAATCAAGAAAGAGCTATCATCAGGGAGGAGCTACGTGCCGAGCAAGATGGCCGCATAGGACCTCGGCTCTGTGTAGCTAGCCCCCCAGCTTGATGATCCTGCTGTCCCTTCTGTAAATGGAGTGTGCCTCCCGATCTCCGAGACACTGCTGATACCCCCGCTGTAACCCCGGACCCGCTGCTGTGATGGAGACCGGAGCTGTGTGGAATGGAAGTTGGGACCTGAGAAGCAGACGAGCCCGGGGACCCAAGTGACACTGGTGGCCGAGTTGCAATTCAACAACAGCGGCACCGGCGACCGGAAGTGCCGGGCCGGCCCGCATGTTTTGGTAATGATGGAACTTTTCGCACAGAAAGCCCACTAGACATAAGGGAAAGTGTTGAAAAAAATGTACAGGGTGGTGGTTGTCCACCATGGGCATGGCCATGCTCCCACCCTAAAAAAAAAAGCAGCAACAGTCTTTCTGCCCTCCCAGGGGGGCTGATGAGGCTGATTACCACTGATCTGCCCCACCCAGTGGGGGCAGAAAGCCCACTGGACACCAGGGAAATAAAATAAAAGAAAATGTAGGGGTGATGACTTCCCGGCATGGGCATGCCCCACCTATAAAGCTGCAGCGTCAGTGTGTCTGCCCCCCCCCCCCCCGGGGTCTGATGGGGGTGATTACGGATCAAAGCAAGGTTAATGGGAGCACTTCTGAGGGGACTGCCATTGTTCCTGTCACGAGCACTAGGGCCAGCCACAAGGGAGGTACCACTTGGTGGTTGTAATTTTATGTGTTTTGGAACTTTCCACAGAAACTTGAGAAAAATCCATAATTTCAAGAAAATCTTTTAGGTTTGAAGGGCATTGTGGGTACGAAAATCTCATGGAATCCATGCAAGGCACACCAACCTGGAATTCCCTAGTTGTCTAGTCGTGTGAGAAATGTGGGGTAAATGTGTCTTTTAGTCAAAGTTTTTGATTTGCAAGTAATTCTTTGTAAAAAAAATCCGGGTGAGAGATACACAGGTCACCTCACTCTAGGGGGCATATTACCAAGCTTAAGCGAAAAATATCGCTAAGCATGGTTAGCGGCCAAAATTATATCGCTGAGCTTCGCCTATTTATATCGCTTAGGAGCCTTGATATTATCAAGGTTTATCTCCTAAGCGATAAAAATCGGCCGAAATGCATGAATATCGCTGAAAAGTCAGCGATATTCATGCATTACCGAGCTAATGCTCTTAGCCATGTTATCCACCTCCCATTCGATAACATGGCTAAGAACTGCTCAGGGCAGGTGTTAGCTTTTGGAGATAATCGCGCTTACCGCGATTATTTCCAAGAGTTGATAATAGGGGATAGCGATGTTAGCGACTGTTTCCAGTCACTAACATCTTGGCATGCCCACTTTGCATGTCATTAGCGATAATTATCGCTGACATGCAAAGTGGGCCCCTAAATGCCCGCTAGCGTCTATTAGCTGTCGCTAACTGATGTTAGCCGCAGCTAGGTAATAGGGCGAATAAATTATCGCAGCTTTAGCGGGAAAAAATCCCGCTAATGCGGCGATAAGGCCCTTGGTAATATGCCCCTAGATTCCCCCAGGGGTGTAGTTATAAAAAAAACGTACAAGTTTGCTAAGTTTCCCTAGGTGCCGTATGAGCTATCGCACATAATCTACAGCTACCCACTTTAGAAATAAGCATTTATAATGCATTAGGTCTGGCATATACGAGAGTTTTTGCTATTGGCATTCTAAATTACAATGCCTTTTATTTATGTTGGCTTTTAAAACAGATAAATAAAAGGCATTTCCAATGCCAATCGCTTAAAGTTTCGCAAATGCGAGACCTATTGCATTCCAAATGCTTGTTTTCATAGTAAGCAAACGCAAAGGCCCCCAGCTCGATAATGAACTGTGCAGCCAATGAGGGTAAATCAGCTAAGGCAATCAACCCAGTGTTTGTTTTTCATTCGAGGCCAAGATTGCGCTGAGGGTCTCTGGAACTGGGGTCCAAGTGAGTAAACTCTGCGCATCTGATGTACACACAAGGCGACAGCATTTCACTGCAGCCACTCTCAAGCGAGCTGAAAATATTTAAACAGTTTTTACCATTTCTGAGCCAATTTACACTACTTCTACCGGGTGGCAGTCTTCCTTCGGGGCACTTTAGGCTGCCATTTTCTGTGGCATATATGGACCAGCTGCCCCAGGTATATTCTGCATCTGCTCACAGGTTGCTTTTAGGTGCTTGGAAACATTGCTAATGATTACTGTGAAGTCTCCTGGAGTTACCGGCAAAGTTGTTAAGGTGGAAAAGGTAAAAAAAAAAATGTTTTCCACTCTGAATAACAGATATGTTTATAACCTTCGCCAGGCCCCAAATGAACTCGTCTTAAAAAGTTCACTACTTCCTACGATCACGGCCCCTCGTGACATCACAACTCGCCGGCTGCACGTCCCGCATACGGTGCCAGGGTGAGAAAAGAGACACTTGCAAGGGTCCACCGCCTCCATGGACACTGGCGCAAGCACAGGAGGGGGCTCTGGGAGGGTCCCACAGGCGCCCGAGTCTAATTTCGCTCTCTCCTAGAGGGGGAGCACAGTTCCACAATCTCTCACTACGAACACGGGAAGGTAATGTAAGCCTGCTGTAAGGCCCCCAAAAGATTGCATTTGTATGTTACATTTGTAGAGCGCAATTATCACCAACAGTTCTCTGAGGGCTAATTGTCCCTTCCATGCACCCATATACCTTAATAGTAATTAAATAAATAACAGAAGGACATGGTGTAACAGGTTAAATGTAAATAATGAAAAATAGACAATTGTCATAGCCTAACCGCTTTACTTTCAATAAAGAAAATGGTATTGTACATTATTATATGGCAAGATCGGACTAGTGCAAGAATCTGGGGGGCATATTATCAAGGGGGTTTATCTCTGCTTTTTTGGCTTTAAAAGCCAAGAAAGCGGAGATACAATTATCTCCCTATTACCTAGCTGTCGCTAACACCAGTTAGCGACAGCTAGTAGGAGATAGCGACCATCTTGGGCCCCACTTTGCATGTCAGTGATATTTATCACTAATGAGATGCAAAGTGGGCGTGCCAAGATGTTAGAGACTGAAAACAGTCGCTAACATCGCTATCTCCTATTACCAACTTTTGGAGATATTCGCGCTAAACGGGAACATCTCCAAAAGCTAACACCTGCCCTGCGCAGTTCTTAGCCATGTTATCCAATGGTAGGTGGATAACATGGCTAAGAGCATTAGCTCGGTAATGCATGAATATTGCTGACTTTTCAGCGATATTCATGCATTGCGGCCGATTTTTATCGCTTAGGAGATAAATCTTGATAATAGCAAGGCTCCTAAGCGATAAAAATCGCCGCAGGTCGGCGATAAAAATATCGCCGCTAAACCAACATAGCGATAATTATCGCTAGTTGTTGGTAATATGCCCCTTCATTTCTTCCGCCACATGACCAAAAACGGCACATATTCGACAAATTAAGTGAACTAGTGTGGGGAAAGCAAATCTAAAATGCATGCAAGTGCTATAGAGGATACAACAGGAAGGGGAAGTGGGAAGGGTTTTGGCCCAGAAGAGCGATCCTGGGAACAAGAGGAGGATGGACAACCCGCCGAAGCAACCTGCAACCCGTCCCCAACGGGACGCCTGCTCCCGAACACCACGACATCGACCGGCCCGGGCCACCTTCAGCAGCAATGCCCCGGCTCCGCCGCCATCTTGGACACTGCACCACGAGGCCGGGTGGCCTCAGCTCGACCCAAACCCAGGGCCTGGCCAGGCCCCAACATCGAGGCACCACCATCCACCCAGGAGGTGAAGAGACCACTTGGCAGGTCAATGGGAGAAAGGAGTGTCGATGGCTCTCACCCGCCAGGTGCCGATCGCCCCCGGCCGCTGGCTCCACCCCCCTGCTGGGTGTCTGGACTCCCTCATCCCGGACCTCCCGACCTTCAAGCGCGAGGGTCCGGACATCAAAGGAGGCCAGACCTATAACTGGGGCAGCTCCAGAGCAGGAAGGCAGTTGTATCCTGGAGTCGAGAGACACCTTGAAGAACTCATCCTTGACGGACTGCTGGCGCTGCCGCAGCCCTGCCTTGTGAATCATCGATCCTGCCTGCTGGCGCTGCCGCGGCCCTCTGCAACCTACACCTTCGTCGGGACCTGCTGGCGCTGCCGCGGCCCATCCTTGTGAACCATCGTTACTGCCTGCTGGCGCTGCCGCGGCCCTCTGCAACCTACACCTTCGTCGGGACCTGCTGGCGCTGCCGCGGCCCATCCTTGTGAACCATCGTCGGGACCTTCTGGAGCTGTCGCGGCCCATCCTTGTGAACCATCGTCGGGACCTGCTGGCGCTGCCGCGGCCCATCCTTGTGAACCATCGTCGGGACCTGCTGGCGCTGCCGCGGCCCATCCTTGTGAACCATCGCTCCTGCCTGCTGGCGCTGCCGCGGCCCTTCTCAAGTGAGGCTTGTCATCCTAGCCAGCTGGCGCTGCCGTGGCCCGACCTTCCAGATCTCCGAGCTCGAGGATTGTGAGCTACCCATCTTGCCACCCCGTACCAGACCGGTACCAAGACTGTCCCGCTACCCTTTTCCCCTCAGAGACTAGAATTGAGAGGACCCTCGTGTCCCGACCTCACTGTACCGTTGATACCTCTGCTTTAAGAATCGTATATAAAGAGTGTTGACCTCATCCTTGTGTGGTGTCCATCTGTGGGGGGGAAGTTACTTGTCTGTACGATCGCTGGAGACGGCCCTCACCGGAGGCCTCTCCCCCTGTCCTCGGCCGACCCTCCAGGTCCCCGTCTAACATTGGTGGCCAGCGGCGCGATCCGAACCAACGCGTAATCGTACAGAGAGTAACTCACCCCACGACTCAACCACAATGACAACCAAAGAGAGTGGATCCACAGGAAAATTCCAGATGGAGAAATTAGAAGAATACAACCACAGAGAACTGAAACAATTTTGCATGGAACTAGGCATTGCTACCACAGGACTGAGCACGAAAGAGGACTTCAAACACGCCCTGGAAACTTGGGCGGAGACGGGTACGACCGTACCCCAAACCAGAACACCGAGACGCCAGAAACAAGCACCACTCCGGCAGAAGGAAGGAGATCGGGTCTCTTCCCGGAGGAGATCCGAGAACGAGAGAAAAGCAGACTCCATGAATTAGAGTTGGCACGACTCCGGTTGGACGGAGAACTGAAATTGGCCGAACAGAAGATAACATTGGAACACTTGCGGCTCCGAGAGGAGCGGGAAGAGAAGCAAAAACAGAGAGAGTTAGAAGAGAAAAAACTGGCCTACGAACATGAGCGCAACCTAGCCGAAATAGAGCTTCGGAAACAAAATAAAGACCTCGGGGTGCCCGAGCGCCCGAACACTCCGGGCCCTGCAGACCCTAAAGTCCACATCCCCAAGGATGTCGTCCGAGAATATTATAAGAATGACGATATCCAGCAGTGGTTCAAGGCCTACGAAATAGCCATGACCTCCCACCGGATTTCTCGAAGTGACTGGGGAGCCGGGTTATGGGGGAGGTTCGTCAACGAAGGGCGCGACGCCCTGCTGCAACTGCCGGACCATCAGATGACGTCCTACGACCACATGAAGGCAGCCCTCCTCACTCGATACGGACTCACGCCCGAGATGTACCGCCAGCGGTTCCGCGACTACAAACGGATCCCGGGTACAACTTGGGTAGAGTACGTGAACTTTTTCAGCAGAGCATTCGAGGGGTGGATCAAGGGCAGCCAGGTAACCACCTACGAGCAACTCTTTAACCTAATTGTGTGGGAGCACCTCTCCAACAATTGCTTCGTCGAGCTCAGGCAGCACCTCCTCGACAGCAAACTGACTGAACCTCGGCAGCTCACCGCCGAAGCTGACCGGTGGGAAAGCACTCGAGTTTCCAAAAGTGGGCCCAGCGAGCCGAACAGAACCAACCAAGGTCCCCATCGCCCCCGAGGAGGAGGAGGCCAGGGACGGGGCCGAGACGCCGCCCCGGCGGCTCCCGCCAGCAACACCCCGCCCCCGGCCGGCAGGGGAAACCCCCGATGCGTCCAGGGTTCTGAGCCAACGTTACTTGCCACCGGTGCCAGCGGACCGGCCACTATGCCAACGACCCTAATTGCCCGAAGAACCAGAATCCTATACCTCGCCAGGTCGCTGCCGCCGCCCTGGGAGAAGAGCAAGCTCCAGAGGATTATGAAGAATACGAACAGGAACAGCCCGAGTGGGAACCAGCCGCCATGTCCCTGGCCTGCCTAGGGGAAAGAGACATGATTCCGCGGGCTCCCCTACCCGCCAATACGAGAAAATACAGCCAGTGGGTAAACATAAATGGGCGCAAGGCCGAAGCCCTACGCGACACCGGGGCCAGTGTGACGGCGGTCCGCTGTCATCTGGTAACCCCAGAGCAGATCCTGCCAAACGTCCTTTGCCCCGTCCGATCAGCCGACAACTCAGAAAGCCTGTGTCGGATGGCCTGCGTCCCCTTCGAGTGGGGAGGAGTGTCCGGAATGCTGAAGGTGACTGTCCGCGATGATGCCCCAGTGGACTGCCTCCTGGGGAACGACCTCGAAAGTTTCCCCTGGGCAGCCGTCGAAAGAAGAGAGCACCTGGGGATGTTGGGCCTCCCTGAATGGGCCTGCATAACGACCCGGTCCATGGCCGCCCGCGCCATCTCCAGTCCCGAAGAACCCGAATGGCCAGAGCCTCCTCCCCCGATCGTCCCGGAGGGAGACGCCCTAAGTGCCAATCTCCCAGAACAAAACAGAGAAGAGCCCGTGCAACTCCAGGACCTTCCAGAACTGGCTCAGTGGCGACAGGAAGGTGGTCCCACCCAAGAACAATTCCGACAAGAACAGAAGACCTGTCCCTCCCTCGAGGGACTCAGGCAGCAAGCCCTCGCCCAGAGCACAGGAGACACCGCGGGGGCACACTGGATTTATTGGGACAATGACCTGCTCTACAGCGAGCAAAGAATTGCGGAGCTGGGGGCCAGTTGGGTGCTGGTGGTGCCCCTCCGCTTCCGAAGCTTCCTTTTGAACTTAGCGCACGATGTCCCTCTTGCTGGACACTTGGGACAAGACAAAACTTACAACCGCCTGGTAACACACTTTTACTGGCCCAAAATGCGAAATGATGTCTCCAACCACTGCCGGGCCTGCCCCACCTGCCAGGCCAGCGGGAAGAGCGGCCGAAAGATTAAAGCACCCTTGCAACCCTTTCCCGTCGTCACCACCCCGTTCGGACGGGTGGGAATAGACATTGGGGGGCCCCTAGACCCCTGAACGGCCCAGGGGCACCGGTTCATCCTAGTCCTGGTGGACCACGCCACCCGGTACCCCAAGGCCATTCTTCTTCGAACTGTGACAGCACCCGTGGTAGGCCGAGCCCTGATGGGGATCTTCTCTCGAGTGGGCTTCCCCCGGGAGGTCGTCAGCGACAGGGGCACGAACTTTATCTCAAAATACATGAGGTCTCTCTGGCAACAGTGTGGGGTCACCTACCGCTTCACGACCCCTTATCACCCACAAGGAAACGGACTGGTCGAGCGGTTTAACCGTACCCTCAAGGGAATGATCATGGGCCTGGAAGAACCCCTACGTCGCCAATGGGACGTGCTGCTCCCGTGCCTCCTCTTCGCCTATCGAGAAGTTCCCCAGAAATCCCTCGGCTTCAGCCCATTCAAGCTCCTGTACGGACACCCCGTCCGGGGCCCCCTCAGCCTGGTCAAGGAAGGATGGGAGATGGCCCCCCAGAAGATCCCTCCGGACGTGTACAAGTATCTCCTGACCCTCCGCAACCAGACCCGGCGATTCAGGGAACTCGCCAAAGCCAACCTTGAGGCCAGTCAGGAGGACATGAAGAAATGGTACGATCAACATGCCTCCTCCATCGAGTTCGAACCAGGCCAGCAAGTATGGGTGATGTCTCCAGTCGAACCTTGTGCCCTGCAAGACAAGTGGACAGGACCCTTCAAAGTGATAGAGCGCAAGGGTCCTGTCACCTACCTAATAGACATGGAGTCCCCCCAGAACCCGCTCCGAGTCCTCCACGCAAACAGACTCAAACCCCACTTCGTACGCTCGGAGCTCAGCCTACTAATGGCAACAGATAGTGGGACAGAAGAAGACTCCGAGCCCCTCCCGGACCTACTGAGGACCCGTGAAAAAGATGGCTCCGTGGACGGGGTCAGACTCTCCGAGGCCTTGTCCCCGGAACAACACCAAGACTGCCGGGCTCTCCTGCTGCAATTTTCGGATCTGTTCTCCCTCACCCCAGGGGTCACCCCCTGGTGCCTTCATGACGTGGACACCGGGGATAGTCCGCCTATTCGACACAGGGCGTACCGAGTGCCAGATAGGGTGCGCACCTGCATCCAGGACGAAGTCTCCAAAATGCTGGCGCTAGGAGTGATTGAGCCCTCCGACAGCCCCTGGGCCAGCCCAGTCGTACTGGTCCCCAAGGCTGCCGCCCCGGGCGTCGCCCCGAGCTCCGGTTCTGTGTAGACTATCGGGGCCTGAACGCTGTTACCCGAACCGACGCTCACCCCATCCCCCGGGCGGATGAGCTGATTGACCGCATGGGGGCCGCCCGATACCTGAGCATCTTCGACCTAACAGCGGGCTACTGGCAGATCGGCCTCACCCCCAGAGCCCAAGAGCGATCCGCCTTCTCCACCCCGGATGGCCACTACCACTTCAACGTGATGCCATTCGGCATGAAAAACGCCCCAGCTACTTTCCAACGACTCGTGAACAAGATATTGGCGGGCCTCGAAGAATTCAGCGCCGCCTACCTGGACGATATCGCTGTGTACAGTCGTCACTGGGCCGACCACCTTCACCACCTCAGAGAAGTCCTGCACGCCCTCCAGCGGGCCGGCCTCACCATCAAAGCCAGCAAATGTCAGATCGGCCAGGGGTCCGTGACCTATCTCGGACACCAAGTGGGGAGCGGTCTGGTGGCCCCCCTTCAGCTCAAGATCGCTGCCATCCAGTCCTGGCAACCTCCTGTCACCCAAACCGAGGTCCGAGCCTTCCTAGGGCTCACCGGATACTACCGGCGGTTTGTAAAGGACTAAGGCAACATTGTGGGGCCCCTCACAGAACTCACCTCCAAGAAAAACCCCAAAACCGTCAACTGGACTCCGGACTGTCAAGCGGCCTTCGAGAAGTTGAAGGCCGCCATGTGCACCGCCCCCGTGCTCCAGGCCCCCGACTACAGCCGGGAATTCATCATCCAGACGGACGTCTCCGATCATGGCGTTGGGGCAGTACTCTCGCAACTCAACGCTGAGGGAGTCGACCAGCCAGTGGCCTTCATCAGCCGACGCCTGCTGGCCCGAGAGCAGTGCTGGAGCACCATCGAGCGGGAGGCCTTCGCAGTAGTATGGGCCCTCAAGAAGCTCCGGCCCTACCTCTTCGGTACCCATTTCAGGGTACAGACAGACCATAGACCCCTGCAATGGCTGATGCAGATGCGGGGGGAGAACCCAAAACTGTTGCGATGGTCCATCTCCCTGCAGGGGATGGACTTCACTGTGGAGCATCGCCCTGGCCAAGACCACGCCAACGCAGACAGCCTGTCACACTTTTTCCGCCTCGGCGAGGAGAGTACCCAAGAAGATGGGTGACTCTCCCTGCCTTCAGCTGGGGGGGACGCATGTTGGACAGGCCTCGTGCACGGGCCGCTCCCTCCCCGCATAGGAAGACCCGAACACCGGCTCTCCCAGTGTCACCAGAAGAACCACCCCGACAACCCGCCGAAGCAACCTGCAACCCGTCCCCAACGGGACGCCTGCTCCCGAACACCACGTCATCGGCCGGCCAGGGCCACCTTCAGCAGCAATGCCCCGGCTCCGCCGCCATCTTGGACACTGCACCACGAGGCCGCGTGGCCTCAGCTCGACCCCAACCCAGGGCCTGGCCAGGCCCCGACATCGAGGCACCACCATCCACCCAGGAGGTGAAGAGACCACTTGGCAGGTCAATGGGAGAAAGGAGTGTCGATGGCTCTCACCCGCCAGGTGCCGATCGCCCCCGGCCTCCCCGGGTGCTGGCTCCACCCCCCTGCTGGGTGTCTGGACTCCCTCATCCCGGACCTCCCGACCTCCAAGCGCGAGGGTCCGGACATCAAAGGAGGCCAGACCTATAACTGGGGCAGCTCCAGAGCAGGAAGGCAGTTGTATCCTGGAGTCGAGAGACACCTTGAAGAACTCATCCTTGACGGACTGCTGGCGCTGCCGCAGCCCTGCCTTGTGAATCATCGATCCTGCCTGCTGGCGCTGCCGCGGCCCTCTGCAACCTACACCTTCGTCGGGACCTGCTGGCGCTGCCGCGGCCCATCCTTGTGAACCATCGTTTCTGCCTGCTGGCGCTGCCGTGGCCCTCTGCAACCTACACCTTCGTCGGGACCTGCTGGCGCTGCCGCGGCCCATCCTTGTGAACCATCGTCGGGACCTGCTGGCGCTGCCGCGGCCCATCCTTGTGAACCATCGTCGGGACCTGCTGGCGCTGCCGTGGCCCATCCTTGTGAACCATCGCTCCTGCCTGCTGGCGCTGCCGCGGCCCTTCTCAAGTGAGACTTGTCATCCTAGCCAGCTGGCGCTGCTGCGGCCCGACCTTCCAGATCTCCGAGCTCGAGGATTGTGAGCTACCCATCTTGCCACCCCGTACCAGACCGGTACCAAGACTGTCCCGCTACCCTTTTCCCCTCAGAGACTAGAATTGAGAGGACCCTCGTGTCCCGACCTCACTGTACTGTTGATACCTCTGCTTTAAGAATCGTATATAAAGAGTGTTGACCTCATCCTTGTGTGGTGTCCATCTGTGGGGGGGGAAGTTACTTGTCTGTACGATCGCTGGAGACGGCCCTCACCGGAGGCCTCTCCCCCTGTCCTCGGCCGACCCTCCAGGTCCCCGTCTAACAGCCAACCACTACATTTTCCAAAAATACCATTAGCGCTTTAATTGTCCAGCTTTCAAAAGAGAGAAATAACTCCAGGGAAAGCTGATTAATGAGACTACAGTTACTGTCAACATCATAAATCTGCAAACATCATAAAAAATGGGCAACGTCACCGCCGAGTAAACACGATCCAGGCGGGGACCAGTAAGCCCTATTCAGCCTTGCTTTGTCGGGCAAAGCTGCCGCTTACATTGTCTTTACTGAAGAGCAATGCCCAGCTATATGTACAGTGGAGTATAGCATTTCAAAGGCACAGACCGGTAACAGCATTTACACACAACATACAGAGGCTCCAGTTACACTTTCAAACTTAAAATGTTCAAAGATTAAGTGGGGGTACACTGATTGTAAACAGAAGTAAGCAAATAGAAAAAAAAATGGTGGGCGCACGCTTCTTTACTTTTGTTACAATTGCGGCACCCACACTTTATCTTTCAACATCTTAAGATAAAGCGCGGGCGCCGCGATTGCTACAAAAGTAAACTATTTGTTTACTTTTAAAGCAATTGCGGCACCCTGCGCTTTAGACTACGATTTTGGAAGCAAAAGAACTCAACCGCTTCTTCCATCTCAATTAAATATAAAGTACAGCTGCCAAAAAGCTCCCGGCCATAGTGACAAATCAATTTTGACGTCAGAAGAAGCAGGCGAGTGGCTTACTTTTATACACAGGGCTCCCCCTCCACAACTTAACTAAATACAGTCCAGCCGGGGCAAAGCGCCTGGCCGTATTCAGAAAGCGGTTTTAAGAGATGAGGAAGGCTTGTACCTTACTTATATTAACACTGAGCCCACTTAAACGAAGCGGCTAGAAAGAGAAACCATTAACTGCAGCTCAGCATGCTGGGCTGCCAAAAACGTAAAATAAAGTTCCCCTGAAACATACATCAAACAGAAAAGCGGATGAAAACAGTACTTAGGCGCTACTGCGTCCGAACAAAACAGAAGTCGGTATCGGATCAACAGCCAGTAAAAGCCCAGCAAACAAAAGGTATGCCAACGTTAAACAAATGGCGAGCAGCAGGACATATTAGCCGCCACTAGGCGGAGTTTCACTCAACATATAGATTACTTTACGTCTTGGAGAGACAGCGCATGTGCTGCCTAGACGAGGCCAAAAAAGGGTCAGTTTTCAGTGGGAAAATGTGGTGTGTGCATGATGCGTCTTGGGCCATTTCCTGATGTGAGCACCCGGCCCACCCACACAAGTGATGTACCAATTATAGGTCTCACTGAGCCATCGCATGCGCTGCTTGGAGAGACATTTAGTAGGTGAGTTTTCAAAGTGCTACTGGCTGGCCTAGCGCTTGCATTCACGCGAGCCTGCACGCGTGCAGCCGCCATCTGTCTCTTCCGTCACGGAGTTTCACTTTTGGCGCTGCTGCGCGCACAGCCGCCATCTGTCTATTCCGTCACAGACTTGCACTTTTGGCGCTGCTGCGTGCGCACCACTCGCTTGCGCGGCTGGCCGCTCACGTCATACTATTGAGAAGTGCACTGTACAGTTATACTGTTTTAACACGACTGCTCTTTGCTTCTGCTCTCTTTCTCTGTGAGAGGAATTTTTACAGATAGGTCACGTCAGTTCGTGTGAGCGAAACTCGCGTTGTAGCTGGCCGCGCGCCTTGTCACTTTCCCAGCCATGTGGCCAATGCTTGTCTACACAGACAGCTGCCTGTGACTCTGATCTCTGCACTGACAGCTGGTCTCTCTCTCTGCAGACAGCTTCAGGTCCCTCTCCGACCCCTGCACTGAACCCCCCTCCCTCTACTCAGTAAACAGACATCTTTCCATCATCTCGAACCGTTCATAAACATGCACTGGTCAGGAAACCTTAATGCACACATTTTCACAATTATCAATTTTGATCATTGAAATTTATGAGCATCTGTTCATACCGTTTATTGAAATATGTGACTGTTTACATTCAGCTCAAATCTTCGCAGCGCAGTCTTTTCCATTTCATTGATCACCATTTTCCCTTGCTAATTAGGACCATTTACCGCCTTTCCCCGCGCACATCAGCACGCGCAGACAGCGGCACGCTCTGTGAAGCCATTAGGATTTTCTGAATTACCTGACAGGTGATTTACATCCCGGCTTCAAGAGCGGCTCCTGTCTATTTCCTTCCAGCCACTTCCTCCTCGTACCCGCGCTCCCTGGAGCATTAGCTTTTTGGTAATTGGGACTTTAGGAATGACAGCATTCTCTGAAAATGTTGCCGGGGCTCAGGCGAGATGCTTAGAAAACAGCTAAATTTAACTGGCACGGCTCTCGCTGTAATGTTCCCTCACTCTTCTGGAGACAGGATTAGTGGACTTGGAAGCGGTGGCTTGTTCTATCAGAGGCCTCTGCAGAAAAGTAAACAAAAGGTCCGCATGCAGACTTTTACGACCCTGCCAGCCATAGAGGCGCTGCAGAGGGTCAGCCGCTACTCCAGCCCTCTGTCGCCTGAGCCCAGCACAATTATTTTTCATCTAATTGGTGTTTATGTGTATTTTGTGATGTTTGAAAACTGTTGCAGCTAGCACATATCCACATTTTATACTCAATCAATTAATCAATCAATCAGTCATTTGTTGAGCGTACTACATACCCGCAAGGGTCTCAAGGCGCAGGGAGGGGGGAGGGAGGGCGCTACTGATGGAACATCTAGGTCTTTGGTATCCTCCTGAGAGTCAGCAAGTCTTGGGTCTGTTGTAGGCTCAGTGGGAGGGTGTTCCATGTCTTGGCGGCAAGGTGGGAGAAGGATCTCCAACCGGTGGTTGTTCTTTGGATGCGCGAGATGGTGGCGAGTGAGAGGTTGGCGGAGCGTAGCTGGCGGTTGGGGATGTAGAAGGAGAGCCGTCTGTTGAGGTAGGCTGGGCCGGTCTTGTGGAGTGGAGTGCCTTGTGTGCGTGGATGAGGAGCTTGAAGGATATCCGCTTGTTGACGGGGAGCCAGTGCAGGTTTCTCAGGTGGGGGGTGATGTGGCCGTGTCGTGGTACATCAAGGATCAGTCGTGCTGAGGTGTTTTGGATGCATTGTAGTCGATTGATGAGCTTGTTCGGGGCTCCAGCGTAAAGGGCGTTTCCATAGCCGAGTCTGCTGCTGACGAGGGCTTTGGTGACTGTCTTTCTTGTATCTGTCGGGATCCATCTGTAGATCTTGTGGAGCATGCGGAGGGTGTTGAAGCAGGAGGAGGAGACGGCGTTGACTTGCTTGGTCATTGAGAGCCTTGAGTCGAGGATGATTCCCAGGTTGCGTGCAAGGTCGGTGGGGGTTGGGGCTGCCCCCAGTGCCGTATGGCCACCAGGAGTCATCCCAGGCTGACGGGTTGGAGCCGAGGCTGAGGACCTCCGTCTTGTCCGAGTTCAGCTTCAGACGGCTGATCTTCATCCAGACGGCGACGGCCTTCATTCCTTCATGGAGGTTTGCTTTGGTGGTGATGGGGTCCTTGTTGAGGTCGTGTTGCCGGGCAACATGTGCGAGCAGGGCCATGTAGATGTTGAACAGTGTCGGGCTGAAGGAGGATCCTTGGAGTACGCCGCAGATGATCTCGGAGGCTTCGGAACGGAACGGGGACAGGCGGTCGCTCTAGGTTCTGCCGGAGAGGAAGGAGTTGGTCCATTCCAGATCCTTGTCTCGGATCCCTGCGGCGTGGAGGCTTGCGCGTAGTGTGCGGTAGCAGACGGAGTCGAAGGTGGTGGGGAGGTCCAAGAGGATGAGTGCTGTAGTCTCCCGTTGTCTAGCAGGGTCCTGATGTCTTCGGTGGCAGCGATGAGGGCGGTCTCAGTGCTGTGGTTGCTGCGGAACCCTGACTGGGAAGAGTCCAGGATTCTGTTCTCTTCGAGGTATCGGGTTAGCTGTCTGTTAAAGATTTTCTCGATGACCTTGGCCGGGAAGGGGAACAGAGAGATGGGCTGGAAGGTCTTGAGGTCTCTTGTATCTGCCTTGGGTTTTTTGAGTAGGGCGTTGATCTCTGCGTGTTTCCAGCTCTCTGGGAGGGTCATGGTCTCAAGGGAGATGTTGATGATGTTGCGTAGGTGGGGTGCGATGGAGCTGCTTGCTTTGTTGAAGACGAGGTGCGGGAATGGGTCTGACGGAGAGCCGGAGTGGATTGTGCTCATGGTCTTGATGGTGTCATCGACGCTCACGCTGGTCCAGGCTAGCAAGGGGACGTGGTCGATGGTGTGCGGAGGGTCTGTTGTGTTGCTGTCTGTTGGGGCTGTCTGGGTGTTGAAGCTGTCGTGGATGTCTGCTATCACATGCGGTCTGCTGACAAATGTGCATTTATATTTAGTTGCCTGTAGGGTTTTAGCAGCTGTATATAAACTAAATACACTCCTGTAAACATAAGCATTGCAATGCAAATATTAGGCGTATGAACAGTATTCTAAGTAAATCTGGCTCCTTTTTATCTCCCTGTATCTTCAATCTGTATAAATATTTCCTTGGCAGCCACTCAAAAGAAGACCTGTTTTTGTATTATTCCGTTTTTTTGAACAATTGTTTTCATTACTCGGCCCCACAAGGTTTCACAGCTTAATCCTAAAATCTCATCTCAAGGTTGAGTAGGTGGAATTCAATACATTCACAGCCCCCGGGGCAAAGGAAAGAAAAATAACCCCGTTTCTGCAATATTACTAGTGTTGTAAATGTATTGGCATTTATATAGCGCACTACTTACCCGTAGGGTCCCTAGGCGCTTCGACCGCTGTGAAACCCTTCCTGGCTTCCCTGAGAGATGGTCCCTTAATGGGTATCTCCAGGGTGAGACCAGGCATCCCCGGCGGTCTGGTGGGGCCGTTAGTGAAGATGAGGCAAGCTAATGCCCAGAGTTGCCGAGTGTGATCGCTGATCAGAGTGGGCACCGAGGCGAGAGAATTATCGAGTCCGCTGACCCTGGTCCAGAAACCTGCCGCGCCGGAATCGAACCCTGGTCCCGGGCCGTCCTCTGCTCTCGGGTCTGCCGCCTCTAACCAGTGAGCCACACTACTTCACTCCAGCCGTCACTGGGGTCCCTGGAGTTGGGAAGCAGATTGTTTTCCGTCTTTATTTCTTTGAAAGAAACCAGTAAAAACTGTGAGGCCTGCTTGTGACTCAACACCTTCGAGAAATGTTATAAGTTTGCAAGTTTTCATTATTATATCATGGCATTTTGTGAACTATGTGTAATCAGCTTCACAATAGGTGGATGTCAGTTGGCTGTCACGTCATTGTATTGTCTGGATCATGCTGGAAAAAACATAATCTGTCCTTTGTTTCTTTTCTACACAGAGCGAGACAGATTTGAACATAAACATGTTTCTACCTCTCTCTCTCTAACTCTCTCTCTACCTCTCTCTCCTCTTTCTCTATCTCTACCTCTCTCTCTCTCTACCTCTCTCTACCTCTCTCTCTAGCTCTCTCTCTACCTCTCTCTCTACCTCTCTCTACCTCTCTCTCTAGCTCTCTCTCTACCTCTCTCTCCTCTTTCTCTATCTCTCTCACCCTCGACCTCTCTCTCTACCTCTCTCACCCTCGACCTCTCTCTCTACCTCTCTCTCTCTCGACCTCTCTCTCTACCTCTCTCTACCTCTCTATCTCTCTATCTCTCTCTCTCTCTCTCTACCTCTCTCTCTACTTCTCTCTCTCTACCTCTCTCTACCTCCCTCTATCCCTCTCCACCTCTCTCTACCTCTCTCTCTACCTCCCTCTCCACCTCTCTCTACCTCTCTCTACCTCTCTATCTACCTCTCTCTCTACCTCTCACTCTCTACCTCTGTCTACCTCTCTCTACCTCTCTCTCCTTCTCTACCTGCCTCTCTCTATACCTCTCTCTCTACCTCTCAACATCTCTCTCTCTACCTCTCTCTCTACCTCTAGCTCTCTCTACCTCTCTCTCTCGCGACCTCTCTCTCTACCTTTCTCTCTCTCTACCTCTCTCTCAACCTCTCTCTCTCTCCCTCTCTCTCTACCTCTCTAACTCTCTCTCTCTACCTCTCGCTCTACCTCTTTCTCTCTCTAACTCTCTCTCTTTACCTCTCTATCTCAACCTCTCTATCTCTCTCTCTCTCTCTGCCTCTCTATCTCTACCTCTCCTCTCTCTCTCTCGCTCTACCTCTCTCTCTACCTCTCTTTCTCTACCTCTCTCTCTCTACCCCTCTCTCTACCTCTCTCTCTCTAACTCTCTCTCTTTACCTCTCTATTTCTACCTCTCTCTCTCTCTCAACCTCTCTCTCTCCCTCTCTCTCTACCTCTCTACCTCTCTACCTCTCTCTACCTCTCTTTCTCTACCTCTCTCTCTCTACCTCTCTCTCTAACACTCTCTCTACCTCTCGCTCTACCTCTCTCTCTCTCTCTCTAACTCTCTCTCTTTACCTCTCTATCTCGACCTCTCTATCTCTCTCTATCTCTCTCTCTATCTCTCTCTCTCTCTCCCTCTCTCTGCCTCTCTATCTCTACCTCTCCTCTCTCTCTCTCTCTCTCTCTACCTCTCTCTCTACCTCTCTTTCTCTACCTCTATCTCTAACTCTCTCTCTTTACCTCTCTCTCTCTACCTCTGTCTCTCTACCTTTCTACCTCTACCTCTCTATCTCTACCTCTCTATTTCTACCTCTCTCTCTCTCAACCTCTCTCTCTCTCCCTCTCTCTCTACCTCTCTCTCTCTCTCTTCCTCTCTCTACCTCTCTTTCTCTACCTCTCTCTCTCTACCTCTCTCTCTAACTCTCTCTCTACCTCTCGCTCTGCCTCTCTCTCTCTCTAACTCTCTCTCTTTACCTCTCTATCTCGACCTCTCTATCTCTCTCTCTCTCTCTCTCTCTCTCTCTCTCTCTCTCTCTATCTCTCTCTCTCCCCCTCTCTCTGCCTCTCTATCTCTACCTCTCCTTTCTCTCTCTCACTCTACCTCTCTCTCTACCTCTCTTTCTCTACCTCTCTCTCTCTACCCCTCTCTCTACCTCTCTCTCTAACTCTCTCTCTTTACCTCTCTATTTCTACCTCTCTTTCTCTCTACCTCTCTCTCTCTCTACCTCTCTGTCTCTACCTTTCTATCTCTACCTCTCTCTCTCTACCTCTCTCTACCGCCTTTGGGACCTTATAAGTGGTTAGACATGCAACAGTTGATGTTGTTGCACCAACGCTATTGTTGTATTAATTTAACCTAGATTTTATGCGCATGAATACGGATGTCACATGGGAGTACCGCCCTTTCAACCACAGTCACACTCTTTCACTATACCACTACACGCTCTCTACGGCAAATGTTTAAGACCTACTATGCTTCACCTATTTAGTGTCTACAATCCAGTGTTCAGTCATACAACTGCACCAAAAAGCAATAAAGGATATTTAGACATGTCACTATATTTTCACTTAACCACACGTACACTTTACTACTCACAAATTCACTCTGATAGCGAACATGTCACCATTACACCAAGTCACTATTAGCATGTCCACTTTTCCACTTTGGCTAGTCACCAACCCTCGGCATTTATAATAAGAACCTCTTGCAAATGCACCTTTTTATGTTTTTCGTCCAGCCCTGAAGATTCGCAGTATGTTCCCTGCGATGAAACACGTGTTGGCATTAACAAAGGAACAATAAACCAATGATTTAACATCAAGAACAGAACATTTCTCTTTCTTTTTTCGGAACTTTTGTACCTGAACCTGGAGTAACTGATTCTCAAAAAACGATTCCTAAAGTGTGGATATATACTAACTGAAGTTCTTTTGCTATATATGTCATTTCTTTAATGTTTCATATACTTGTATAGCGCAGGGGCATTGCTGTGTTATTGTTTTACATTGTGCCTCTTCCTACACTCTCCTCTTTTCTCTCCCAGTTTCCACTCTCTTCCTTTTCTCTTTATTTCTTCTCTTCCTGTAATACTGCATACTTGTTCTTTCCATATCCCTCATTCTACGCACTATCCCCTTTTTCACCACCTGGCCTGTTTTTAAAAGCATCCCATTCTCACCACTTTTGTTGTCTGCGAGTCTCACCTTCTCATCTCTCCCTTTTATGTAATTTTTCTTCTTCGCTGTCCAACTATCTCTTCCATTAGCCATTTACTGAGTTCCCCTTTTTTGTTTATTCCTTTCCTACTCTCCAATGGTCTCATACTTCCAGCCTCTTTGACTCACTGCACAATCCCTCGCATTGACTCTGTTAATTTACTTTTGCAAAAGGTTCAGTCATTATTATGTGGTTCACAAGATGAAGAATTTGCCCTGTTCTCATCGTCCCACACAGGTCTACCTAAAAGTGCTTCAATGCACTCAGTATTAATGTTCATATTCATGTATAATGGAAGACTCTGTCGTTGTACATCCGACCCTAGGACTCTTCCGAGCCTCTCTCTTCATTCAGATCAGCATCCCAAAAGCAAGTGACAGGATGTCTGCGTACTATATCAAGGTTCACAATAATAATGCATCCAATACACTGACCTAACCACTACATTGCAGAGTAAATATTTACTATCCTTATGTTCACAGTTATTTTCCTATACATTTTATACACAAAAAGAAGAGGCGAGGTACACCTAGGAGGTATAATGACAGATGCTATTACCCTCTCTGATAACCCGTTTATGGGTAAAACGTGCCCTGACCCACTAATAGAGGCATGCTGCATCATAGGGTGTGCTACAACACCCCCTTTGCAGCCAACGCTAAGGGTGAAGCAATGTTTTGTGTTTTTTTGTTTCAAATAAGCATTCAAAGGGACCCAGAGTGCAATGTTGTATTGAAACTACCTTAGGAGTGTCCATATCTATTTTGTTCTGGGCCTCCTAGGCAGGGTTAAACATGTTCCATGAGATAGTATTGGGGTAATATGCCCTGTTATCTCTTATGCTGTCCACATGTTTCGGCCAGTCATCTATCACCACTCAGGGTCATTGGCCTTCATCAGGACTAAGATCACTACAGTCACGATCATCATTACCTGCTTCCTCGAATTATTAATATACTTGTTGATGTAAATTCATGCAATGAACTCACTTTGCACTTTTGTGGAGTTTGATTGATATTGTTATTTGCTTTACAGATAATTCCTGGTCTTATGAAAAAGAGGCTGAATACATGTGGTCCTCGCAATCAAACCAAGTAAATTGCAGTCAAATGCTACTATAATTGATCGTGTCATGCACAATAATACTTCTCTGACCAATATGACCATTTCAGTCTGAAATGCTAAACAACACACTTGCACCAACATGGTGGAGTTAAAGAATACCATTGGGATTGAGACTATTGCTTCTTATCCTTTACTTATATTGATACATGCAGTCATCATCTGTTTATCTAAAGCATCTGTTATCTATGAGCCAAAATGTCATCCAAAAGAAAGCTAACCTGTTTCTAAAGGCTCATTATAACCGATTAGGACAGTGCTTGTTATTATTAGTATAACTTATCTTTAGGTTAACCGGGATTCAAACCTTCGAGCACAATGACATAACCCCACATCTTAACCTCGCTGTCAATGATGGTTGTGCATCCATGGTCATTTCAAGGTAAATAATACAGTTGAATGCCCCAAACAGGGTGGAGCAAATGTTTCACAGTCAGCCAGTTGCTCCGAAAGCAATACTCAGACCCCCTTAGTCCAATGTCAGCCCCCAGCACTTACTTCATCAAGGGACCGACACCTCCAGAGAGAACCGCTCAGCACCCTCCAATAATGGTTATTATTGCTTCAGCTTGACCTATTGGAAGCGGTCATTGTGGCGGTCCCCTGTTACACTGCGTGATCACATGGATGTGCTTTCCAGTCAGAAAGTGAGACTGTTGACCCATCTAACAATCAAATTCCTGTTTGTACGTCTGACCAGGTTTATTGCGATCAAAGCATTTACAGGTAATGTGCGCATTGTTAAAGCTGAGAGGGTTAAACTCTTATGTGGAGACTCCTACATGTATCTGCTCCTTCCTTATCACCATAATTTGTGTTATTGTAATGTGATAGTTAGTGAGAAAAAAATAATGTTCTTAAATATTGTACAGGCTGTGGTGTGTGATGTCTTCAGCCCCCTTTATTATGGTCAAAATACTGAGGTATATCTCCACACATGTTGTGGAGATATATATGTGGGAATGCTCAGAATATCACTGCCTCCGTTACTTCTGCTCATCTTAGATCCGATGATAGCAAAATGTCTACATACCGCCAGTGGATATTTGAGGTGTCCCAGGGGAATGTAGGGGAAGATTAGCAAGGGCAATATCTCTGCTTTAGCGGCATGTTTTGCCGCTAAAGCTGCGATATTTTTATTGCCCTATTAGCACACTGTCTCTAACAGCGATTAGCGACAGCTTTTAGGCGATAGCGACCGGTTTGGGACGACGTGGAAAGTGTGCGTACCCAAACTGTTAGCGACTAAAAGCAGTTGCTAACACAGCTATCGCCTATTAGCAAGGCAGGCTTAGCGATATAAAAAGTCATGCTAAGCGCGAGTATCGCTATAATCTAACGGCCGCTAAAAACATGACTTACCTGTTTATCCAATGGGAGGTGGATTGTCAGGTTAAGTCCTCATTGGCATTAATATTGCTGGATTTCCAGCGACATTCACACATTTCGCTGCTAGCTCCGGATATTTTAGCACAATGGAGAAAAACGTTGCTGATAGCATGTTTTCTCCGCTAACCTATCCAGCGATAAAAAAAATGTGCTAAACGCATTTTGCGATAAATATCGCTATTCCTTGGTAATATGCCCTGTAGTTATCCTTGTTTGGGGTGTATCATGCATACAAAGGAAAAATATATTTCTACACTTAAATGTCTGAGTTGTAACTCATATGTGTGCAGGGTAGTCACTACAATATTTACCTCATATGCAATTGAGGTGGTGCCAGGAGATGGCATTCAATCCTTTCTCATGGCACCACATCCTATAAATCCATCTCCATTCTTGTTTAAATAGAAAGTTATTAATATCTCTCTCATTGTGAAGGATTTTGGGTCTATATAATACAGTTCACATAAGGCCATTCGCAGAGTGGTTTATCCAAAGGAAGTGTGTAGTATGTTTTATCAAAAATGTCTAACACTCGCATTGCTCTTATGTTCCATGATCCTTATTTTGACCTTGTTGTCAAACCAAACTCAAAAGCTGCTTATGAAATAGGTTTGTTGTTTTTATATCCTATTTTGAAATATATGGCAAAACTACATATAATTGTTTTCAAGTTAAAGTCGGGTTTGGAAGTAGGTGCTCTAGTAGATACTAAAAAGGTCAAATAAAGGATGTTCACTTCATGCCCAAATCCACCGCGAGCCCAGGGAGATCTGATGAACATGGACATTTGTTTTCCTTGAGTATCCATAACAATGTGAGGCACTCTGTAAGGTTTTTTACACAGTAAATATGAAGGGGCTTCCAAAAGTCCTTCTTAACCTGCATCTCTCCTAGGCCCAAGAACTCAAGAATGCATCTGGAAAATGTCTATAATTCATGATATTATTATCCTGGATATTAGAACACTGAATATTCATTTGAAATATTTTGGAAAAGGAGTCAAGCAAGAGGTATTGACAAATGCAATCAAATTTACTGTTTCGCATATGTCCATAAACTGGACTTTAGAAAAGTTAATACACCATTACAAATACATATATAGTTGCATGCCCATAAAATGATCCCTGGTGAATGAAGTTGGACAATGTGACAATTAACCTTTACCAGAGAAATGCATGTAAACAGGCAACGGGATGTCCTTTCCGCGGTCAGTCCATCCATATAAGCGCTGCATTGGGGTAGGTGGCAGTGGTCCAGCCAAATGAGATGAAAGACCAGTTCCCACATTACATACAATATTACCTTCCTAGAGTGAAAATGAATTCAGTTCTTGAGAGCCTTCAAACAGTAAGTAGTATTACTCTTCTTCCAACATATGTGCAGGTAATACAATTTTCTTAAAAATCTTTTAAGTCCCAAAACAAATTACAGAATTGATGTGGGTTTTAATAAATCATTCCAAAATTAAACCATTAAAAGACATGTATGGTTCCCTTTGTCCAGCAAGGAGTCCCTTGTGCCAGCTGCTGGCAGTTTCCCTTAAACTATTCTCGAACACAATGGTTTTATTTACTTTGAATATAGTTTACATGTGTATAGAGCTGTGGTTGGATGCTCAGCAGCATCTACTTTAAAACACACATTGAACAGAAGAAGCTTGAAGCACTTCATATACAGCTGCCAATCTGCATCCAATGCGGCCGAGGTGTGGTGTCCTAGACTCCGAAATATTGGCTTTGGCTCAAGTTGCCAATTAAAACTTGTACAGGATACAGTTACAGGAATATCTATTGATATTTTGACTATTTATTGTTGCGTTACATTTCTCTCCCTACCAACATTCTCCCTGTCTTTGGATTTAGGTCACTCTTCTCTCCAAGTCTCAGGCTTGTGCTAATCTACCTACTTTTACTATGCTTTGTCTGCTCATTTAATAGGATTTCTGTTTAATCAAAGTAGACAAAATGTGCAAAGATACACCTAGCATGTGCTATATTCTGTTGAGAGGTGCATTTTGATCATGACAGGCACTATCAAGGGTCTCAACAAATGTGGCAGAATCTCATTCACCCTTCAAGATCTACATCCCGAGTTCTCTGTCGAGTGGTAAACTTGAGCACAATCTATTTGGTAACCACGAACAAGATCTACCAGTTACGTAACAGCAGCAAACCCATTGACACACTGCCACTATCTACTATTGCTTCTTATGATCTCAGACTCCCTTTATACCCATATCCAGCAAACTCCATCACTTGTGCTGTTTAGAAAAGAGGCCAGAGCATCCTCTTCAAGCACCACTTCATCCAAGTGCAATCATCTAAGTCGGAACATCATCTTATGATCCCTTTTGTGGTGTCCCCATCCCGCCCACCACCCACATACCCAGTTCTATCTCATTTAGACCTTTAATTCATGTGGCCCTGTGATTGTGCCTTTCCTCTTATACGTTCTCTGCAGTGCCCAGGTTGGAAAACACTGAGCAGGTAGGCTAGCTCATTTGGGGGTCAAGATTTTAATATGTTCATTCTACCAAAGTCCTTTCCTAACATCCGAGTCCTGGTCCATCTTGGGCAAATTTCCCACTGTGTGTTTCTGGCTTATACCTTGAATCCATGTATAATCATTCAGGTACCACAAAACCACTCTCTGCCCTTCTTGTACCAAATTCTGGCATTGTTGCTTAACAATGTAGGCGATGTTCTCTGAGCCTTTATTGTGGGCTTGTAAGCGTGGCCTGAATATAACCATCCACTAAGCATCCCACCTTCCACCCTAGTAACAAGGCACTGATCAACATCCTGTGACGTGTTTTGGAGGATCAAATGCCACAAGATTTGTTGTCATTTCTGAATATATGTGGGTGCACGTGGTCATGATGCGACCCTAACATCGCAAGGCTATGGCAATGAATATTCCAATTGTTAATCATTCACAGGTAAATAGTGTTGATTAAAAGACCAGGGCGTCTGTTTTTGGATTCCGTGCAGCTAGGAGTGGAGTTAAATCTTTGTCTTCGCATGCTCATTTTTGTTGAATGCTGGGTTGTAGTGGATATCCCGGTCAGTTTCCATCACTGTACCAATTGAGTCGGGATAGATGGTTTGGTTTATCGGTGGCCACTGTGGAGCCCTTTCCAGAAGTCGCTGCAGCTTCTGGTACTGGCTTTTGGATTTGTAGTTAACCCTCTTCTTTATCCAGACCCAGAGGGCTCGGTTGTCAATAATTGCTTCCTGCAAAAATAAAGGAAAATAAATATTCTTAAAAAATAAGATGTTTTCCCTTCACATTGACCTCAGGAAAAAATGTATGAATGGGTGACATGATTATTTTTGCTTTTTTATCAAGAGATGCAAAGAATATTGGGTCTAAAATCACAGAAATGGGTTGACATTTATATGTACAGGAAGGCTTATCTATCTGCAAAAGGAATCTGCCAATTTAAGTTTGCAAACTGAATATAGCTTTCAGCTGGTGCAACATATCCAGTACATGATTCTGGTGAAAATATTAGAAAACAATAACCATGGAACATTTTTATTTACAATAAGACTGCAATATTTTTAAAGTGCATTTGAAGTCTTGAAACAGCCCAGAAAGTCAAACCTAAGCAAAATTAACTGCTTAGAAAAAATAGTGACTTCTTTGGTTTGTTTATTGGACTCTAGATCCAATTGCTAAACTTTCTTTCTACAACCACAAAACCTTGAAGGTCGCTTCAGTAACTAAGGGAAAAGTCAGTGACTAGGCACATTGATCAGAAACGGTATGAGTACTCACCTCAACCCCGTAGCATACAAAGAAGAGGACGACCACAGCGATGAACAAGTAAAACCTCCAATGCATGGGAACGCAGGCGAGCTGCAAACAAGAACAATGAACACCTTTATAATACCTTTCAATATAGTCTGATGTACACCACCTTTTCCTAATCAGTATTTAATTGCCATGGTACCATCTGTGGAAAACTGTCCTTTTTTAATTGTCAGTACCTTGTGGCCTGCAAAACAAGGGGACCCTCCTTCAAATTAAAAGTTGTAATTTAACTGGATCAATTCTCAGATGGATTTTGCTGCTGATCAGTTTAAGTTTGTATAAGTTTCTAAAACTAAAAGAAAAAACACGTTTCAAGTGCCATGATAGTCCATTAAATGTTTACTTATGACTCCTCTCCAAAGTTCTTGGATCCCCTAATGCCATAGGGGTACAGAAACAGGAGCAACTCAAATTCAATGATCAGATTACTTTTTTAATTTAGTGAAATGGACCAGTCATAATTCTAAGTCAAGGCACAAAGTAGAAAAATCAACTTAAATTGCGTTTGTTGGCACCATAACCGTGGACTGAAAAACTCCAGAATGTCACTATCTTTCATTCCTTGCAGCCCAGGAGGCCACACCAACTTTGAATTAGCTGGGACTGAATCCAATCGTTGGGGAATCATTAAGCCGCAGGAGCTGGGTATGTGCAGAGCAGGACTACTGGGGTCGGGTGGGGAGGGGGCGTGGACGGTCCACTTAATGTTAGTTTCATTTAAATATCAGTTGTGTTCTGATCAGTGAATTTACCACTTGCTACTCCCTAGCATTCATGAAGTGTATTGCATGAGGGTGGCAAATGGTCTGTTTGAGGATAGCAGGACGCAGTAGAGGTGTAACTGTAAAGCATGGATTGTGCTGCTTACAATGACCCCTGGCCAGCCACTCATCCTCAACAGCTGTCTACCACCAGCTCCTTGGAATCCCCAGACTGGATTCCAGTAGTGGAAGCATCCCAGTGCCCAGAAACAACATCTTGTTGCCAGGAACATTACACCATAGAATAGAACCCCCCTTCTTCATAGAGAACATGAAAATCCATGCAAGCAAGAGAACACTGGTTTTGCGTACAAATGTAATCTGTGCTGTCCTGTTCTCCAGTTCTCCCTATGTTCACCCTCCATAAGTGCTTTTTGCTGCCTCACCTAATAGGCTTTTAGTCTTGTATGTATATATGGTTCTGTATGTAAGTATTGATGAAGAGTGAAGCTGGCTGGGGAGAAACAGGACTCTGAAAATTCTAGGGGCAGAAATCTATATCTTTTTGAGTTACAGAATTACAAACCACATATTTACAATTATATTATGTGTCACATATTTACAGTTTAGGCACACGGAGAATAAGGGCCTTATTTCACGGTTGGCAGCGAGCATGCCAAACCGACGGTCTAAACGCTATTTAGAGTTGGGCAGACTGATGTTTCTGAAGTGGTTTCCCCGCTGACTTTGCCATGGGAGTACTTACTCTGATGGGCTAGCGGAAAAGGGACCATCAGAGTAAGAACCTTAGACCACCCGCCCTATTTAGAGCAGACAGCCTGATGCATTTTCTTTCCTTCCATCACTGCCAGAACAAACCTGGGCGTTTCAAACTCTAAAAAAAGAAAAATGACACCCACAACCTGGAGGAAGACTCTCAGATTTTGGAGTATTGATTTTATCTCTATTTGTCTTTGTCATTAAGATACTCCAACTTTTGGAGTTTGTTTTTGACTTTCGGTGGCCACACACAAACCTGCAGTGCCTTCGGAGGAATTGCCATGACAACAGTTACTCTGAAGGCATTGATATCTTCTCTTGGCTGGCGGCGATCTCAAAATATCACAGACTTCTGCCCATCAGGGTGGTGGACGTAATGTCCTCTGCCACCATCACGAACAGCCTAAAGACAGTTATACACTAAATTGTGCACTACGTAATATACCCAAAAGACACAAAGTTCATTGAAGGCCTCACACACAGATCTTCAGGTTTCATTGTTGTTGACTTAGGAAATAGGGCACATCTCATCCCATTACTTGATATTCTAATGAGTATGTATCAAAGAAAGTCTTGCATCTGGTTTGCCTTCCCCACCCAGGTCACATTGATGGATATAACATTAATGGAAATCCAGTGCTTTCCTGTCTATGTAGCAGCTGGGTATTGTTAGGGTCTGGGGTTTTTTAAAGCAAAACCTAGCTAGAGAGTAAAAGAGTAGTGAACAGAGGCATGGCAGCAAGGCAAAGGTAAGGATCCCTCACAAAGAAGCAAAAAGTTAATGGCAATGTAGAGGCAGATTTAACAAACATGTTGTGCTGGGTTTGTGGCACAAACATGATAAAAACAACACAAAAGGTTTTTTTTAAATTTACTTTCGGGCGCAAAACTTGTTTTGTCCTGGAAAATTGCATCAATGGGGCAGTCCATATGTGGTGCACAGGCTTTCCCATGCAACCATCCAATATTTTTAGCGCAAAACACCATCTACTTACAATGGCAGACAGAGTTTTGTGTCAACAAGTAACACTACTTTGAAGCCGGTGTTAAAACAGAGGAATGCCTTTATTTCTCCCATCGTTTACCACGTTGCATGTGTGCTGTGCTGTTCTTTACGCAGAGTAGAGGGCTGGGCAACTCTGTTATAACCACCTGTTTTTTTGGAAAATGGCTATGGTTTTCTGGATATGGTGACTTTTTTTATATTACAGGCCTGGTAGCTGGGCTGCTAACCTTACGCCCAAGCTGATCAGTTGCTGTCAGTTTATTTAACCAACTGTCGCACTATGAAAATACATATTATGGAACCAACCGCTGTAAGGTCAAAATACGTAAATGACTTACTAGGTCAGGGTTGATACCGTCTCTGCTCTGGTTTAAAAATATCTGTGTTTAATTAACAATTGCGGATGTATTCTATTGGCTTTTTATATTGTCCCTCTCTCCTGGTTCTGTCCTTCTCTTTTCCAACTTTTTTCCCCACTTCTTCTTGATACTGGGGTAATTCCTTCTCCCTCCTTTAAGATGGCCACCACCCTTCCCATGTCGGGACTTGGCTTTCAGTGGCCCTAGACACGCATGCACCACCACGCTGACTTCAGTTTTTTTAACCAGCGTTCAGGCACGCACATTGATTGTAGGTAACGCCGCTGTAGCAAGGAGCGACACACAGCTGCTGCTTCCTTCCCGAGGTTCAGGAACTCAGACAGCCAATTGCAGCTGTGGATTTCTGCCCGATTAGGTACGACTGCTTGCCACATTTAGCTATCTCAACCCAGTGGTCCCATTCCACCTTCCCCATTTTAACTTTTTCTCGTTACTTCTTGACCCTGCCAATCCCACCAGCCGCATTGGAAACCAACATCCACCCGGACCCTAATCCGCTCACGTCTGTACCTTGCGTCACTGATGCCGTAAGTTACTGCTGGTAAGGACAACTCCTATCTCTTCACCCAGCAGCAATAGAGCTTATGGTCATTGCCGGCTTGCTCTTAATTTTTTATTCCTTCCTTCCCAGGATTTCTGTTTGGTTCCATTGGACACCTTAACGTTAGATCCTGCGCGGCCACGGCAGTCCCCACCTTGGACATCGCCACATTGCTTTCCTTGCTCCCATTCCATTTACATTGTTCTCTTTCTCAGGTCAGCACCTTATCCTTGCAGTCCTGGCATAGCGACTCGCCCACTCTACGCACACAGTAGGGCCTGTTAATTTTGCTTCATGTATGTGCATGTCCCATGGTTGCAAGAGCAATGTTTTCACTTAAATTAACATTGGATGCATGTCATTCATCCAGCAACAGGCATGGCATGAGAGGCAGTCGTTTTCCATCTTAATTAATTTCCTTACTAATCGTCATCTTCTTTTCTCTCCCTCCTTCCCCCCCTACTTTTTTCCACTCCTCTTGCTCTCTTCCTCTTTTCTCTCAAACTCTTTTTTCAACATACCATGTGTATTTGTAAAGCGCACAATTACCCGTAGGTGTCTTGGCACTGAACAACAGATGTTTATTGTTACCCAACTCAATGGTACTCATTTTTATCAACCTCAGATGGAAGAAAGGACCCGCCGGGATTTGAACCTGTGACCATGAGGTCGAACACAGGTCCCTGCAGTGGCTGCTTTAGGCCACTGAGCCACCAAAACCGGCTGGGTTTGGTGGCTCGGGCATTTCTTGTCTCAGGCATATAATTTAAGTTCTGATGATGGTCCCCAGATCTTATTGAGGGATTGAAACGCCATCGACAGAGTACCATGACTATTGCAAATGTTCTGATAAGGATAGCTTTGGTACCTTATGAAATAGATCCACTAACTGTTTATTATTTGTGGAGTTACTTCGCAAATGTCTGAGCTGTGCTAATTTAACTGTTTGTTGTCCTGTTTTCGTCCCACTTTTCGTGTTTGTTTTTTCTCAACTTTTATTAAATCCATGAATAATTTGATCTTATATAAGTTGCTATAGAAATTATTTGATTTTGACGTACATTGTTGAAAATATTCCTTCGGAAGGGACCGTTTATTCCGCCATAAATAACCACACCGTTGGAGACCGTGGTCTGTAACAACACGTGCTGTACTGTACAGCACACATCCAGCATGGATTGTTTTTAAAGTTAGTCTGAGCATAGTGTTTGTACTGAAAGGGTACACTATGGTACAAAGTACTATGCACTATACTAGTGCACTATGGTTCAAAGGTGTGCGAGTGGTGCTTTGCACCCCGATTGTGTGACCTCACTTGAGAGCAAGGGCGAGAGCGCCATATCTCCGTAGTTACTGTGCTGTCTTCTCTCCCTCTTGCGCAGTGCAGCAACTTTGGGTGGTGCGCTGTATCGTGTGAGAGTTTTGTAAATATGACCGTAGGGTCTTATGTATAAAGGCATTTTGTAGTAGATAAAGGAGTATTCCTGTAGAACCAATTTACAATCTTTTAAATATCTTTGTAAATTGGATTCAAAACATTTAAAATGGAAAATAAATAGAAATATCAATTTACAGAAATTAGCAACAGAATGGTCGGAGTCCTAATTGCACTTTTAGTAACAAAGAGTTGGACGTTTCAAAGTGAGTCACTAAGGAATGTAAGAGTGTGTACAACAGTGAATCTGTAGCAGTACTTCTCATACTTATAACTGCTTCAGTGAATCATCCCCTTATGGTTCTCTCATGAGGTGAGTCAAAAGACCTGTCAGAATTGCAAGTGAGTTGGGGTAGTTCTGAAGTTGACTGAGACGACGTTCCAGATCCTGGAATGGTCAGTCTTCTGGAGATGACCTGTCTTCTAGTGTTAAATTTATTTATTTTCATCTTTTACCTTCTTGTCCAGTGATGCCCTGCGTTTTATTGTAGCATAGTTACTTTAAGGTGGGCAGGAAACGATTCAGAAGCAGGCCAGAGAGATTGCTCGTGGCTTAGATGAATTCAACCATTCCATTCATCACATTGTATTTAATGCCCCAAGTATAACTGGTATGTCCAGACCTGGGTCCATTGCTTAATTTGAAATGAAATTAACTGGAACCAAGCTATAACTGGCTGATGAGTCCTAACCAGGGTGAAACTGGTCTTGGGTTGCTTGTGTTCTGGTTCAGGGTGGACCAGGCATGGAAGTTCAGGCTGGGCTCTTGCCTTTGTGTAAGGGTCAAGACTACTTTGCATATGATTGAGGCCAAACTGAGGTGGCATGATGGGAGAAAAATTATGGACTGGGATGCTGCCTGAGTGAATGAATGTGGCTGAGATTAATTCAAGGATTCCATCCATCACCTTGTTTTGATAGTTATTTTTACTTATAGGCTGGGGAATATGGTTGAACATCATCAGGGCTTTCTTGGGATGTGCTGCAGTTCGGGCTGGACTGTTCCCATGGGGCACAGGGTCAAGACTGATTTGGATATGGCTGGGTTCAAACTGGAAGGGCATGGTGAGCAAAATAAATGATGGATTTAGGCCCAGATCTCTGAACTGGGGTGAATGTATGACATTGTTCTGCATTCTGTCCATCAACTGTTGTTTTTGCAGAGTATATGATGGCTTCACATATGGGCAGTGTGATGTCAGGAAGACCCTAGAGCAAGATGTTTCCACCATCACGGGGGGTGAGAGAAGGCAAATGCTTCGACTTCTGTGCTGAAGTTGGTTTCCAGAAGGAAAGTTATCACTTGCTTTCGGGAGGAGAGCGGGTTCCTGGCTGTCTTGGTTTTCTTGTTCTTTGAAGATGTTATTAAGGGTATATCCAAGTGATTTTCCCTTGCGATCCAGCTGAAGCCGCAATCCTTCCGGGTTCCTTTTGGAGAGCCAGGAGTGAGTATGTGGTGGTTTGTTGCTGTTGGCAAACAAGGGGATTTCTGTCATGGTCAGGTTGAGGTCATGTGACTGACTCAGTCGTAATTTCTGGTATTGCTATTCTCCATGAGGAGAGTTGATCTACTGCTGACCACTTTTGTTGTTTTGCTAGCATCATTTTTCTGAGACTTTCCATTTTTGTAAACTGTTCCCCTTGTTTTTCTTTTGATTTAGTGTTCTGTGCTTTTTCTGTTTTGGTATTTAAGTAAATTGTACAAACCCATGGTACTCAGTAATAGACCTGATATTGTGTTAATCGGCCAGGCTGACAGTGACTGCTGAGGTTCTTGGCTATCACAGACAAGTTACATGCATGCAAGACAAGAGGTGTGGAGTGGGGTCATTTTTTCAACATTAGACACTGTCTAATGTGCCCTACACAGGCCACTGAAGCAGGTCTAACAGGA
Source organism: Lissotriton vulgaris (assembly GCF_964263255.1). Classification (NCBI taxonomy): domain Eukaryota; kingdom Metazoa; phylum Chordata; class Amphibia; order Caudata; family Salamandridae; genus Lissotriton; species Lissotriton vulgaris. The sequence goes on along the minus strand of NC_141699.1, from coordinate 1,108,313,010 downwards.
TAATCTGTCAGTCCCCATAAACACTGTGCCCTCCAAGGCGTGCACCAGTGCTACCGGCTGAAAAGCACTTCAACACCTCATCAAGCGCTATTTAAATGCAAATCCTTCACTATTCTTTTTCAATACAAATGACAAACTCACATGCCCTCCACTCAAATTAATTTCATATTCCCCTACACTAATTCCCCACTAATCCTGTTTGGAATCCAGAGCAGCGTGCTACCCGTAGAAAAGTGCCTCAACATCTCTTTAGGGGTAGCAAGCACTATATAAATGCAAACCCTTCTGTCCCTACACTATCCTTTTCAATCTAAATAACAGACTAACATGTCCACTGCTCATTATTTTCATATTTTCCTGTCCTAATTTACAACTAATCCTTTTTGGATTCCGGAGTAGCGTGCTACTCGTGAAAAAGCACTTAGATGCCTCACCAGGGGTAGTAAGCACTATATAAATGCAATTACAATAATCGGTCAGTCCCGTAAGCATTGTTCCCTCTAAGGTGTGAGCCTGGGTGGCCGCGCATACTGCATTTAATCTCCGCGCAGGCGGCGCAATGGCGTGCGCATAACAAAGGTTCTTAATTCTGAGCAGCAGGAGAGGCCTTTAAGTGCTGGACACTAAACAAATACAAAAGAGGCTACAGCAACCTGATCAGCAATCACTTGCGCCCGTGGATGACGAGATCCTGTAGTATTTCACAGGATTTATCTCGGAGTTCTAAATTATTGTCCGTTGAAATTAAAGTATGGACTTTTGAAAAAAGGTGGCTGGAGAGTTCCTCGCTGCACCCTCTGCACAGAGACGTCCGTCAACATTCGCAGATCCCCTTCGATTTAAAATCCCACATATGCATTGTTTTTACCTTTGGTGGGTGTCATTAAACCGGGATGTTTGGTAAACATTTTGTCAAAATAAAAGCGGCTACTCTGTCTAACCACTTCAGAAATACCATCTAAGCACCGAATCATTCACGCAATTCTTCAGTTTCTACAAGTACTCCTTGTCAAGTGATGGGTGTGGTCCTTAGCTGGCAGCAGCAAAGGGTGCTGGAGGAAAGGAGGACAGATTCTGCCCAAGTGAAAAAGAGATGAAGGGGAGTGAAGTCAGAGTCACAGCTCTTGTGTAATTCATGCACAAATTGTAAAATCTAATATTAAGATTTGTGTGGGATGTGCTAAGTAGATTGTGTACGATCTGCATCCAGTTCAGAGTTGCATTCATCAGAATAAGGAATACATTGTGTACAATGTTCACATGGTTTCCTCCAGTCTGAGGTGTGCACATCTGCCTCGTGCACCTCCCAATTAATGCATGTCTATCCTTGGCACACATTGGGAGATCAAGCCGTATTACAAGCAGTTTGCACAGAGCTGTAATCCCAGTTGATGCACCAATGAAAATGAACACCTGAAACAGGATCCGCGGCTCAGTGGCAATGAAGGCCAGAGGAAGGTAATGACTGAAAGACAACCGGTGGCGCAAGGCCTTCATAAATAAGGCCCCTGAGGTGGATGCCTGCAGCGCTTGGTTCAGGGTGGGTGTAGTGGGCCCTTTGCAAGAAGCTGACCCTGCCTGCTGGAGGTCCCTAAGGATAGAAGCAGGACAGGGGACCAGCTGCAGTGAATGAGGAAAGAAGCATGCAAACTTTTTATCAAACTCCTTTTTGCACCTTCTTTTGAACTCCCAAGATAGGATTATTTCATGAGCTCCACCACGACCCACACAGAACTTTCTCTACCACCTACTATCTTTAGACAATACAGCTCGAACAAGATTATAAACTATTTGCCTTTTTGTCCTTAAAAAAAAAAAAAGAATGAAACTGTTCTTTTCCCTGATCTCCCCGGAAGAGGTGGCAAGCTTGCTTGCACAGAGCTCCTATTCTGTTTCATTCATTGTCACAGCTCAGAAGAGTATGCACCAAGGACACTTCACATGAAAAAAAGAATTAGAGGGAACTTTCTCCATAACTCTAAATCACTGTTTGGGGCAGTTAGTATTAAACCTCAACTGGTCGCAGCTGAGACTACCAAGAAGGAAGCACTGGTGCAGCTTATCCAGAAGTTGGGATAAATCTAGAAGAAAGAAACATCGACAACTGTTCTTCTTTTCTTTAAAAGCCTTCTCTTATGGGACAGATCCACATTCCGGATTCTGAAAGACAACAACATTGCAGGAGAATCGATTCGACCAAAGACAACCCACAACATATTTACTTGTATTGGTTGTCGGCAGAACATTTGAATACCTTGAATAGTTATTCTTTTTTTCCTTATTAAACTGTTATCTGTTAATTGTGTGGCTCATGTTTTTTTATTCCTTACAATGTTGTGTTTGGCAGTTTTTCCACATGCATAATCTTGTAGAAAATTCTCAAAGGAGTGTCTTTATGTCAAGCCAATATACCAAAGGTAACGGTTTCCCTTTGTGGTTATTCCTTGGGGCCGCTTATTTACTTCACATGTAGAGATTGTGTCACTCTCCCTGATAATGCTACAACTGAATTTCCTACTGGTTCAGTCCAACTCTCGGACTCTGGCCTCTAAAACAAACACACAAAAAACTCTTTGAAGTTCTCTTAGATTAGTGTATTGAACATACTTTTCTGTGGTCTTCTCAATGTCCAAAATGTGATGCCCAGACTGTAGAGAAATGTCTTCTCAATACCAGTATACTGGCAAATACATGGATTGAGGGGCACGGTCAGGGCTGCTACTCGAGGTAGGTGTTAGCAGAGAGCCTTCAGATTGAGGCCCACAGTTCTAAGTTCTTTACTCCTGCACACCACTCCACCCAAAGAACTGACTCTCCAGTCCAGCTGTAGGCATTATTCCTATATCAGAGAGTCTTTAACCTGTGGCAATCCATAAACTCTCTTTTCTATGAGGAACACTTTGGAATCCAAAAAGTCACGCCTACCTACTGATATAATATTTGAACACATTTTTAGCACTGCTCCCTTCTTCACCCTTGAGACTTCCAGGGACTTTATGAAACAATACATTATCAATAAGGAGTTGTTAGAAATTAGGTTGTTGACTGACTGGGGTGTGGGCCCTGTTCAAGCAACAGCCACAATCTCTTGCCGGGTGAACCATAAAAAGTCCCTAAATTAACCTGTGCTTAGCCCTGGGTAGTTTGGCACAAAAAAGCAGTCTGGATTAATTTAGAGACAATGTGCAAAATGTTTATGCAGCACACAAACAGCAATAATTTGCGAACACAAGAAAAACTCCAAACCAATGTAGAAAACCAGAGTACATTTTAATAAAATATTTGACACCAAAACGACAAAAAGCCAATTAGTAAAACCAGAGTTATGAATTTTTAAAGTTTTCATTGTAATCTAGCGCCCAAAAGTTCAAAGTGTCAACCATGGAGGGGAATGCCCAAGATGGCGACGGAGCAGGATGTGTAGCCTAGAGCTCCGCAGTGTGTCCGAAAAACATCTGGCTATTATTCACTACATCCCAAGCACCACTGTTGTTGGCTTACTGAGGTGTCTCTTCGTGGCCCTGCCCTGCCCTGCCCTGCCCTGCCTCCTGGGTCTCCGGTGGCTGCGATGACAGAGAGGAGAGTTATATCCAGTTCCTGAGGCCTGGCCAGGCCTGACTACGCAGCACCCACTCTAGGCCCATGGCGGAAGCCGGATCTGGTCGCTACTGCTTGCGGGGCTGAATGGAGTGTCTACCGCCGATTTCCCCCTTCTAAGCATAGACTCCCCACGCCATGAGCACCTGGCCAAGAGTGGAGCAGAGTGTGACCTGCCAGAGCTCATGGACGCTGCAGTAACAGCTGTTCCAGATGGGATCCTGAGTGATGTGAGCTCAGGTGGCTGCCGGTCCATGAAGCTGCCTGGGACCTGCTGCCGACAGACATGGAGACAAGACTTGCTCAGCCCACCTCTCATGCTTGCTGGGAGGGTGGAGAGACCTCCCATTACACTACACTACACTACACTAAGGGCCGGACCACATCCATGGCGCATGATCTCCATGCGGACCCGTGACCGACATCTGACTTTTATTGGTGCCCGTGGGGGAGCCAAGATGTGGGTCCATGCATCCCGCTCCCCACGCTGCCAGTGATACCCCTGCGGTGACTGCTGCAAACTCCCTTGACTTTGGCAGATGTGTGGTGGGCCCTGGTACTTGGGGCCTGCTGGTTGGCACATCCGGACATTGGTCAGGGGCTACTGAAAGGCACATGTGGGACACCTCCGCTCGGTTCCCAAGTTACCTCTATGACACAAGAGTTTACACACATCCTCGCCCAGCGGGCGACCCACTGATGTTATATAGCAGCCCATATGGCACTTTGGTGTCCCATATTACTACACCTTGAATACAGTGGTGCTGCCACACTGGAATGCTGCTTCTGCATTCATGTGTGATACTGGCATAATACCCCAGACCAACATGGTGGTCAACGCCGCACTCGGACCCTGATCATGAGTGAGGTTTGCTATTCTGAATGACGCTGCCTGGATTGGGATACCTGCACAGAACAGTGGATGCTGTGGAGTGGAGCCTCCCTGGTGAATTTATCATTATTACCTGCTTAACACTTGTGTCCAGGAGATACTCTAAGGGTCGTCTATCTGGAAACCTTTGACTCCAGGTCACTGGTGGCATCTTGAGCCCAAATTAATTGTATGGATGCCACACCTTCTGGCCTTTTGACTCACTCCATTTGCTAATGATCACTGGGGCTCGTGCATTTCTGAGCGGAGATATGAGCAGTACCGGTTGCCTGGTAATGCTCTAGGGAACACACCTCACAGCTACTGAATTTCAAACCCTCCAGACACGCTGGTGCAGACAGGTACATGGCACTACGTCCTCCCCCTTTGCCCGTGGGGTTCTTATTTGGAAAGAACTGTGTGTTCCATATGTGGTGACTACTCAAAGAGTGGATACAGAGGGTAGATACATAGTACTTGAGCCACTTGGATGGATCCCCCTTGGTTTAAGCTGCGATTCTACGCCCCCAATGCTTGCCAATGTAAATTTTTTGCCACTCTATTCCCGGCGCTGCTCCGCGACCCAACCTCTTCAGCTTTCTGGGTGGCAATTTTAATTGTGACCTAGATTGTGAGCACGCTGCATTTAATCTCTGTAGATGGGCATCCCACATGCATCTGCATGATGCATGGTGTCTCACACATGCAGTAGGTCAGGAATACACTTTCTATTCTCCTGTGCATAATGTTCACACCAGGATGGATTTCTTATTTTGCACACGCCAACTCGGTTCTCAACTGACTGGTGTGGAATATCTAGTGCGTACTTTATCTGGGCATTCTCCTCCATTACACACCGTCTGGTGGGGGCCCCCTCATACCCACATGGTGACTCAAACCAGAGGAGTTATCTGATAAAGTATTACGGGCTGACCTTACCCAATGTATAGACACATACTTTTCATTTAATACAGCATCGTCCCATACCATTAAATGGGATGCCCACAAAGCAACGATTAGAGGTCATTGCCTCTCAACCATGTGGCGTATATGCTGGAGACTCACAGAGGATCTCTTGTCCATTGAATGAGATCTTCACCTACTAGAGGTGCAACTGGCCAACAGGGAATCAATGAATGCACAAATCGCAAAATTACTAAGCTTCGATCTGAAGCAGAACAGATTTTGAGCAAGCCGGATTATGAACAACGGTTAGCCTTACAACACCCTGAGGGGGACGCGCACTGGGATGCTTCTGCTGTGGTTGGTACGTGAAGACCAACAGAGTGCCCCTATAGCCACAATTAGGTTGAGAGATGGCATGCAGTTGTCCACACAGGTGGATATTAATAGAGCCTGTCATGGTTATTACAGTGAGCTTTAATGCCACCCCGACTAAGACACAGAATTGCATCCTGAGTAGATTCCATAATGCACCACACTTACTGTGCTTAAACGCATTACAACATAAATGGAACAACATTATGTCCCAAATCTCTGGCACAGCAAAATGCCACTTTGGCAGTCTGTTTTTTCACATTTATTCCATTTTTTTTTTTAAATTTCTCAGTTCTTTCATCACTCTTTTTCATCTCATTAGTCCAACTCAACATGTACTCTGTCGCAATCCACAGGTGAGAGATTGTGGCAATTTCCCAAGTTTCTTATGTTAATGATGGGCCATCCGAACCTCTTTCAAAAACACGTGCTAGAGCCGGGTTCTTTAAAAAGCAGTTTATTCACACCCAATGCATTTCAAGCCAATCTGGCTCTTCGTCAGGGGTCACTGCTGGCACTCCTTCATTGTGCTACAGAAACGTCTTTTTCCTCTCCTACTCGCCAAAAAACGCATTACAACATACTGACCTGGAAGACCCACTGAGCTTAGATGAGGTGTGCGCTGCTGTGTCCCAGATTTCCTGTGGCAAAACCCAGGGCTCTGATGGACTACCTGTCTAGTAATATGCCACGTTTCTCACTCAGACCAAACAACACCATTTAGATGTCTTAAATTAGGCCAGAAGCCCTGGCTGTTTACCTAATACACTCTGCAAAGCTTTAATTGTGGTGCTACCCAAACCAGGCAGAGATCCCCTAGATGTCCGCTCCTACTGCCCATTATCCCTACTCAAATTACACCGCAAGATACTGGGTAAGATCCTGGCCAACTGCCATACACCTGTTGCTTCACAGACAATAACGTTCTCTGCCTAAGGTGGTGGCACCCGTTCTTGCCGGCTCAAAACATCATGCTGCTAACCTTCTTTGCTCTGCCACACCCTCAAAGGAGAGATTCCACCAATTTATCCCAAAAAGAGCGTTTTTGGTTTACATCAATCGCACCAGATAACACCGGATGGATAATCAGCTCTTTGTTAGGTTTGCTGGAGCAAAAAGGAGAAAGCAGTGCAGAAAAGGACCATCTCCACATGGATTGTACTCTGCATTAAGATCTGCTACACACTGGTGAAAAGTAACCCCCTGAGGGCTCACTCCAATAGAGCCAAAGCTGCAACCACTGCATTATCTCACGGAGACCCTGCCATGGACAGGTCAGACTGCGACGTGGGCATTGTTGCATATGTTCACCAAATACTACTGCCTTGACAGGTCTTTCATGGCGGGCACTTTGCCCGCTTAGTCCTCCAGGACTTTTTGGTCTGAACCAGTGTGCAGACCCACCTCCTGGAGGTATGACTTTTGCATACATCCTAAGAAGGTGCAGAATCTACAGCTAGAAGTATCTAAAAATGTTACTTACTTTCGGTAACACTTTATCTGGTAGAGACTATCTACCCCTTATTGACCATCCCAACATCCCTGCTTCTGCAATATTGTCTAACTAAAACAATCCCTGTAGGTCCTTAGTTTTGCACACAGGTAGCTTGGCCTTCTGAAGTGGCTCTATGAATCTGGCACAGAAAGTGTCAAGTAATGAAACCAAAGTCAGCACCGCGGGTTGGCACCTATATAAGTACTGTGTATATATATGTGTATATATATATATATATATATATATATATATATATATATATATATATATATATATATAAGTACTGTGCACATCAAATCTGAACATAGATGCAGAGATGATCGGTGCCCGCCTGACGGCATACAGAGGTACTTATCACAATTTGCCATATCCAGTCTGACACCTGGAGAATCCGCTAAGGAAAGGAACCTGTAGCTAGTCAGAATTTGTATCAGATAAGGCCTTACCAAAGGTAAGTAACTTGTTCATCCTTTCATCTGGCCAAGCTAGCCTGAAAGTTTCTAGACAGCGATTTCCCCTCCAAAGAGTAGGCCAAAGTGATCACATAATTAATTCTTCTGGCAAGGAATAATAATGAGGACTTATTACCTTTTTAGCACCCCCAAAGTTAACAAACAAAAAGTCACACTTTCTGAAATCAATCTCACTTTGAAGATAAATGAATGCCACCCTAACCACATCCAACTTATCCATCCCTTCTACATCCATTTAATTTCAGATGTAAAATTCAGCACAGGAAAATGTATTGTATTCACTTTAGTAATAACATTTGGATTTATTCTGAACACTATACTGTCCTCAGAAATCCTTAGCCTTGGTGAAACATCAAAGCTTTTAACTCCTCGGTCTAATGATTTTAATGGCTACTAGAAACAGGACTTTCATGGGCAGAAAGTTTTCCAAATCTTGCTTTAATGGTACAAAAGGAACCCCTTTGAGGGCTCCTAAACCTACATGCAAATACCACGCAGGAAACAAAGTCTCAAAACACTTAAACTACCATCTTTATAAAGTCAGTTAATGGTCACCAAGGAGCTTTGAAGGCTATAATGCAGCTCACTCTAATGTTGGTGTTGAACATTTTATATCCCTATCACATCTTTCCTACACAACATGCAAAAGATAATTTGGAGAAATTTCTGTTGCAGGAATTATCTTTACTAAAGGATAACCGCTGGTTGTTATATGCCTACCTAGTTGATTCTCTACTTGCTGCCGGAACGGACCTAGAAACTGGTAGTTACAAGCTCACCTTCAAGAGCAAGTCTCTTGCACCCTCCAAATTGAGAGTTTTAAACTTTGACAATATTCATGCTAGCACTGGAAGAATGGGGCAAGGTTGGGCTAGAGAATTCCACAACTACAGAAGCAACATTTTCCAGTACTGAAAACCATTTTCTCCTTGTCTAGTCGGCCTATAAAGAGGATTCTATACCTTCTCGATATGGATGGTTGCCACAAGATGAGAAGTAATCGAACAGGAATCAAAGCCTATATCCCCATCGACATCTACATCTGGAAAAATGTTTTGCAGGAGTGCAGTGTTTTGAAGTGCTAACAGGTTCACTGAATCTGCAACAAATTTTGTGACATATCTGTCTTGAAATTCTAAGATTCTGTGAGGATGGGAATGTTCTGCTAGGGAAGTATATTGTCACATTGTCTTCATCCTTAATATGAACTGCTCTTATTGGCATCAAAATCTTCTCAGCCCATACCAAAGTCTTCCTCACAGGAGAATTCAGAGACATCATCTTAGTGGCAAGTTGGCTGTCCAAGTATGACATTGTTACTGTGTTGTCTGTTCTGACCAAAAGTGTGCTATTGAAAATGTCTTTCTTGAATACTTGTAGTGTTCACACTGTCAACAACTCTGTCCAGTTCGATGAAAGGCTCTCCTTCTCGAGCGCCTAACAGCCGTGGGCAGTCTGTGAATCGAACACCCTGAGGCAGACCTGAGCAGACAAATTATCAGAGACTGCATAGATGGGGACAAAGGAACGAGTATCCCTCGGCTAAAAGATGTGAAGACCACACTTGAGGGAATTGGTTGTAAGGATCTTTGTATCAACCCAACGGAAATCATCCCTCAAGATAAAGCGAGAGTCAAAAGAAATTTTATGGACATGGTAACCTCACGTAGAGCTGCTCCGGAAGGAAGTAAAACCACAGTCTGCGTACATAGAATGGTGAAGACCGGGAAGGGAATGCAACCGTATCTCGCTCTCATGTATAATGCACAGGACAGATTTTTAATTACCCGTTTTAGGCTCAACTTTTTACATCACCTACTGGCTGATCCACCAGGTTTTACTCTAACCGTTGAGCAGAAGGGAGCCTGCGGCTGCGACAACAGGACTCCGAGGAACACCCTTCATTTTGTATTATTATGCCCATTTTACGCTCTACCCAGGCGCAGTTTTTTAGTAGGGATTTCAAAACAGGCGAAGTTTAGACACGCCAAGGTTGCCCTATTATTTTTGCAAAGGGCTAACGATCCTCGCACACTTTTTTGTATCATGAATTTTATTAAGGTTGCTCTAAGGCTAAGGAACTCAAGAGGGCTGTGTTGAATGAATTCCCGGTTAACTGTCTTCAATTAATTTAGTGATGATCTGTTTTTTACTGTATTTTAATTGTATAACATGCACTTTTATGGTATTTTTTAAATACCGAATAAAGGATGATTGATTGAATCGTACACCCCAGCCCCTGTTTTTCTGGTTTCTGCGGTCAACATTTTCATTACCAGAGTCGTCAGAGGGATCCCCATCTCCAGACTCGATGCCTGAATCAACCATTCCATCTCTAGTTTTATTGCAATAATTACTGGAATGGGCGAATTGAAATTTTGTGACTAAGGATGCCAATGGTAAAAAATATATCGAACCACTGGGACCCCTGTGCAAGAGAACCCAAAGCACCAGAAAGAGATAAGTCACCGTTAAAGAAATCCTGAGCAGCTATTATGCTTCTAAACTGAACAATTCAAAATTATAGGAAACCCAGTAAGGTAAACTTACCATGTTTCTTTGCAACCTAAGCCACAGGTTCTCAGATGAAAAATTCTTCTCAGGAAAGTGGATTAGTTTCTACCACAGCTTCAATATCCTGGCCTCATGAAGAGACGCTACACTTTATTAATTTGAATTCATGCCCCAATATATTCGGGACTATGTGAATTCTGAAAATGTATTAAGAATCCAAATTCCTGTACATGTGAGTAGTGATTTGTGACACTAGTTTCACCTGGTATTAGGAATGTGCTACCTTCATGAGGTCATCTAGATACAGGCGACCCTGAACACACGCTACATGAAGAATGCCATCAGTGGTGCCAGTCCTTTGGTAACCCTTCTGAAAGGCGCTTTTAAACCTAAAGTTAACACTCAAAACTGCCAATGCATGTATCCTATTGCAAACCAAGTACCTTAGATGATTAATTTTTATGGTGATGTGCAGTAAGTGCCATGAAAATCTATAGATGTGAGGAATCCTCCCCCAGGGACCAACTGAATAGTTTGCTGCAATGTTTTCAAATTCAAAGGTATTTGTTTCAAAGAACATATTGAATATGTGCAGGTCTATCCCCAATCTCTACTGCCCTGGTGGCTTCTTTAGAAGGAAAATGATTGCATACCATCTATCCTTCCTGTCCTTTTCTAGCACTGGAGCAACTGCTTTTTTTTCTTGACTAGTGGTCAGATGTCCTCCTGCAAAGCTCTCCTCTTCTGCACATCTTTTGTCAAGGGAGTTGGTCCATATCTTGAATCTTAGAGAATTGATTAAAACTCTGGTGCATAACTTCAGACAAGTGTCACTATTCAGGCGTCCCCAATTGTCTCTCCAACATTATTTGAAACAGAGTCAAACTCCCACCTGCTTCAGAAGCTGGAATTTACAGGTATAATAGTTCGGAACTCGGCTTCCAATATCCTTTGGAATCTTGATCACCCCTTCGGTTGCATTGCTGTGTAGGCTGAAACCATTGTAAAATAGAAGATGGTTCTTTTGCCTTGAATTTTTATAAGGTTGTCTGAACTTTCCTGATGTTCCTTGATTTAGGTCTGAAAACCCGAGTAGGCTTCTGGTTCTTAAATGATTTATGGATTACAGACTCCTAATCTACCCCAAAGAGTTTATTCCCAGGTGATGAACATTCACAACAGTGAGGCTTTCTGGGACATATCCAACTACCATTCCGTCAAATACACCTGTCTTTTTGCTGCTACAACACCAGTCACAGTAACGGAGACGATTTGAGGCAGTTTAAAGCAACTTCTGATAGATTTTTGGCTTGAGACTCGATTGCTGCCAGCAACTGGTAAATATCCTCTCCCATCATCAAAGCGAAAGAAAGGGACTGCAAGTATTTCACTAAGTGTGATGTGTATACTGTATAAGGTCCAGTCCTTATTAAACAGAATGTGGGTCCAAGTGACTGCACAAATGTAACTTGACACTATATACTACTTGAAAGAAAAAATATTGAGAAAATCGAGGCAAAGGTTTACCTTGGCTCAAGATAGAGAAGGAAGATCCCAGATGGACAAAGAAAATATAGGAGGGAGGTGGGCTTATTCCTCTTTCAGAGTAGAGGGAGTGGAGCTGAATGAAGGAAAGAAACTCTTGCTTGGGAAGGGTGCTCAATTTAGGGTAAGACATTGAAATTGCAAAGTAAGTAACAGGGCGAGGAGGGCAGGAGAGAAGGTAATGTTAGCTACCCCCTTAGTGGAAGAAGCTGCCTCTCCGTTACTCTCTCATGGAGACCCAATGATCTTGACGCAGCCCCTGCTGATTGGACGTCTTCCTAAATCAGCTCATTAGGGTCCTCCTATTTAACATTTCTGAAGTCATGATTACATAGAAGTGTGATCTACACAAATTTCATATAAGATTCTAGACCGTAAACGGAATTAGATTCAAGGCAACCTGTACCTGTGATACAATGTAAAGTTCTTCGAAGTCACCAAAAATCAGGAAAATACCAAATGCAGTGAGTGAAATCAGTAGCAGCGAGAATAGATCTAAAACAAAAAAACAAGCATCTTATAATCATTCAGAGTGAAGCTAGAAAACACATCATTTCTGCAATGCAGGGTCCATAAAAATAATTATTGCCACATTCATGATAATTTAAGGCAAACCTTTAACTGAAAGGCCCAAGAAATAATTATTTCGTTTTTTCTTGCCTAGAACTGGATACGCAACCACCATCCGCCCGGGGAAACCCTCAGGGGTGACATGAAGAGCTCTACAAATCGGATTGACTGACCCGTTTTTATTTTGACCAAATATGAAACACTGGCTGAGCTGGTTCAATGTTTTATGCACCTGCAGCCTCTAAAGTCAGTTCATGTAACCTAGTATTTCTCTGTGTAGAGCTTTGACTTTCAGAAAATGCAGCTCAGAAACAGTGAGCAAGGTATTCCCCTTTCTGTTTCTGAGCTGCACCAGCTAAATTAGTTTTCTAACCCCAGAAAAAATTGAGTGAAATGAATGCACTTTACATGGTGTGCATCATAAAAACAGGAGCAGGGCTCAGCTTGATAAAGAGGTTATGGTGGCCTTTGAGGTCGAACGCACCATGAGGCATAAGACTGAGCTCCTGGTATGCATGCCACTCAACCATAAAGATGATCTGGGACAGGGAGCAATGGTTGCTTTCTGGGGCACCCAGGCAGGACTAACTCTGCCCTATCACACTCTAGCCTTTATTCTCTGTGCCCCACATGACTGTGGGATTCTCCATTATGCCTGTGTGTGGGTGACAATTTCAGCTTCCCTTTCCTATGTCCATTGGTACTTACCAGTTACTTTGCTGGCAAACACTGCATTCCTTCCTCAACCATAATAAAGTTTAAAAAAGTCCTAAAACACAACTAGGTAACGTAATGGACACAGAATGGAGTACAAACACATATCCTACCACTGGCGTATCCACCAGTGAATTAGAATGTTCATATCAAAGGATACAGGACATTCTCCTCATGAGCTGCCATAGGTATGATATCGCACCACATAGTCTCTCATTCTCATTGACTGAACTGTATTTTGCCGGCGGTGATACCTGATCTGGCCTTCTCGACCACTTGAGCCTTCAATTGTGCATGCTCCTCACATCTTGGGTTGAGGTTGTGCATTAGTTTGAACTCGGGCAGCTCTCTCGATTAGCTACGGCACCTCAGGTGCTGGTGATGTCTCTCCGGGACTTACCCTTGAATAAGCTTCTCCCCTACTCCCTCCTGCTTGTCGTCACTCTGCTCTTTACCTTCCACCACTGGTGTCGATATTTTATGGAATTTCTTGGAATTCAGTATATTCCAGTTAATCTCTTCATCGTTCCTCCTGGCAGTTATCTTGTCCATGTGCCTCTGAGTGACCACCAAGTCTGAACTTGCTGCCCGGAAATCTATCTCTTTTCAGCACATAGTCCTCTGCTTTTATGTCGGATGCTTTGGCATGTCTTTGGGGGCTGGCTCCATCATTAGTTGCCTTTCACCATTGTAGGGTTTGCTGATCATCTATCTGTGTGGGTTTCCACTGAGGGTGGTGTAGGATAGAATGACTACCCGATACTACTAAGATGACACAGACCTTTTCCCCTGGTTGTGTGGGAGTTCTGCTGGCATCCCTCAAAGAGTAGATAGCCCATTCCATAAGTTGCTGGTTGCCATGGGCTATTCAGATCACTTTATTTAGTGTCCTCATGAATCTCCCAACCTCTCAATTAGCTTTGGGCCATCGGGGGGGGGGGGCCTTTGTGTGCTTGATGTTCAGTGACCAAGGATATGTAGCCACTTTCTGACCTTGGAATGGCGGCCCATTTTCTATTTGTAGTTCTTAGAGGAGCCCGTGGTCCACCATAATTTTCTTCAATTTGAGAAGTACCTCACTGCCTACCTGGGTATTAACAATTTTAACTTCTGGGTACTTTAAATAGTTGTCAATGCCTCTTGTCACCAGAGACAGGATCTCAAAGTTGTTTTCATTTATCTCATCCACAAGGGGAAACTGTACTTTGCTTAGGAGATGGCTTCTTGTTTTGGCCATTCCCTGGTGACCAGCATGGACGGGTTGTGCAAGGCAGGTGGTTAGGCTCATAGGGTTGACGATTCAGTGTCTTTGAAGAAGGCAGCTGTCCGGGTCGGCCACCGGTTCATCATGTACTTGGAGAGAGTCAAGGATTCTATGAGCCCCCTTTGTCCGTTGTGCCCAATGGATCTTTAGTGTGTGCCACAGCCCTGATGGCCCCTAGGGCCAATTGTAGGCATTAGTCTGTGGCAGTGGATTGTCATATTGTCTCCAACAATGGTGTTAGTGGGCAAGACTGATCCGTAATGTACAGGACACGCTCCTCTGTTTCGTTGGACTCATCTGCTTCATCCACCATGGCATCCCAGGGTGCCTCAACAGGTAGTCGGCCGAGTTGTGGTTCCCTGGGTAATACTTCACTTGACAGTCATAGTCTTGCAATTGCAGCATCTGTTTCTCTATGCGGGCTGTGGGTTTTGATGAGGTGCCTTAAAAGAGGGCAATCAATGGCTTGCGGTCTGTCATGTCTACGAACTATCCGTAGGCATAGAGATGGAAGTGATGACACCCCAATGCACGACAAATGCTTCCTTTTCAATCTGTGAATTGCATTGTTTGCTGGGGCTTAGCGTTTAGCTAGCATACGCTACGGAAGCCCTCTCTGACTCAAATAGGCCCACTCTGGTGGGTGACAATTTCAGCCTTGCCTCCCACTGTCCTTTGATGTTAACTAGTTACTTCATTGGCAAACACTACAAAGGCCTCTGGGATCATGAAGAGCTGGCTGGCTCTGTGCACACAGCCCGATTCATGAAACTAAATTGCGCTCGCAAAGGGCCAGATTCTGAGAATCTGGCCCTTTGCGAGTGCGATTTTTGCATTTGGGATTCATCATCCCAAATGCAAAAATCGCTATTTGCGAAATCGCATATTTGCGAGGAATTGGATTTAAGAAATCTCTAATAGAGATTCCTTAAATGCAATTCATCAACCAATTTGAGATTGCGAATTCGCAATATTTGGTCGCTATTTACCACGAAGTCTGACTTTGTGGTAAATTGCAAAAAAATAGAAAAGAGCACTTTAGTGCATTTTTCTCTTTTGCATGTTGCACACACACATGTCCTTTGGACATGTGTGTGCGAAACACCTGTGTAAATTTGCATTTCAGGGGTGCTACAGGGTGTCCTTTGGACACCCCTGGCACCCTTCAAATCGCTATTTTATTTGCGATTAGCTAATTGCTAATCGCAAATAAGGAATGTGTAGGAATCGCAATTTATTTTGCGATTCCTACATGAATCCCATTTTGCAAGTCTGTAATAGCGATTCCTTATGAATCGCTATTAAAGACTCGCAAAACGGGTCTTTGATGAATCTACCTGATAGTGCCCACATGTTTATTAGTGATCGAGACGTCTAAAGGAAATACTAATAACTTCACATTTCTCAGAGTTAATGTTTAAAATATAGACTCCACAACTCTGATCCAGTGCTGGCACAAGCGGGCATCCGTACCTCACCACACAGGCACACGCAGACTGAGAACTACCGCGGTGCAGACAACTATGCACTCAGACCTTGATACAGGAATCCATGCAAAAAGCGTTAAGAAAAATGTTTTCACTTCTATTAATATGCCTTAAAAGAGCATTCTACCTCACACCTCACTTTCGTTTAAATTGTGCACTCTTGTTTGTCTTCCATTTTTTTACGCAATCCTCACTGTCCCGGGATATCCAACGCTAGAATATACCTCTGGGGTTGTGTTGTGTGCTTTATGAATACCCAATACATATACAAATACTCTTCAGAAGTATAAGGTGTCCCTTCCTGCACAAAAACAACCCTGATTTCACCTCAGGCAACCCTGCACCATGGTGCAAGGGCGCCTGCGTTGGTGCATGGCAGCAATTTGTGCACCAGAGAGTGTAAAAGGACTCGAATACAACATTGCTCAGATACGGCGCATTCCTGCCGATTTGTTTTGACTCAGGGCAGCAAAGCAAAGTGACGAGCAATGCTGCCCTGCGTCAAATTGTTGTAAGTGAGGAGCTTGGTTTTTGTTTTGAATTGTAGTTCTGCGACTCGAGAACCTAGAGTATCCTGGCCTTTGAAGTTATGTATTTCCCAATTATTTTTACAATGCTCTTATTCGTGATCTCGAAGAGTAACAGCCAAACAATAATGTGCTGCCAAGATGGCCGCTTCCCCTTAAACATTACTTAGAACTATGGAAGTGACCGTTCCAAATTACCCCTCAATTTCATCCCTTAATCCATGGGTGTGCCATGCGTAGTAATGTAAATATTCCCCAAAAAAGTCCCTCCCGCAGTACACTCTACAGGTGGTACCATATCAAGTGAGTCATACATAGGTAGCATGCAGTTTAGTATCCATGATGAGGCATCAAAGCACTTTTCAGCGAGCAGCATGCTACTCCAAAACCCAAAAAGGATCTGTGCTGGATTAGGATGGGGCAATACAAGTTATATGCGAGTGTTGGACATGCAGGTATGTATCAGGAGTATAATGGAGGGACAGATGAGGGAAGAGTTTAGAAAGTGTTATTTGGGAGATCATAGTATTAAGATGGGGTTTGGGATGAGTAAAAGGAGAGATGGAGTGGGGAAGATCCCCTAGGAATGGTGCGAGTATAGACTGCTTCCAAATTATTGGTTTTGAGCGCAATCTAAAATGGAATCCTGTCTCATTTTGTGGGAGCTTTGCCCATAATGGCATTATTCGTCAGTGAACTAATTGCTTTACCCTGTAGGATGCATTTGTTGTGTAGGACCTGGCACCAATGTGAGTAAAAAGTATTATCAACACTGTCTATATTTATTTACTAACTGATTTAGTAACGGTTTTAATTACAGAGCATTCTTTATATTAGGCAGTAAAGAAAATCAGGTAGGACTCCAATCTAGGTAGTTAAAACCCCCAGTACATATGTAAAATAAACTGGGTGTACCCAAGAAAAACACAACACATGAAATAACACATTAATTTTAAATAAATTCAAGAATTGTAATGACTTTAGAGAATATATGTGGAGTGGTGGGGCTCACTGGTTAGAGGCGGCAGACCCGAGAGCAGAGAACGGCCCGGGACCAGGGTTCGATTCCCAATGCGGCAGGGTCTCGGACCAGGATCAGCGGACTCGATAATTCTCGCATCGGTGCCTACTCCAACCAGAGATCACACTCGGCAACTCTGGGCATTAGCTTGCCTCATCTCCACAACGGCCCCTCACAAACGCCGGGGATGCCTGGTTTCACCTTGGAGACTCCCAGGAGGGACTATCTCACAGGGAAAGCCAGGACGGGTTCCCCAGCGGTCTATAGCACTACGAGGCCTGCGGTGCGGGTAGAAGTGCGCTTTATAAGACACACACAATACAATAATTTACATAAAACAGTTGCTCCAAGGTAGGTGGATAGTGAGTGCTTGAAGAAGTGCTCGTGAATAAGTTAAGAGACAGTAAAGGAGTATAATACAAATATTTACAATCAAATAGTTTGAAGCCTGTGTGAATCCCAAGTGCTTTACATATTTGTTATCCACAGTTTGAAGATACACTAACAATTTCATGTTATCTTTGTGTGGGAAACTATTTCAGTGTAGGGCAATAGGACTATGGATCTCTATGCTATTAGTAATACTAGCAAATTCTTCTGTAGGTCATTGAAGATTACTCAAAGATTGGCCCTGAGGTTGGGCGCCACTGATGGATCTACTGTAATTCCCTAAAAAAACTGGGACCCAAGATTAGGTTTTTTGACCCCCTGACATAAGTGCTGGCTCAATAACAATTTACCAGATCCAAACAGGAAACCTGGTGCACTGCAGCCCACGACCCACCTGATCATAACAGGAATATGGTGGATTGTAGGTAAGAATCAGTCTGTAGTGAATGAAAGAAGGTCCCCACTCATCCAACATTCCACTGCCACCTCTCACACCCACATTCCACTCCACAGTCACACTGGCTGAGCAGCAGGTATAACACAGTCCAGTGAGACTCACAGGATCATCTCAAACCCCCACCCTTCTTGCCTCTAGCTGAACTGTCTCAGCACCGAAGAGCCCTTGTGTGGGTGTCTAAGGCGGCCTCTCACTGCATCGCATAGTAGAACATCAGAAGTGTTGTTCCATATGGAGGAGGATGTTGTCTATCTGATATCGGCAAGGCTAGCTTCAAGGTGACTGGCTGAGGCCTTCACGGAGTATTACAGCTTCTTCCTCCTTGATCCAAGTCCCCCTAGGGGCCAAAGATCTCCTCTCTGCACTACACTTGTTTGTACTCAACTTAAATGCACCTTTCTAAATATTTTGAAAAAGCCAGGCCTTATCGTTAATATTTTCAAATGGAAAAATTAACTTGCTGTACATTGGCTTAATTCAGTAAGACATTATATTCATGTGAGATTATATATATATATATATATATATATATATATATATATATATATATATATATATATATATATATATATATATTCACTGAAAAAAACATAGGTTTCACACTAGTTATAGTTAGGTGGAAATTTTACTCGCATAAAACCATTGAAATTCCCATGTTATAGTTAGTTGGACTCACTATAACTTGCGTGTGCAATGCACTGCTGATGACGTCACATATTACATCACTCATGACATGGTCAGTGACATCACTCATGACATCACTGATGACATCTCAAATGACATCACTGATGACAACATCCTTGTGACAAAGTGGCAGACCTCTTATCAGCATGAAATAACCTTTGACACACACATTCAAAAATAGAAGCTAACATTTTCTTGAAAAAGGAGAAACCAATACCAATTACAACAACTTATTAGATAATTCCAACATCTACATACACATCCACTCATTCACCAACAGTTCTATATAGTCACTCATGCATGTACTTACTCATCATATGTACTCTTACACCTCTACATCCTGTTACACACTAATACTCATCCATATAGTTACTCACACACAAATTCACACATGCAAATAAACCATTTACTTGATTATACTGCTATATACACATCACTACACATACTTTTTCAGAAACGGAAACATATTTACTCTCTTAAACAATCAATTATAAACACACATACTCACTAACCCACCCATACACACAATCATCCACCCATACAGTCTTGCACACATGCTGTCTTCAAAATACATACAAATAGTGAGTCACTCATTCATGCATCTGTGCTCTAAGTAATATCCCCCACCGAACCATACAGACACTGATACTGATACTCAAAAAAATAACTAATAACCCATATACACACTCATGTAGCTACTCACAAACCCATGCAGCCACTTATACACAAAGTGAGACACAGATATTTAAATATTTAAACATTACTCGCTAATATATGTATTCACTAAGATACATTTAATAAGTCAGTTAACCAATCAATTTTACACAAAAAAACCCATCCATTTAAACATTTTTTTACCCATTTATTCTTCCATCAACCTTTAGCTATACATATATAAAAAATATTTATTTTTCAGAAAGATACACATTCTCTGGATGATGTTATGAGTGATGTCATTTGAGATGTCATCAGTGATGTCATGAGTGATGTCACTGAACATGTCATGGGTGATGTAATATGTGACGTCATCAGCAGTGCATTGCACGCGCAAGTTATAGTGAGTCCAACTAACTATAACATGGGAATTTCAATGGTTTTATGCAAGTACCATTTCCACCTAACTATAACTGGTGTGAAACCTATGGTTTTTTTCAGTGAATGTGAATATATATATATATATATATATATATATATATATATATATATATATATATATATATATATATATATAGTCACGCTCCAAGTTCCCACCAGGCTGCTGTACTCTTGTGGCGGGTGCCGTTAGTCGCGAGGTGGGGGTCGCGATAATATTACTGCTCAAAACACACAAGGTGTAAAGACACTCACTGGGACACCGGGTAGCTTTCAGACATCCCTTTATGTAAGACGCGTTTCGGCGCAATGCCTTCATCAGTTACAGGAAATGTATGCGTGTTGGCAGTCTGCTCATTGCTTTGTGTCACAATGTCCTCAGTACTTATTGGCTGATGCCGGGCCAATGGCGTGGTTGCTCATACTTTTCGGGCCAATGCCGCCATCTCAGTGCCACGCCCCTTTGGCTTCCCGAGGCTCGTCCCGGGCTCCCCTCGCCAGCTGATGTGTCGGTTATGCATCCGCAGGAGTCGATCAGATAGGTCGGCATCCTCAGGCTTGTATAGCTCGCGTCCTGATAGGACGACAGTCCACCTCAGCACATCAGCGGTTCAAGCAGCAAAAATGTTCACGCTCCAAGTTCCCACCAGGCTGCTGTACTCTTGTGGCGGGTGCCGTTAGTCGCGAGGTGGGGGTCGCGATAATATTACTGCTCGAAACACACAAGGTGTAAAGACACTCACTCCAGTGTGCTCCAGGAATGTAGACTGCATGTTCAATTCTTCTGCCCGCCGTGCCAATGCAGAAGAGGAGCGCTACCTCTCCTACGGTCCTTTGTTTGCTCTCGGCAGTGCGATCCCTCCACGGCCGTGAAAAAGGTATGCAAAATCTCCCCTGGGGCCCACTGGAGGGCTCGAAAATGACTTTATCCTTGAAATGTCATGCAGTTAGTAAACACACTGGAGGGATGGAAAATGACTTAAATAAACTTCATTACCCAGCCGGCATTGTGGAAATAAATGACATCACGAGCACACTGAAGGCTCATTACAATGATTGAAATCAGGCAGTAGGGTTTGTAGCGTCGAGAAATCACTTTCTGCATGTGGGGCCTCTGATGAGAAGGACAAAACCTTCGAAACGCGTAAGGTCTGAGGATTCAACAACTGGGGGAGAAGCTGCATGCCTAAACAGTAAACAGGTTGCTCACCGAACTGCAATGGAGTGCGGCCTTAAACCCGAGCACTTTTGGAAAAAAAAATATATATATAAATATATATATATATATATATATATATATATATATATATATATATGCACAATACCAGAAAATCGCTGCACACACCTTGATGATTTTGCAGTTTCTTTATTTTCAAACGTGACAAACGTGTCACGTTTGAAAATAAAGAAACTGCAAAATTATCAAGGTGTGTGCAGCGATTTTCTGGTATTGCATGAAATTGGGACACTGTCCTGGTCCCATCGCTGGCACCTACTGATCAGTGCTCCCGCTGCGACAGGACAACTCGTGAGACATATATATATATTACCTACTGGCGGTCACCAGTAGGTATATAAAGTTAGGATTTTTTCTCTATGGACTTTTGAAAATTCTATGTCTAATAACTTTGGCGTTTGTGGACAGAATCGGCTGAAAATTTCAGGAATTTGGCTGAATGGATTTGCACGAAACTTGGCAAAATTGTAGGGACTTTTAGCCCGATGTGCCTTTGCTGGGTCTCAATATATGTGCTATTGGTTCATTTTACTTTTGGTTTCCTAATGATGGAAGGCTTGATCATATGGCCTAAAAGTAACACTTTTCATTGGATTGAAACATTTTTTTTTCCCAAATGATGAAAGCCCCACCTTTTTTTTTCTCACTCGGCAATCCAAAAAGGTTCCGTTAGATAACAACAGAGGGGACAGGCAACAAGAACCATCAGTCAAAAGAGGGGAGGGCAAGTTCTTCTCTACCGGGTCACGTTGGGGCTCCACCAGAACTGATCAAATTGGTAGTCTACAGTGTTTCTGGATGTTTCAGACTGAAGCTGGCGTCAGCATGAGAGCACCACCATCTTGTGGCTACGTCGTGGCCATTCCGCGAGCAATCATGGCAGTCGCTACCCACTGGAAGTCCACGGGAGTCGGGGGTCCCGGTGACTGTTGTAGAATCTTCAAGGCTGAGGGGACTCTTTTGGGAATGGGGCCCATGCCTTAGCAGTCAAGCGTCCGAGTTCCACGGTTGCTCAGAGCCATCTTTGCAGGCCAGGCCCAAGTCTGTGGAGCCGACCGCCATTTTGTGAGCTCCGTAGCAGCCGCCGGTCGCTGTAACGCAAGATTGGGTGGAATTCCGTTGGATGGCAGGTGAGACGTTGTAATAGCAAGAGCAGGCGCAATTCAGCTGGCCGAGCGAGGCACTGAGTCGCAATAGCGGGCGCAAGTCAGCTGGACGAGTGAAGCGCTGGGGTGTAGCTGAGAAACCTCCACCTGGGGAGGCTCGTTCGCGCTGCCTCTCCCTTCTAGTGCACCCCACGCCGTCTCCTGGCACAGGTATATGTGATGGTCGGACCAGGGCACCGCAGGACGTGTCTTCAGGTCAAACGGATTGTCGGACAAGGTGTGGAGCAGGTGCAATTATCTCGGGGCCCTCCGTCAAGCGGTTCAGGGAGGCACCGCATCACATTGTTTTCCAATGCAGTCAGGTCCACAAACAGCCCCCACTTACTTTGAGAATAGTGAAGCTGCAGCAGGTGCAAATAAGCTTCAGACAGTGTTACAAGCGCTGCTCGGAACCCTCAACTATGGCACCCAACATCCAGGACTTATGCCATTTGTGCAAGGCAGTGACATCGAAGCATCTCAGGGACCAAGCAACATACTATATCCAGAGTCCTTACCACAACCTCTGCCTTCCTTCTTACCTAGTTATTGTTCTTTCACTCCCACTCCAGGCTTTTAGTCTGTGGATGGAAAACCATGAACCTACACTCACCTATGAAAATCTTACTATTGATGGTTGATTTTGAGCCTCAAATACAAAGGCTTGTTTGGATCGATGTTGCAGCAGGCTGCCATGTAAATTTGTCTCTGGTGGCCATCTTTGGGCTACATTTGGGCTCCAACATATATATAGCCCAATGTAGCCCAATATATATTTTTTCAAAGTTAATTTTCGTAAAAACCACTGGAGCACATATCTTGAGACATAGCAAAGGCACATCGGGCTACCAGTCCCTACAATTTTGCCAAGTTTGGTGCAAATCCATTCAGCCGTTCGGGCTAGAAGTGAGTTTGACCGCCCTATGGAAATTAACATGGGAAAAACATGTTTTGGGACCCCCCTTTTATCTCGGCCCCCGCTTGACGAATCCCCCCCAAACTTTCAGGGAAGTACCGGTGCTCCGCGAGGTAGATTTGAGGAAATTTTCAGGCAGATTCGTCAACCGACGCCAAAATTATTCACAATAGAATTTTGAGATTTTGCATTGAAAAAAATCCTAACTATAACTACCTACTGGCGACCGCCAGTAGGATATATATATATATATATATATATATATATATATATATATATATATATATATATATATATATATATATATATATTGCGCAACGCTGAAACCCCCAGATCACGGGTTTACAAATGAGAGCACTCCAAGCCAATACGGCGTAGGTTCGCCAAGTCTTTTATTAATCATCGACCTCCTCAGCAATCAGTCTACAAACGCGTTTCGGCGTTGCCGCCTTCGTCAGTGTAAACTGACACTGTTTTCAAAATGCATTTAAAACAGAAGCCGTGATTGTCATCAGTCACGTGTTCTCAACCAAAATGAACGTAAACATAGAAAACGGTACTCAAGATAATTAATTGATTATTTTTGCGGCGGCCATCTTTTAACGGATAGTCTACTAATTCCAATATGTACATTTATAAGTAATATAGGAGAACCAATTCATAATTCAACACAATTCGAACATGAAATCACATTTCATCCGATTTTTGTCCCCAATACTTATTTTTACATGCATAGTTGGCATCTATGTCGCAAGTACCTGGGTGTGTGATTTTCATACCCCACTCTTGGTGAAAATCACATTCAGTTCACAGAATTTTGGGTCACCAAAGAAAATGACACAGTTAAAGTATATACACATATATATACACACACATATATATATATACACACACATTACCTACTGGCGGTCGCCAGTAGGTATATATAGTTAGGATTTTTTCCCTATGGGATTTCTGAAAATTCTATGTCTAATAACTTTGGCGTTTGTGGACGGAATCGGCTGAAATTTTCAGGAAAATGGCACATTTTGTTTCTGAGCAGCTCCTAGAAATTTGGGGGGGGTTCGTCAAGGGGGGGCCGAGAAAAAAGGGGGGTCCCAAAACGCGTTTTTCCCATGTTAATTTCCATAGGGCGGTTGGACTCACTTTTAGCCCGAACAGCTGAATGGATTTCCACGAAACTTGGCAAAATTGTAGGGACTGTTAGCCCGATGTGCCTTTGCTAGGTCTCAATATATGTGCTTCAGTGGATTTTGAGAAATTAACGTTTAAATCAAGATATATATCTGTAACAGCGCTCCGGGCAGCGATCCGGTTAGCGAACTTTTCACGTATCGGAACTTTGCGATGCGAAGCTGATTGGCCCTCCTGTGTCTGTCAACATTCTAAACAGTCCGGAGCGGCCGCCATCTTGTCTCTCGGTAGGATCGAGAGACAAGAGGAGGCCAAAACAAAGGGGGAAATGAAGGAAAGGGGGCAAGGTAGACCCCTTCTGACCCCCTAGGATTGATGAGGGGGATATTATAGAGCCACGCGGGGCCCCAAAAAAAAAAAATCCGATTTTTTCGCCGTAGAGACGCGTCTTGGTAAGCGAACCGGGCAGCTAACCGGGAAGCTAACCGGCAGTGTAACGGGAGTCTGAGGAGTAGCTGATTGGCTGTCAACATTGTAAACAGCGATCCGGTTAGCGAACTTTTCGCGTATCGGAACTTTGCGATGCGAAGCTGATTGGCCCTCCTGTGTCTGTCAACATTGTAAACAGTCCGGAGCGGCCGCCATCTTGTCTCTCGGTAGGATCAAGAGACAAGAGGAGACCAAAACAAAGGGGGAAATGAAGGAAAGAGGGCAAGGTAGACCCCTTCTGACCCCATAGGATTGATGAGGGGGATATTATAAAACCACGCGGGGCCAAAAAAAAAAAAATCCTGAGGAGTAGCTGATTGGCTGTCAACATTGTAAACAGTCCAGAGCGGCCGCCATCTTGTCTCTCGGTAGGATCGAGAGACAAGAGGTGGAAAAAAAAAAGGTGTAAATGAATGAAAGGGGTAAGGCAGACCCCTCCTGAACCCCTAGGATTGATGAGGGGGCTATTAAAGTTCCCTGCGGGGCAAAAGAAAAAAAAAATTGCGATTTTTCGCGGTAAAGGTGCTTCCTGGTACGTTAACCGGGCAGCTAACCGGCAGCGTAACGGGAGTCCGACATATTGTGTTTTTTGAACGTTTGTGATATGTGCACGTGTGGATTTTGTCTAATTAAGGTTAAAAAAATATATATATATCTTTAAGCGTGTTCTGGCGCGCTTACGTTTTGGGTTTGGTTTGCGCTGCAGAGACGATACGTCACGGTTATGCGATGCATCATGAGGCGTCTCACGGGCTACGTGATACGTCACTTAATAAAGAATATATTTTACAGCTATAGATATTAGCTTTTAAAAAACCAATGAAATTCACAGAAAAAACCATAGGTTATAGACCATATATAGTTAGGAATTTGCATTTACAAAACCTTGAAAATTCACTGAAAAAACCATAGGTTATAGACCATATGTAGTTAGGGATTAGCATTTAAAAAACCTTATTTTATTTGCACAAAACCATTGAAATTCCATATATAGTTAGTTGCACTAACTATATATCGCGGACCCGCAATCCACTGCTAATGATGTCACATATTACATCATTCATGACATGGTCAGTGACATCACTGATGACATCACTGATGACATCTCAAATGGCATCACTGATGACATCACTGATGACATCTCAAATGACATCACTGATGACATCACTGACATCTCATTTGACATTACTGATTACATCACTGATGATATCATTTATGTGATAATACATCTTCAGACTCTAATATAACCTTAGATACACTCAGTGTAAACAAGCACTCACAGACTGTCACACATCCATGGAGTTACTCACACACCTAGTCAGTCATGCAAAGAATCAATCACATCTCCATTTCCTCAACTATACAGTTATACACACCTTACTTATTCAAACATATAGTAACACATATTTACTCTCTTATACAATCCTTGATACAAGTTCACAATGATTCATACAGCCACTCACACATTCACTGGCTCTTATGTTCAGTTATTTATATATGTCAACCCTCACATGGAGTGTGTTTTACATATGTATTTACTTTGACATGTAGCACTGAGATATCCATTCACTCACCAATATACTCATGCACACAGTCAACTGTCCATACAGCTGTTTCTACATGCACTTTTGAACCCATACACCTAGGGAATCAACTGCTCACACATCTATGCACAGAGTTATACACCTCCCAGCCACCCACACACATACTCAGTCTCCCATACAAATACTTGGGCAACCATTCAATAACCCATATATTTACTGATATAGCTACTGATTTAAACATGCAGCAGTTTACAGAACAACATAAATAATGATTGCCAAATTAAGACACTTTAATCACTAACCCATACACCCAGTGAGACACATTTAATCATTCTCTCATACAGTCAGTCATGCACCTACTAAATCCTTCATCCAGACACTTATACATCCACTCATTCTTCAATATGTAAGACATATTTTAACTTTACAGAAACATACAGTCACTGGGTGTTGTCATCAGTGATGTCATCAGTGATGTCATCAGTGATGCCATTTGAGATGTCATCAGTGATGTCATCAGTGATGTCACTGACCATGTCATGAATGATGTAATATGTGACATCATTAGCAGTGGATTGCGGGTCCGCGATATATAGTTAGTGCAACTAACTATATATGGAATTTCAATGGTTTTGTGCAAATAAAATAAGGTTTTTTAAATGCTAATCCCTAACTACATATGGTCTATAACCTATGGTTTTTTCAGTGAATTTTCAAGGTTTTGTAAATGCAAATTCCTAACTATATATGGTCTATAACCTATGGTTTTTTCTGTGAATATATATATATATATACACACATATATATATACACACACATATATATATATATATATATATATATATATACACACACACACACAAATAATTGCTGCGCTATCACACTAATGAATCAAATTATAAGGTATACACAAGCAAACATACAATGCAGTGGGGTAAACATAAGCAGAAATGAAGATTACATGATTTTGGGTGGTACCTCTCAACTAGCAGTACCCTGGATTTTCACAGGGTGGCTATTCTTCGACCCAATGGACAGTGAGCCCCTTCATCTTAGGAGCCAACGGAGGTCACAGCCTATCAACAAGCATGTAGACCCATCATGCTTATTTGCAACCGGACATGAAATCAGGAACCAATCAGGAGCAGACATAGTAAACAATCAAACTTCTGCTGGGCCCTCACCCCTCAAAGGGCTGTTGGCAATCACTGTCAGAGCCCTTGTGCATGCATGTGAATAATACTCATACATTAATTAAATGTGCACTTACAGTTTGTATACACAGGCTTTCTGAAGGGCTTGCCTTTGGCGAACACAAACGCTGCAATGATCAGGTTTCCCTCATACAGTGGAAATAAGGTGGTGCCTTCAAAGGTGCGAAACGCTGACATGGTCACGTCCAGGTTTCCAGTAAGACAAGCGCTGTACAGAAATAAATAATATATTTCCATTTCTGATCAGATGTATGAAGCTAAATTTGTACCTGGGAAACTAAAAAAAATACTCAGTGTGCTGTTGGTTTTGAAACATAAAATGACTATAGATCACAAGAAAGTATTGACTTTAAAGCAGTGAATAGCATTTAAAGTGAAGTACTTATGATGAAAAGGGCATATATCGGTAGGAGCCTGTACCTAATGAAGTATATTCTGAAAAGGGTAAATATAGGAAAAGAGGCAAATACTAAGAAGACCATTTACTGATAGAAGCATGAACCGAAAGAGGCATATAGCAGAAAGTGAACATACTGTTATGAGCATTTAGTGAAAGAGGCATATATATAAAGAGCCATATACCCATAGGAGCATATAAGAATTGGGCTTAGTGATTGGGGCATATACTGAAAAGGCATACAGCTAAAGGGGTATATGCTTATTGGAGAATATGACAAGATGCATATACAACAAAAGCAGCATTTGCTAGTTCCATGTTTTTGCACCACACCACAAATGGTAGTCAGGCAGCTTATTTTATCTACGGGTTTTGTTTTAGTTATTAAACTTACAGTATTTTAGGGGACGTGAAAAGTGGGGTGCAAAAGTCCTAGTAGAAGACACCCTACCTGATGGTGCTGAAACAGGAATCTCTAGGAGTAGGGTTTTAAAGCAGATAATATTTCATCTGTATTTATGTCAACTGCCCTCGCACTGAGCAGTGGAAGAGCACTTCTCATAGGTGAGGACAATACATGCCATTTTGTGTAATTTGGCAGATGTTATAAAAAACACACTGGTTGGTATGTCAATGAGGCGTCAAAGTACATGGGGAGTTACATTAGCAAAATGTTGGTTTGTAATTTACAGAATTTGCAGCATCTGGATATACACAGCCTTGGAGGGCGGTAGATACTCTGATTGTTATTCCTCTAGCTCCAGGAAAAACTTTCTAAATCATCCCTGCCTAAACCTGGTCTTACAGCGGTTTCAAAATAGATGACTTTTCATGGAGAAAAGACAGAGTTCATGGTAGATGTGAATGACCTGCTGCAGTCCAGATTGTTGACCAGGTTCTCTAGGTCTTCATCCCCAACCTAAATCTGCTGTAAATATTTTGGGAATTTAGCTGGACAACGCGCTCAGATTTGAGGCTCATGTAAAGAAACTATCAGCTTGCTGCCTTGAACTAGTAAGAAAGATTCCTGAAATTCTACCAAATTCCAGGCAGAGGTCCACTGGCCATACTTTAGTAATCGCCCGCCTGGACTACTGGAATGCTCTATACTTGGGCTGTCCACAATATGTATTAAGCAGATGCCGGCTGTGCCAAATGCAGCAGCACGTCTTTTGTTAAGGCTACGCAAGTACCAACCTGTTTTAGGATCGCTGGCCACACATCACTGGAACCCTATAAAAGAATATCCAATTTAAAGCTCTATATGCATTGCATAATGAGACTATAATAAAAGGGGTCCTATTCTTTTAAATCATCTGATGACCTTACAGCCCAATGCGATCTGAGATCTTCCACTTCATACCTATCCGCAATCCTAAAAGTGCTGAAAAGCAGGAGAGGAGTTTCATCCTTTTCCTTCCCGTTTTCCAAACTATGGAATTCTTCGCCTAGGACTCTACGGATAGCTGAAGGTGACCTCAGATTCAGTCACCATCTTAGACTTGGCTTCTTGTGTAACTTGGTAATGAGATGTCTGTGCTTTACTATCCAGCACTGGGAGGCCAGATTCGGGTAGGCATTGGTTTATAAGTCCTATAGTATAGTATAGTGTACTGTAGGAGAGTTTACATGGAAGCGGAAGTACACGGATAAGGAAAGTGTTTTTCTTAGTTTCCTGTGGGTGCAAGTCCTCATTAGAAAGAATGCAGTTGTAAAGGGAGGGAACAAAAGAGAAAGTTTATTTTCTTCGTTGTTATTCTTGGGCAGTCCTCTTTCTTCCAAATGAGAGATCCTCGCTGCTTTACCCCTAAACTATTTGTATGTTTGATCCTCCATTTTTCTGCTCTTTAAAGAAGGGTGGATAATTCAAAGTGGAGTGATAAAAGGTAGAGCATCTTCAAGGACTACTGGGAGTGAGCATGCTACTCATATGGATTTTTTTTAAAACAACTTTTAACGGCAAATGGTTGGTAGCATTCTCTCTTCTTAAGTCATGAATTTTCTTTCTTACTTTGTCTACACACGGGTTTCGGCCCGATAAGTAACATGTTGACCTTTCTCAGGGCAATGATTATATTGTTTGTCAAGAGAACAGGATTACTTGGTCTAAACTTGTGTTTCGCTCTGGCAAATAGCATTGGTATGTTTTCTGAAGGCAATAATGATATTTACAAAGTGAGCCCACTCATTCTCTTACCACGTTAGCAGAGACTGCTGGTGAAAGGGACCACAGATTCCATAACTTCACCAGGGAAATTTCTCTTCTATTCTATTCATCAATTGAATTACTAAATTTGCTTTGGAACTGAACTGATCAGTGCCTTGAAAAGCTGATCAGCACTCTCTATAAAAGGGCAGCCATCTAGAGAATACACTGCTATGTCATAACAATGGTGGTTGGTGCCATACAAAGAAAACATAACCTCACAACACCCACATTTGTGGCATTGTGGTGGGAATCTCTAGCATATATGTGTATGTCTTATCTCCCTTGATAAACGATGACATTTTGCACGTGTAGTTGCCAGGCAGCCCTGTCAACGGGTGGGCATATCTGGCACAAGAAGCCTCCCTCTTGTGTTAGCTGACCACTCCTAGAGATTGGTGGCTAGCCGTGGCTTCTTTAGATCATCCAGCACATTGGTGGCCATCCAAACCTTTAGGTTAGCAGAGAGCACCTGTTTAATAAGGTAGTCATGCAGGACACCTTTTGGCAAACCTTGGTACATGGTAAACATCCATGGCTTTCATGGCTCCAGCTGAACAATGCTACCCATGTACGACTCCCTTGATACGGTACCACCTGTAGAGGAGTGTCCTGCGGGAGGGACTATTTTGGGGAATATTTACATTACTACGCTTTACACACCCTCTTTGGTGGTGCTATTGATGATGTTACAACAAATACAAAACAAGCGTGTAGCTACAGCGACTTTGGATTAAGGGATGAAATTGATGGGTAATTTGGAACGGTCACTTCATAGTTCTAAGTAATGTTTAGGGGGAAGCAGCCATCTTGGCAGCACATTATTGTTTGGCTGTTACTCTTCGAGATCACGAATAAGAGCATTGTAAAAATATGTGGGAAATGCATAACTCCAAAGGCCAGGATACTCTAGGTTCTCGGGTCTCAGAACTGTAATTCAAAACAAAAACCAAGCTCCTCACTAACAACAATTTGACGCAGGGCAGCATTGCTCGTCACTTTGCTTTGCTGCCCTGAGTCAAAACAAATGGGCAGGAATGCGCCGTATCTGAGCAATGTTGTATTTGAGTCCTTTTACACTCTCTGGTGCAAAAATTGCTGCCACGCACCAACGCAAACAAAACAGGTGATGGACAGAATGTGGATCAATGTCACACATTCACCCCAGTCCAAAGATCTGGGCCCAAATCCATCGTTTTTTTTTTTTTTTGCACTCCACACCACCCTGGGTTAGACAATGGCGATATGCAAATCAGCTCTGACCCTGTGCCCCATGGGAACAGTCCAGTCCGAACTACAAAAGCCATGTCCTTCCCAGAACGGAATCAAGCATCCGAGGACCGGACCGGTTTCGAGGTAACACCTCTCATCAGCCCGGCTAGCTTGACTCCAGTGGTGTGGAGTGCCTGGGACCCACGTCTGAGCATCCCCAGCGCACTTATGGCGGCAATTGCAAACAAAATAGGTGATGGACAGAATGTGGATCAATGTCACACATTCACCCCAGTCCAAAGATCTGGGCCCAAATCCATCGTTTTTTTTTTGTTTTTTTTGCACTCCACACCACCCTGGGTTAGACAATGGCGATATGCAAATCAGCTCTGACCCTGTGCCCCATGGGAACAGTCCAGTCCGAACTACAAAAGCCATGTCCTTCCCAGAACGGAATCAAGCATCCGAGGACCGGACCGGTTTCGAGGTAACACCTCTCATCAGCCCGGCTAGCTTGACTCCAGTGGTGTGGAGTGCCTGGGACCCACGTCTCAGCATCCCCAGCGCACTTATGGCAGCAATTGCAAACAAAACAGGTGATGGACAGAATGTGGATCAATGTCACACATTCACCCCAGTCCAAAGATCTGGGCCCAAATCCATCGTTTTTCTTTTTTTTTTTTTGCACTCCACACCACCCTGGGTTAGACAATGGCGATATGCAAATCAGCTCTGACCCTGTGCCCCATGGGAACAGTCCAGTCCGAACTACAAAAGCCATGTCCTTCCCAGAACGGAATCAAGCATCCGAGGACCGGACCGGTTTCGAGGTAACACCTCTCATCAGCTTGACTCCAGTGCTGTGGAGTGCCTGGGACCCACGTCTGAGCATCTCCAGCGCACTTTTGGCGGCAATTGCAAACAAAACAGGTGATGGACAGAATGCTGGCACCCTTGCACCATGGTGCAGGGTTCATTGTGGTGAAATCATGGTGGTTTTGGTGCAGGAAGGGACTCCTTATACTTCTGAAGAGTATTTGTATATGTATTGGGTATTTATATGGAAACAGGGTTCATAATTATTTGAAGTGAGATGGCTAACCTAGTGTAGCAAGAGGCTCACACCCAAACAAGCATTGTCACCATTTCATCTTTAAGAATGTGACAAATTGAATACCAATGAGTTGTAAAGTTTTCATTTACAGTGCTACGGAATGGAAAACTGCAGCAACAAAAAATATGTAAAACAAGCCATTACATTAAAAGTGCAACATTATTTTGTAATTCCTAAACAAATTATAATTAAAAAGATTAAAATAAATCACACCAGAGTTTGTTTTTACCTATGGATATTTGTTGCATTATACCATGGTTGCTCTAGAGTGGATGCATAGCCAACGACCTGTATGATGAAGGCAAAGAGCGCTTGCAGACAAATCGACAGGACAAAAGGGGGTGACATCAGGTGATTTGTTGGTCGGTATGTAGATAACTTTGGGTATGCACCATTCAGACTGACTGAAAGAAAAATAAAACATTTATGAATAGAATACACTTTGGTTAAAAAAAATCCACTGTCACAGCAATTGCTTCTCAATATTATTCCAATTTAAGCAAGCTTTGACATGTAAAATATTGTTGTCTCTGACTTGGACTAGGTATGGGAAAACATTTTTCCTATTAAAAAGAGCAGAAAAAGGCACCTTGCATTTTAAAACAATGTCTTTAACTTTTTGACTTTACACTGTTTTGAAACCTAGTAAAAGACAAACCAGATTTCTGGCCTTTTATGACTCAAACACTATAAAATTCCATCACATTTTTGGCATGCCTATGCCATAGGTAAATTGGCCCTACAATGAAAATATTGCTAACATTTACCAAACAAATTGCTCTGATGGGTGATAATCTCTGTATTATTGTAAACATTGTTTACTGTTAACTGGTATTGCTTCACTGTTGGAGAGTGGCATTACCATGGTGCAAAAATGGTGGGAGTAATGAAGACGGCCAGAAACTATACTTCTAGGAATAAACATGACTACAGAAAACTTTGTGGAGAAGAATGGCTCAATGGTTATAGCGGCAGACCCTGACACAGAGGTCTGGCCCGGGACCAGGGTTCAAATCCTGCCTTGGCGGCTCTTGGACTCAATCTCCCCGGACCTGATCATTCTCGGCTCAGTGCCTCGTCTAATCATGGGTCCTACTATTAGCTCACTCCTATCAATAGTTGTACTTTATTAAAGTATTCCCATCTTATCCTATGGAGCCTTTTACTACAGTGGGGAAAACAATTGGCATTTTTTCCCTCACTGGATCTTAAAAAACATATTTTATCATGTTCCTGCTTATAGTTAAAAGGCACCCTACCCCTGTGGCACCTAGGGGATACCTTAGGGGTTACGTATGTGTAAAACAAGATGGTTTAAGACTTTTAAAGTACCTTCAAAGTAATTCAAAAGTCGAATTTGAATCTCCAGATTCTCACAATGGATTTGATATCACTTTGGTGATTGGTGACCACACTTTGTGAGTAATTTGGATAGAGGCTTCGGGTTCTTATTTTTCACCTTTTTGAGATACAGCTAAGAGTAGATTTTATTATCAAAGGCAATCACGGTGCATTTGTCCTGTTATATTGGTTACTGTTAATAGCCACACATATATCTTCCTTGCTGTGAGGCTTGCTTCTGCTTTCATCTGCATGGGTGGATGCAGGAGTGTGTGCCCACCTGTGAATGCATTTGTTTCCACATGTCTATCTAAGCTGATGAATGTAGATATATTTGTGTGTTTGAGCTTTGGGTGGGTGTAGACATTTAGGGGTGTGCATGTGTTTGTGTGGATGATTACCAAATATACTACCCACAGACACAAAAATTACATGGCTTTCCATGTGCCCTGTGGTAGGTCAGTCTTGGCCAGTTGCCTGGTTCTTTGTGATGCCACTGAGCTAACCATTGAGTGATCACTCTTAAAATAGGGTATCTAGCTGTATATTTTCAAATGTATATGCTGATGTGTAATAGAAATACTTGGGTAATTCCATGCACACACAAGTGGAATGTGGATGCCACAAACAGAATTTTTGAATATCAGGCAATACGAATACATTTGAATTCATGTTGGACGGAGTTTAGAATCGTACTTGTTAAGCACACCCCTGTTGTGATCGCCACATCAATGATGAGGTACTGGAACCTTCCAAAGAGTCCACAGTGCTGTAATAGTTACAGAAAAAAACAGTACAGAAAAAGAAAAAAAACTGTTTATTATTGTGAATATCAATGCACACAGTTAGCTAATTGTGTAGCGAGGTAGTATATCCTGTACATTTCAAGTAATCAATTCAGATTTTCTGGTTCAATATGCATATCTGTGAGGTCCCCAAAATCACTCTAATAATCTATACTACTATTATAAAGCGAGAACTGGGAACCTTTGAGGCGGGTAAACTCCAGAACTACACCATCAATCATAACACCCAATACAGCGTTGGAAAGGGGAGGTCTAGGAGATGGCCATAGGCTATAGATTTCTACAACATATACATTACGAAGGCAAAACAACATTCCAGAGAAAGTAGTTCCTTGTGGGCGTTGTTCTCAATGTGGGCGGTAACATTGGCAGAGGGGCATGTCCCATTCACTCGGTTTCAAGCACTCAAGCACACACACACACAACAGATTCTGCAACCACACACAAGCACACTCACAACACAGAAACCAACAGATTCTGCAACCACACACAAGCACACAATCCACACCGTTTTATGTACGTCCACTTCAGGACATAATCATCGTTTAATGTGCAAAATCACGTTTCATGCACGTCCACTTCAGGACATAAACATCGTAAAATGATCTAAATTGCAAAATATGAATGTGCATTCCGAAAGCTTAATACTCACTGAGTCCGCAGGGTTCCGAGACTACATAAACAAAGGGGCGCGGCTTCGGGACGAAAAGGGCCGGTAATACAAGACGATCAATCTAAGCCACACAAGCATCCAATCTCGAAACACTCTTGGCCGCCACTCATAGCAAAAGCATCCAATCGCGCAACACTCTTGCCCGCGCCTCACAGCAAACAACCTTCAACAACCAACCAATCGCGGCAACAAGCATTCCAAAGAACCAATGGCTCCACACACATTACAATAATAACCAATCACGCAAGCAGTCACATTTATTTTAAAGATTTTTCAGAAAAACATTCACCCATTGGTCAAACACGCAGGTGATTCCTAGGATCATTATTGCTGTCGGGGACACTAACGCGGGCAAACAAACAACGGAGCAATGCATTTATGCCAATTCGATAGGCACGCACTGATCTTCAAAGGGGATACACAGGGGTCGCCCAGAGACATCATAATGCTAAACAACCCTCTTTGGCCAGGGACATAATAACGGTGAACAAGCCTCTTTGTCCAGGGACATAATGGTAAATGTAAATGTATTTGAGCTTATATAGCGCACAGCTACCCGCAGTGGGTTTCCCGGCGCTTGCTTAGGGAACCCGTCCTGGTATTCCCCTGTGAGATAACCCCAGGAGGGTATCCACAAGGTGAAAGCCAGGCATCCCGCCACGAGGGGCTGTTGTGGAGATTAAGGAAGCTATTGCCCAGAGTCGCAGAGTGTGAACCCACGAGTCGAGAAGGCACCGGTGCGAGAATTATCGAGTCCGTGGAATTTTTAGCCCAAGACCCGCCGAGGCGGGGAATTGAACCCTGGTCCAGGGCCGATCTCAGCTTCCAGGTCTGCCGCCTCTAACCCCTGAGCCACACTTCTCTACCATGGTGAACACGCCTCTTTCCCTCGAGGCATCATGTTCGCTCTTTAAACACGAGTGACGGTGAACAAGCCTCTTTCACACAAGGCATCATGTTCGCACTTTAAAAGCAATTAACGTACTCGCGCACTGTTGTTGGAAGGGGCTGAACAGGGGGCGGCCAGGGAAATCAACAATTATAGCAAGCCTCAAAACCATTACACAAGGAGGCATGATGGACGGTAATTGACCGTAAAATGTTCTGGCAGGGAGAACAAAACTAGCACTCACAGTACACAGACCGACCATTATTGCTGTGTGAACTACAGCATTATTTCTGTGACAGATTGTCAGAGGGCACAAAATGAGGCAGAATAACGCTGTTGCAAGGCCCCTGCACAGGGGGCAGCCAGGGACAACTTCAATGCTGTGTGGAATTACAAATTGTCACAGGGCACAGAACTAGGCACAATAACGCTGTTGCGAGGCACAGCACAGGGGGCAGCCAGTGACAACTTCAATGCTGTGTGGACTTACAGATTGTCACAGGGCACAGAACTAGGCACAATAACACTGTTGCGAGGCACAGCACAGGGGGCAGCAAGGGACAACTTCAATGCTGTGTGGACTTACAGATTGTCACAGGGCACAGAACTAGGCACAATAACACTGTTGCAAGGCACAGCACAGGGGGCAGCCAGGGCCTCATTGACAACACTTTACACACATCTAACATCAATGCATGCTAGCAGCACTCACACTAATCTATACTACTATTATAAAGGAAGAACTTTGAACCTTTGAGGCGGGTAAACTCGGAAACCACAGCGCCAATCCACACACCCAATACATCGTTGAAATTGTCAAGTTGTGCAGATGGACATAGGCTATATAAATAAAAGAAATATAAGTTATTAAAAAAATTATGAGAAAAAAATGTAGTCCTATGGAAGTAGCGCCGGCCGTGACGTGCGTGCTGACATCAGGAGTGCGGGGAGGAGCCGCGTCCAGGAGTGTGAGGAGGAGCGGCGGACATGAGCGCGGGGAGGAGCGGCAGATAGGCGGGGAGGAGCGGTGAGGAGCGGCGGACAGGCTGGGAGGAGCGGGGAGGAGCGGCGGACAGGCAGGGAGGAGCGGGGAGGAGCAGCGAGGAGCGGCGGACCGGTGAACTCAGGAGCGCAGGGAGGTGCGGCGGATGAGGTAAGGCTCCGGGGGACCCACGGACAATGTCGGGGTGGGCGGGGGCCCTGAAGCCAAGGTCGGGACGGGCTGCTACTCCGGGGGACCCACGGACAATGTTGGGGCGGGCCGGGGCAGGCGGGGGCCCTGAAGCCTGATTGCTCCCGGACAAGGTCGGGACGGGCTGCTAGTTAATGATAAAGATTGAACCATACAGTTATTCACAGGGTGCTAAATGTTTAACAAAATGATATTCTGTGCGCATTTGTGCCCAGCTGTGTAGGAGGACAAGAAAGTGGAGGTGAAGATGATAGTTATAGGTCCCCACTAAAGTCTTCTCAGTGACTGATGGGGACTGCTGATCACATGCACTATTGGCTAATTTGAACACATGCACATGATGGTTGAGCAGAATACTACAAGCACATGGATTCATAGGGGGACACAGTCAGGCAACAAACAAGGAATTAACACTCCTCAGATGGGATCCCAGACAGTCTTAAATGCCGATCTTCATCTCCTCGGCTGCAGAATTTACTAATTTGCTCCTACAGAAAAGAACACTATTTTTGCTGTGGAATTTGTGGGGCGTGGTTGTTGTTGTTTATATCATGTTTATATAGTGACGGCTTTACTAAGTCGATTTACAAAAAGGGGGTGGTGATGAACAGAGTGTCTGAGTTAAACAGACCACTCTTACCCAGTCCAAAGATCAGGGCTTGATCCATCACCGTTATTTATCTCACTGCCCCATCCCAGCTCAGAACCTGGCTATATGCAAATCAGTCTGTCCCTGGCCCAGTGCATCATGGGAACAGGGCAGACCAAACTACCAAGCCAATTCTTCACCAGAAAGGAGACAAGCTACCGGGGACCAGTTTCTGGCATTTCAGCCTTCTTCGGCCCGGCTTGCTTGAATCCTGATGGAGCAGTGAGAAAGGGACTCATGTCTGAGTATACCCTGCCACACCTATAGTGGGCAAAATCGATTTACAAAAAGGGGGTGGTGATGAACAGAGTGTCTGAGTTAAACAGACCACTCTTACCCAGTCCAAAGATCAGGGCTTGATCCATCACCGAAGACGGCTGTAATGCCAGAAACCGGTCCCCGGGAGCTTGTTTCCTTCCCAGTGTAAGAATTGGCTTTTGTAGTTTGGTTTGCCCTGTTCCCATCATGCACTGGGACAGGAACAGACTAATTTGCATACAGCCAGGTTCTGAAACTGGGATGGTGCAGTGAGCTAAAAAACGGTGTTGGATCTAGCCCTGATCTCTTGACTGGGTGAGAGCTTTCTGCTTAATTCAGAGACTCTGTCCCTCACCACCCCTTGTTGTAAATATTTTTGTCCACCCTAAGCGTGGAAGGGTATTCTCAGATGTGAGACCCTTGCTCATTGCACCATCAGGATTCAAGCAAACCGGGCCGAAGACGGCTGTAATGCCAGAAACCGGTCCCCGGGAGCTTGTTTCCTTCCCAGTGTAAGAATTGGCTTTTGTAGTTTGGTTTGCCCTGTTCCCATCATGCACTGGGACAGGAGCAGACTAATTTGCATACAGCCAGGTTCTGAAACTGGGATGGTGCAGTGAGCTAAAAAACGCTGTTGGATCTAGCCCTGATCTCTTGACTGGGTGAGAGCTTTCTGCTTAATTCAGAGACTCTGTCCCTCACCACCCCTTGTTGTAAATATGGCTTTACTAAGTCAGCACATAAATGATGAGATGCGTTAGCTGCAGAAGAGCTACAACTTCCAGGGACTCTAGATGTGCACCACAGCAACAGACCAAGTTAAGACCAACAAGAAGCTGCTCCTGATCTCAAACAGTTGTGCTTCTCTTCCATTAAAGTCTGGTGTTTAGGGGGAAACTGGAAGATCCAGTCCACCTCTGATCTCAGTTGAGTGCCATTTTTCAAGCAATGCAGATATTACACGGTACACGATGCAACATTAAAAGAGGACTAATCGTCTTTAGAGGAGTAGAAAGACGCAAAGCACACCCTCACTTGTACCACTCCTTTGGCTAGTTGGAGTTGGTATACTGCATCTTAGCTTATTAGCTGTAGAAATATTCCACCGGAATGGAGTAAATCAAAGGAGTTTGGTTTCTGGGGCACACCCAGGTTTGCTAGTATCCTCATAGCCTTACAGCCTTAAAGGCTTCCAGGCCCAGATGCTTCTCCAAGTCATCCGTATGCTTTCGTTGGGCTTCAGTTCCTAAGCTCTGTCAACATCCACTTGCCTCCAAGGTTACATAAACCCTTGGACTATCCCCTCATATCTCAGTTTCAAAATTAATGGTTAAATATTACTTGGGGTTACAGAGCACATTTAATCAGTGTTAAATTTGAACTTTCAGCTTTCAAAAAGATCATTCCTTCTCAGGTAAATGTAAACACCTTCATACTGGGTTGGTCCCATACATCAGTTTACCATTCATAGTCAGTTGATTGTGTGATCTAAAAGCAATTTTTGGTTTACTCTCCAGGTTTACTAATAACTACTCCTCTCACATTCTTTAACTTGCCGACAGTTTCATTGTGAACCCAAAAGTTGGTCATGCATCATTGATGAGGTCACCACTAATTGTAGAATTTTCTGTATAGACACTGGATAAGAGCTTTGAATCTTGGCAGAGTCCACTGAGCCATTCATTCTTCTGAGAGCAATATAGTGTGTGTGGAGTGAGATGATATTTACCATATAAGTTCCAAGATAAAATTCTGTTTGTTATGAATATTGTGAATCTTAAGCAGTATGTAGAAAATGAACAGGGTGATTTGTGGCCCCTTCTAGATTGTCAAACGTATTTCATGGCCCCACCTTGAGCTGTCTCACAGCTCTCGCTGTCTGGAGTATAGGGACAGCTGATGTAAATCAATACATAAATGGGTGAATATTTAGCAATTAAGACAACCCTCTGTAGGTGCTACATGTGTCCTCCTCATGCACAAGCAACGCATTTGTTTAATCATCTTTTTCTGACAACACAATTTTCAAACTCCTTTTCTCTGTGACAAATTAGGTGCCAGAAGTGCCACAGTTTTATATGGTGAACGTTCATGAAATTTTAAGCAAATTATTTTAAATTTAGAATTACAGGATATGTGGTTTGCTGGTTTAGGTAATCCGTCACCAAGGCCATCATTAAATATGTATCAGATTAAACTGAAGTGCAGTGTGTAGAATGTTCTTAAATGGTGCCAGCGTGGATACTGGGACACCATGGTGCAGGGCATAACCACCAGCCAGATGCAAGAGTAGGGGTGTTGACCAACATTGTTACATTGCTCTCTAGAAGAAAGGCTTTGACACTCTTTATAATAGAGAGCTGGTTCTAAGCTGTCCTTGTTTTTTAGCAGTGTGTTCCTTGAGGGTGAGGTCGGTGTCCAGGGTGAATTCAATGGAGTCGGCATTCAGTGAAAGTTGGGGCTTGAAGCGGTCAAGCTTCTTGTCACAGAGCCAGGTTTGTACTGTTGCTGGTTTGCTGCTCTTGGCAAATAACAGGAATTCTGCCTTGGTATAGCTGAGCTTCAGGTAGGTGCTGGACAGCCAGGCCTGGAAGTTGTGATGGCCTGTTTGAAGCATTTGATGTCTGAAGCAGAGGAGACTTTCAAGTAGAGTTGTGCACAATCTGCAGTGTGAGTAAAGCACTGAGTGTATTTCTCACAATCCAATCATTGTATTGCATCAATCAGTCTTCAAGTGATCCCCTCCCATCTGCAAATATTCTCATGTACCAACTCGAAGCGATGTACATCACTTCTATGAGAATACCATATCCATTAAAAAAATACTAATAAATAGCATCAATTTGCATCACAATAAGGGAAGAGCTATAGTTTCTGTAAACTAAACTCTCAAGTATGTGAACTTGGAACCCTCTCTATCCTGTCCTAACAAACGAGGAGTAATACCTGAGGGACAAAAGAGAAGTTTAAGGACACCGACAGGTTCTGTTTCTTCACAGATTCCTCAGCGGATGATATTTCATATCTTCCATAATCACAAGGATCTAAGGCAACGAAAAGTTGAGCTTTTCTTTACATTTTCTTGAGTTATTCCACCCACAATATTGACTGGTCTCAAGTTGAACATAAAAGAACACACCATGAGTTCAAAACATACCCAGTTGAGTAGAACTTGGTTGATCAGGGTTGTAGCAGCATACATGGTCATGAACTTAAACACCGCAAATGAGGTCACAAGAGCACAGCGCCCCTCCCTGGTGGGAAAATATAAAAATCACTTGTTAATATTGTCAACCAAACAGTACTTTTAAAGCTTCTGTCCTCCCTAGCAGTCTCAAATACAAAAAAACATGTGTGCACAGTCTACCACTTATTCATTTTGTGGCTGTGACATATACTGTACCCAGGGGTGGCAATGTACTACACATGTGGAGAAAAAACAATTAACCATTCATGATATGTGGTCTGCATGAATGAAAAGTTTCATAAATGATTTGTCTTTACCCAGCACATCTTCTATCACAGATTTAGAACAATGCACCATAGTGTAGGCACACTACTTAGCTGGGAAATTGACAGAGAATTGTAAGGAATTTGCTTACCATTTGTTAAAGAAAATAGTCAACTTTTTCTCACCTCTTCACTGCCATACCTCTTGTATAGATATGAATTCTTGTGCTACCTCATTCCGGTTTAACGGTGTGTAAAGTTGCAAAGACTTTTGGGCTCGGTGTATCATTCACATTTGCAAATTAGGGGTGTCCGTTTTGCCCACTGACTGGTTTATGAGTGGGAATGCAATTTATTTGTGTGAGCTAGTTACATGCATAGGTAAAACAGGATGAGTCCAATAAAGGCACAAGTATCTGCTCACCCCGTGGACACCAGACATGATTCACGAAGGTGCCCCCTTTGTGAATCAGTTACCACCCCAACTTGGGGGTCAGTTACTCATCAATGGTTTACAATCACAGTGGTCTGTGACAAACCATTTAAATATTATTCTCAGAAGTAGGAGAGGAAATTATTTTACAACTCAATATCTCATGTTTAGCAAAAGGCCATTGTACATATGACCCATCACCTGTGGTAGTCATGTATCAAAATAACTTTGTATTTTCAAAAGATTGGCCCCTCCTCTATCAATACGCAAGAGAAATCGGTACATTATTAAATATAAAATATCCAGAAGCGTGGCCTGGGGAATGGTATGAAATTCTATTGGAAAACACTATAACTCGCCCTTTCTCCATGCACTGGTAATACAGTTGCATATGATATCTGTAGCATGTGAAATCAGCAGTCATAATAAGACTTATGACAACTGAAATTACATCACTTCAGAACACAGTGCATTGTTGAGTGGTGAGCTATAGTTAATGTAGCGTGGAGGATGATGCAAGAAGGAGGTGTAAAGAGGTGCATGATGTATAGTAAATACAAGGTGGTGCGTAAAATATTAATGTAAGTGTTAACTAGTGGTGTGTAAATCAGAAATTTAAGTTACTATAACTTTAATTCTCCAGTTTGAATAATTTAAGTTGGGTTTGTAGAGACTACATAACTTTTTCCTAACTATAACTTAGCTTTACCCTTTGTTTTTTCATTAATTCTAAATAATTTTTATCTTTTAATACAAATGTGTTTCAGATCATTGTGTCGAGAATAAGTTAATTGTTAAGTGGAGTGTCAGAATATAGTAAACAACAGTGTAGTGCAGTGTCAAAGTCTAGTGTTATGGAAAGGAATACAGTGGAGTAGAGTACAGTAGTGTTCCATATAGTAGAGTAAAGCATTATATAGTGGAGTGGAGTGTTATGTCATATAGTGGGATGGATATTTGTAGAGTGGCATATCACACAGTACAGGGAGTGTCGTACAGTGAACCTTTATTGACTGCAGTGTTGTGGAGTCGAGTTGTGGAGTGGCGTAGAGTTGAGCATTTAGTAAAGTTGGGTGTCCCAAAGTCCTTGTGAGGCAATACAGTGCTGTACG
Source organism: Lissotriton vulgaris (assembly GCF_964263255.1). NCBI lineage: Eukaryota > Metazoa > Chordata > Amphibia > Caudata > Salamandridae > Lissotriton > Lissotriton vulgaris. Next base: position 1,108,269,620 of record NC_141699.1, on the reverse strand, counting down.
GTGCCACAGAACATAGTTGAGTTTTGTATAGTGGAGCAGCATGCATTATTGTACCCTACAGTGGGCTAAACTGTTGTATGGTGTAGTCGAGGAGTGGCACAGCATGGAGTAGACTAAAGTGTCATAGTGGAGTGCTGTCTCGTACAGTGCTGTGGAGTGAAGTACACTGTAGTGGCGTAGCATACAGTGGAGTAAAGTGTTAATGAGTGAAGTGGCATGTGTACAGTGGAGTCATATGCCATGGTCTAGAGTGTGTGAAATGGTTGTAGAGTACAGTGTAGTGGTATAGAGTGGAGTACAGTGGGGTAAGGTAGAGTAGACTGTACTGTGATACAGTGTGCAACAATATAGTGGCAAAGAGTGTACAGTGGAGTGGAATACAGTGGAATATTGTAGAGTAGAGTGACGTCCAATGGAATAGCATACAGTGGTGTAGAGGTGAGTAGCATACATTGCAGTTGCGTATAATGGACTGTCATATGGATACTTCGTTACATATATTGCGTTAAGTTAGCATGAGTGTATTACATGTTTAAACAGCCGTTTTTCCTTCGGCTTTGGTTTTGCACACGACACCTACTTGTTGTTGTCGCCTTCACCCTAGAAGCGGTGAGGTGGTTTATTTGAGAATAATATGTTATTTCTAGGCTATCAGCTTTGCCTGGTACACTTGGTACAACTGTCTGCACACTGAGAGCTGAACAGTCTAAGATTAACCTAACACAAGGTTGCTGGAAGGCCTGATCCTCGCACCACATTAGACATAACACAAATAATGTTGATGCCAACATTTTGGGCTCTACGCGGGTTTAAGATAGAGTTACACGGAATGAAAGCAGACACTTGGTGCTGCGCATGAAGAGAGCTGGTAGCTGTTGATGTGATCTGCTCCTACTGACATTGAGAGGTATGGGGCCGCCCTGCTAAAGCCCGAATGAGACCTTCTTAGATATAAAATAATATGCTAGATAGGGTGCGCGAAATATAGGTGATATAGATTTCTATAGAATTTGCATTATAACATGCTAGCACCTTTTGCTTACTATGGATTAGTGACTATGCTGCTGACTCTGATTTTTATAATCTGCATTTTGGTATTATACAAGATACTGCGTTTGAGAACTTTGCATTGAATAATAAATATTTCAAACTTGCACTTGTGTTCTTTGACTCTCAGTTTTGGTTTGAAATGATTATATAACGAAAGAGTGTTCATGTGTTCCACGATTCCTGAGGTATTCTAAAGATCATGTTCTGGTTTGTCTAAGACATGGATCATTCCATAATGATCCATGAGACACTGTAGCTAGCTAGGTAAGGGGATTTCTGACACTGAGATGAGTTTTGGATCATCCTAACTCACTGAGGTTCTAGATCTCTATGCACAGTTCTGTGGGAGAACGGAAACCCTGCAACGGTTTGGTTGGCCTTATTTCATGACACTCGAGTAGTATATCGTTCAAACCTTGACACCTTCATTCCCGTTTCCGGTAAACGGTGGTGTCGGAAAAACCTACCTATTTTTGAAATAGGTCTTTTCAAGCTTGAATTCTTCTATAAACGGTTTCTTTGAATTACTACCCAGTTGTGCTACAAAGTGTTCTTTGTCTTTTTTCTCTTCCTGTGCTAACATGGCCGTGGACATACCGCAGCATAGCCGCATCGCGGTTCGCGACCACTTGAGGGCATATAATGTCCCTGTGGAAGGCTTGGCTGTGGTTCTAGTGGTGAGTGCGGAACATGCGTACCCGTACGAATTGTTTTATTCCTGGGTGACATTTCCGGAAGTGGACGCTAATTCGGGTGTCTACCATTCATACACTGCCTCGGCTGTTCCGGCGGCTTATGCTCCATACAGGGCACTGGAAGTACCTATAGATGTTTGGCAGCACGGAGTTTGGTTTGGTGGCGCCCTACCCCATTCTTTAACGGCTCCGAGGTTAGGTCCTTTGTCCATTCCGGGCACAAATTGGCCCGCTTTGGGTGGATTTACTCCTCATCCTAATCGCGCCACTTGTAATGTGGGTGAACTGCGGCATCTTCATGAAGTCGCGGTTGGAGTGATTAGAGCACTTGTTCATTACATTGGTCGTAATATTCATGGCGCAGCCCCCGCAGGTGCGCAGCTTCGGGCAGAACAGGCTGGTTTGAAAATCAGTCCGGTCTTGGTGAATTCCGTTATGGGCAGAAAGCCAGAGAATAAGGATGATTTTCCTTACTGGCTTGCCGAGAAATTCGACCAGCTGGAGGCTGTGTTTCCTAATACGACTCCGGGTGAAAAACACCGGATTCTTACGCTTAGTTTACCGAAAGATTTGGCCCCTGAAATTGCTGACTGTGAAACATGGGGTAAGACTTTTGCAGCGGTTTACTCGAGGTGCTATGGCACCCCGTCTGTGTCTAACCTGTCTGCGGTCCTTAAACGTGTACAAGACGATCACGGACCAGAGTCGGCGGTTGAATTGGGTATGCGCCTGAGTGGCTCGTTTGAAACGGTTTGCGGTCTTATCCTTGCAAATGTCAAGGGGGATGCAGTGAACTTTCAGGTGGCCAATGCTCTGGCGTTAATTCCTGATGCCGAGAAACCCCGTCAGTTAGCAAGGATAATTGTGGCGGCTTATAAAATGGTTGGCCGCACTTCTAAGGGTTTAAAGGCTTTTCCTGAAAAGGAGAAGAAGCAGCCCCAGGGACAGTCTTCGGAAACGGGTGGACAGCCCAAGTCCAAAAAACAAAATTGGCCTAAAAAGCAGAATCAGGGTAAGCAACAACAACAACAGACACAGGTTTCTAGTCCGGCGCCTTCACAACCTGCGCAGTCGGATCGAGTTTATGAATTGCGCGATCGCGCTACGATTAAATCGCCTGATAGATTTCAGGCTTCTGACCAACGGTCTCCTCGTTCCTTTCAGGACTCATCGGCTCCGTCAACCGGTGGTGGAGGGGGCGGCAGGGGCAGGGGTGGCCAGCAAGGACGTGGCCAGCCCCGCACGCGAAGTGAAGGGGATCAGCGGGACGACTCTACGCCAAAGAGACCGCAGTTTGCCAAGAAGAAAGTCGCAGCCTTAACGGCGCATCGATATGCCGCGGCTTCGGAATCTGACGTGGGCTCTGACCTTGCTGGACAGCGCGGCGGAGATTACCATAGTGAGAGAGGCCCTCCGTCCACTGTTGAAGGTGACAGCGACTGACACTTATGTTGTAATCGAAACAGCTGATACACATGTTGCTCCCCCTGAAAGACTTTTTGAAATTGTCCTGTTAATTGAAGGTGACATGCAGCGAACAGTAAAAGGGGTATTTTGGGAAAATCTTTCGTCTACGTATGACATTTTGCTTTCGGAGGCTGACTGGCCCCCACCTTTTGTTCTCGCAGCTCCGCGAGGGGAGGAGGTGATCCTCCCCAGTTTCGCGCACACTGTATCGAGAGTGGAAGCGCTGCATTTTGCAGAAGAGTGGGCTCTGGCGCTTGCGCCGGCTGTGTACCGAAATCAGTGTGGCTGGGATAAATTGTCCCCTAGCCATGAGATTCCTTTACGGTCACAGCCGCAGCCTCAACCTCAGTATCCCATACGGCGTGAAGCTAAAGCTTCTGTCGCAGCTATCCTTGAACAATTGGAATATCAAGGTGTAATTGAAACGTGTGTGTCGCCAATGAATAACCCCCTTTTTACTGTGAACAAGCCGGACGGCTCATATCGTCTGGTTTTGGATTACCGGCATTTGAACTCGCATTGCCGTAACTGTGCAGTACAGAATACTCACGGCTCTGCCCTAGTGAATAGTCTTGAGCGTAAACGGTTTAAAACCACGCTTGACATTTCCAATGGTTTTTATGCACACCGATTAGATGGTCTTAGTTCCCAATGGACCAGTTTTACGTGCGGCGGCGTACAAAAAAAGTTTAAACGACTCCCAATGGGATATAAGAATAGTCCTGGAGTGTTTTCCGCCCGCATAGTCTCTCTATTGGAGAGCTTCGATCCAGTTGCTTGTTCTTATGTGGATGACATTTATCTCACAGACGACGAACTTTGGGAGCATCTGTGTCGAGTAAACAGCATAATTTGTAACTTTGCAGACATGGGTTACAAGTTTAACTTTGCAAAATCACACATTGCGGAGTACACAGTGTTGTTTCTAGGTTATGGACTTAACCATGAAGGAAAGGGATTGGCTCCTCACTTCCTGGAGAAGTGCGCGCAGTTGCGCTCTCCGACAACGCTGAAAAAATTACAGTCTTTACTGGGTTTTTTAAATTTCGGGAGGACATACATTCCGGAATATGCCCAGCGTATCAAGCCTTTATATGCCTTGGTACAACCATCTTTTTCCAAATCATGCTGGCTGCCTGAGCATTCAGCCATTCTGCAGTCTTTGCAGGCTGATTTGCTCACTTCTGACTACTTACAGACCCGTGATAACCAGACCAACCTGGTGATAAGAATTATCCCTGGGACGGTGGGTTTCACGTACCTGACTTTTAATGAGGGGGATACTGTACCTATTGCTTACAAGTCACACTTGTACACTTCGGCTGAACTGCGTTTTTCCACTGTGGAGAAAGTTTTAACGGCTGTGCAGATGGCAATTCTTAAAGAACGTGCCCTGTCGCAGGGAAAGCGCATGTTGGTTGTTACCCCGTGTCCTGCCTTGGAGGCGGTCACGAAAGCCAGTGTACCAAATTCTAAAGCTTTGCACCCTCGGTGGATTCAGTGGGCTACTTCCTTGACGTCCCAGGATGTCACGTTTATTTTTGACGCCGCTTTACGGTCGCAGGAGTATTTACAGTATGAATTTGTTCATCCTGCTCCTTTAGCGATGCGGCCGTTGGAGGATTTCCATTGTATCATTTACACTGATGGCTCGGCGCAGGTTGCGCATGGCTCTAAACATGCCTACGTTTCCGCTTGCGCCATTGTGGTCGGTGCCATGGTGAACGATGAGTTCAAGTCCAGTGTCGTGCACACGCAAACACTAGGGGACTGCACCGCACAATTAGCAGAGCTTCGTGCTCTTATGCTCGCATTGGAGTACGCTGATCCTTGTGTGACGACTTTAATCGTAAGTGATTCTTACTACTGTGTCCAGTCTTACAATGAGAACTTGTTCTTTTGGATTCAGAATGATTTTCGTGATTCCAAAGGCAGCACAATAAAACATAAAATGATCTGGGTCCGAGTGGCGGAACTTAAGGAGAAGCTGCCGCTCGTGTTTGTGATTCATACTCTCGGCCATCAGCGCGTGGGGGTCCACGCTGTTGGTAATTCGCTTGCTGATGAGGCAGCGAAGTCTGCGGTATCAAAATACTTAGTTGCAGCAGTCACGAGGTCCAAAAGCAAAATAGATGACGACATCTTGGCGGCTGTTGCTGCCACGGAGAAGGGAGGTAAATATCCTGCGGGGTTCCCTTTGAAGTACACATACCACTTAAGTCCCGATAAGGTTCCTTATGTGAAAATTCCTGAAGTTGGAGAGCGTCTAGTTCCCAACTCGGATCGCAGAGCTTCTCTGATTACAGCGGCTCATGAAGGTATGGCGTCTGCGCATGCGGGCGTCTCAGCCACTGTAACTCAGCTACAACAGAGGTTCTGGTGGCGGGGACTGTACAAACAGATGCGCGATTATGTCCTTATGTGTGACATTTGTCAGCAGATCAAGCCTTCTACTGCTGCGCGTCCGCCTCAGACACAGTTGTACATCTCTAATAAACCGCTTGGATGCGTTTATTTGGATCACTGCGGTCCTTTTTCTTCTGATACTGCGTATAAATACATCTTAGTAGCAGTTGACTCATGCACACGCTTTGTATGGGTATGGCCGCATCGAAGCGCTGATTCGCGAACTGTCATTAAGGATTTGCGGGTCTTTGTGGGAATCTTTGCTTGTGGTACTTTCCATTCGGACCAGGGTCCTGCTTTCGCCTCTAAGGCGTATAAGGATGCTATGGTTTCGTTGGGAGTACAGGTGAAGTTTTCAAGTCCCTACAGGCCTGAGGGCAATTCTGTAGTAGAACGAATGAACCGCGACTTAAAGCAATCTTTGACAGCTCGAGTTATAGGCACTGGTAGAAACTGGCTGACCCACCTCTATGGCGTGCAGCGTGCGCTTAATAATCTCCCTAGAAGGTCTCTGGGTGGGCGGACCCCATACGAAATGCTCTTTGGTATCAAGATGTACGTCCCTGACCTTGCTGGTGCAGACTGCCAGGCCCAGGCCGCGGCCTTTGACGTAGATGAACATTGCAATGTTTTACAGGATCTACAAAAGACCAGAGACAGTCTTGCAAAGGAACACTTGCCCTCCACGTCGGATGATGCGTTGCAGATCCCGGTAGTTGGCTGGCTACCCCAAGTTGGAGAACTGGTTCGAGAGAAGATCGATAACAAGAAGGAGTTTGGTCCCTCATATCGTGCACCAGTTCGGGTTCTTGGAGTGAAGGGCACAAGAACAGTCATTTTACCACCACTTCCAGGTCGTAAAGAAAACAGATTTATTTCTATTGACAATGTCAAGACACACAGGGTGGCCGATTCTTCATAGCATGACACCGGCTGTATCCTGTCCTTCCATGGTGAGGCACTCTGTGCTGGCTATTACATCTGGTGCAGATCAGGAGGTGTCCCTCGAGATGCCTGCCATATCCAGTCCTTTATTAAATACTATTCCTGTTGCTAACATTGATGAGCTGACCTATGCAGATCCTGCTGAATTATCTATGCCTGATTTACAAGCTCGTTTGGCTAACCAGTCCAGATTCTCTTTTGACTCGGATTCGGAACTTTCAAGGAAACCATCGACTATTGCAAAATATGCCACGTTGTTTAAAAAACATTTTCTGATTCCACCTTGGACATACATTTGGCTGATACTATTTTCATTTTATCTTTTTATGTCAATTGGGTTTGTGTTTTATTTTTTTCGACTGATCGATGGCCATTATGTGAAAGAAAGAACAGGAATTCGGTACCTTAATGGAACATTGGCCCCTCTTTCATCCTCACATTCAGCACACAGACTAAAGAGAGACTTACATTCAGTAGAAATTACTGCTTGGCCTGTCCTTGATGGGATTGTGTGGGATGCGGTTAGGTTTCAGATACATGGCCCCACAGAAGTTATTAATGTTCCTAATGTGCTTAGAGTAAACATGGGAGATGTAATTCAGCAAAATATTCGTTCTGATGATTGGGATCTTCAGGCAGTAGAAGCTTTATTCTCTGATTTGAAATATTATGCGGCCTTTGATGCTGAGGATTTGTACTTGGATTCTGTTAATTATGGTGATTTGTTTTGTTATCAACATTATGGGAATCATTTCTTACACAAAACAAGTTCCGGGAGGGTTCCGGTGAACTACACACAGTGGGAACATTGTCCTGCGCCTTTGCAAGGGAGCTCGAGTACATTTCTGGGAAAATACTCATATTTTACAGATTTTAATCAATCAAATCCTGAGTCGTTTTATTTTAAAGTAAAACAGAAGTTCATGTCCAAAGTCAGACTTACCGATACAAAATTGCTGTATTCAAAGTCCTTTCTAGACAGGTTAGCTGTAGATGGCTATGAGTTATGGAAGGAAACTATTGACCTTAAATCGGTTTGGGGTACCAAAGATTGGCAGGTACAAGGCACTGAGGCTTTGCATCGTGCATGTCTCATCCCGAATCACATGTTGTTTTTAAAATTCTACTATTTCCCAAACAACATGTTTTGGATTGGCTACATCTAAAAAATTAAACGAACCAACCATCCCTGATTTGGAAGAATATTCAGGTTGGAATAATTTCACTACATTGTCCATAAGTGAGATGCGAGACCTATTGCACAATTCCTCCTTTAATATTTCCAGTTTTGATACAGAGGGGTGGCTTTTGTGGCAAAGAAGCTCTGATTCTTGCCAACGTCGTTTTTTGGGTTTGGCTGAAAGTTTTAAACACATCAGGCCAGATCCCCGTTTTTATACAGATCACACGGTTACTACTTATTCAGTAGGCAAATTGTGTCAGAACTGGTTACAACATTCCACTTTGGCTGCAGTAAAACTGCATCTGTCACGTTTGAATGAAAATATAGAGCTGAATGATTTTATAAAAGGCCCGGCTAGGGGTAGATCTAAACGCTTTCTTTATGCTATATACAATGAAATTTGGAAATTTTCACAAGTTGAGGCAGCTAAACGCCTGAGGGCTATTGATCAAGCAAATTTGGAAAAAGTGCTTGCAGTGGTCGATAACAGTATTAACATGCTTTCTTCCAGGATTTACACATTGGATAATATTGTTTCTTCTGTTGTTGATATTGTACATGATGAAGTGTCCACGTTATACCATGGTCAAAATCAATTGCGTTCTGTAATGCAGTTTGCTTGGACCCTACAGACACTTAAGGCTGGTCGAGTTCCCTGGACCTCATTGAACGTTTCATCCCTTTTCGCCCCTTTTAATCTGACTGAAAAACAGCGCATGCTTTCAATGCGTGATGCTTCATTTTCTATGTTACATATTGAGAAGCTAGAATCCTTGCCTTTCTCTGTTGCTGAAACCACTACTGCCACGTGGCTTATTCATGGATTAGTTACATTACCATTTCCCTTATATAAATTTACTAACTGTATGCGGTATATTGCTATAGGACGATATGAACCACTAGGCAATGCATTCCTACATGAGGCATGGTCCTTACCATACACATACAGATGTCTGAAGGATGGGAAAGAAGTGAATCTTAATGGTGAGGAATGCACACAGTCACCTGACCATTCATTAATATGCAGACACATTCAGTTACACGGTTCTTGTAATCAGGACCGGCCAAATTTAGCATGTGTTTTAAAAGGCACGCCAGTTCCAGCAGTAGTTCCCACATTTACATTATTGACTAATGGTAGTTATTTGCTTTTAAACAACGAAGTATGTTGTGGGTTATTAATTGGTGTGGCTTATGTGGTAACTGTATCAGAGCGTGTGGTGTGTTGCAAGAATGTTCTATACCCACCCACGCATGGTTCTTCAGATGTCTCCATCTGGCCACGGATTCCAACCTTGGAAGCAAAATTCAATGGTTTAAGCAGAATAAGGGCCCTTTTGTCTCAAAAACAAGTGACCCTGAGTTCGGCCCGGGAAACTTATGTCCTTCACATAGCTAACACCCGCACAGAGGTGCAGGCGCTTTTAAATACTGATTTGCTGTTTCATTTCTGTGAGCTGGTGCACCAGATTTTTAATGCTTCTTCAACGACTAGGCTTGCACATTTTTTTAAATTAGTAAGCAGTGGCCTCGTGACTACGTTTGAAAAAGTTTTTGGTATCATTCCCACGTTTTTCCACACTATTTTTTCGAGTTTGTTTGGTGGACTACCTGTGTTGCTGGCTGTAGCCGCAGGCATTCTGTTAGTGTTTTTCTTCATAAAACATGGATGCCCATCCTGCGCAAGACGCCGTTCGACGCCTCCTGACACTGTGCCGTAATCGGATGCTCAATTACTATGGAACATTGCTGCTTGCAGCATTAAGCACGGCCTATAGATTGTCATTTCGGTTCACCGACTTCACGTGTGTCCAACCTGTGTTTCACTGCCTGAGCTGCGAGTTCGATTGGGCCATTGATTTGTGCCTATGCTTGAGGACTGCTCCTGACGTCGATTTTGATCAACTAATGCGTCCCGTGGTGGCTCATGAGCTGATCTGTTCTGGCGAAAGAGTTATGGCCTTGGCAGCGATAAATGGAGTTCTGGGCCAATGGGAGATCTCTGCAGCGGCTGATGCCTTTCTGACACACAGCGATCTGGTGAACCCACCGAGTTGTCCTCTGGCGTTACAGGAGGATCCAATGCTGGAGGAGCACGTATGTTCTTTCCCATTGCTGAATTGGATTGCTGAACTATTTTCGGATGAGGGCAGTGATTTCATACTGGAGGCTGTTGCAACTTTCTTTGCATATACTGTCCAATCGTGAGATGCCTGGGAGGATTGCTTTGTTATGGAATATGACTTTCCCCTTGCGGGATTGGAGGAGTGAACTGTGCTCAAATGATGGAGTTGAATCGCGTGATGTCTCTGAAGTTAACATCGATATGGCACATGACTTTGGGTATCGGATAAGTGCCTTGTTCTTTTTTCATACAGACTTTTGAATTAATGAGCCCTGGTCCTATATTTTGTAATTTTGAGACCTAGCGATGACTTTTGGTTCGAAAGTTTTATTTTTTAATTTTAGATTTGAGGCCACTGTAGGCATTCATACATATTCATTCATACATATTTTTTAGCTTATTTTAGCTCAAAATTATTGAACTTTGCTTCCATTTTATGTATACTGTTTATGATCGCCTTTTCCCTTATGTTTGACGGTGCTCGGATCAATAGGGGGGTGTCATATGGATACTTCGTTACATATATTGCGTTAAGTTAGCATGAGTGTATTACATGTTTAAACAGCCGTTTTTCCTTCGGCTTTGGTTTTGCACACGACACCTACTTGTTGTTGTCGCCTTCACCCTAGAAGCGGTGAGGTGGTTTATTTGAGAATAATATGTTATTTCTAGGCTATCAGCTTTGCCTGGTACACTTGGTACAACTGTCTGCACACTGAGAGCTGAACAGTCTAAGATTAACCTAACACAAGGTTGCTGGAAGGCCTGATCCTCGCACCACATTAGACATAACACAAATAATGTTGATGCCAACATTTTGGGCTCTACGCGGGTTTAAGATAGAGTTACACGGAATGAAAGCAGACACTTGGTGCTGCGCATGAAGAGAGCTGGTAGCTGTTGATGTGATCTGCTCCTACTGACATTGAGAGGTATGGGGCCGCCCTGCTAAAGCCCGAATGAGACCTTCTTAGATATAAAATAATATGCTAGATAGGGTGCGCGAAATATAGGTGATATAGATTTCTATAGAATTTGCATTATAACATGCTAGCACCTTTTGCTTACTATGGATTAGTGACTATGCTGCTGACTCTGATTTTTATAATCTGCATTTTGGTATTACACAAGATACTGCGTTTGAGAACTTTGCATTGAATAATAAATATTTCAAACTTGCACTTGTGTTCTTTGACTCTCAGTTTTGGTTTGAAATGATTATATAACGAAAGAGTGTTCATGTGTTCCACGATTCCTGAGGTATTCTAAAGATCATGTTCTGGTTTGTCTAAGACATGGATCATTCCATAATGATCCATGAGACACTGTAGCTAGCTAGGTAAGGGGATTTCTGACCCTGAGATGAGTTTTGGATCATCCTAACTCACTGAGGTTCTAGATCTCTATGCACAGTTCTGTGGGAGAACGGAAACCCTGCTACAGGACTGCCCTTGACTGAATAGGGGCACAGTTTAGTGCTGTGTAGTAGACTGGTGTGGAATAGTGTATAGTGGAGTGGCTTAGAGTGGAGTGCGTACAGTGGATTACCATAGATTGGAGAGGCATATAGCAGACCGAGTTGAAGAGAGTACAGTGGAGTATTATACAGTTCAGTGGTGTACACTACAGTGGCATACACTGCAGTGGCATACATTAAAGTAGGACAGAGTGAACTAGCATAAAGTGGAGTGGCGTATCGTGGAGTGGCATAGAGTAGATTGGTGGGGCGTGGAGTACTGTACAGTGGTGTGTCAGACTGGGGTGCTCTACAGTAGAATAGCATACAGTGGAATGGCATATTTGGGGGTGGAGTGGTGTAGAGTAGAGCGGTGTACAGTTTAATAGCATACACTGGATTGGCATATTGTGGATTGACTTAGAGTGGAGTAACACACTGGAATAGTGTACAGTAGACTAGCATACATTGATCTAACACAGTGGAGTGGCATACAGTGGATCAGCATACACTAGAGTGGCAGAGATTGGAATAGCATTCAGTGGAGTGGTGTACAGTAACCCTGGGCGAAGCACTACGCTACGCTTGCGTAGTTTGCGAAGTTTGCACTAAGCGAACTGCACGTAGCACAGTGCAAACATGCAGCGTAGTGCAGCGGTAATTTTTTGCTTGCTCGTGGTCCTCACTGTCAAGTTGGTGACTGCAACTAAGCAGAATGACATCCTGGCAAGACTTTCTCCTCGTTCGCGATCAGCAACATCAAGTTGCCGATCGCGAGCGTGGAAAATAAACCTCCCGGCGAGGTTCTCAACGCGGGGAGGTCAGGTTTCTCATTGAGAGTGGTTGCGTATGCTCGCGACGAGAAACAACCAGTCCACGTTGAGAAAGCTGACACTCAAGTAAAAATGTACTCAAGCTGCAGAAAACTACAGCTCGCACAGTGCAAGATACCGTTTTTAATGATTGCACAGTGCCGAATGCTTGTCCGCACTGTGCAATCATTGAAAACGGCATCTTGCACGGTGCGAACATGCTACTATGCAGTTCGCGTAGTGCTACACGAAGTGCACTATGCGTAGCGCTACTTCGCGAACTACGCCCAGGGTTAGTGTACAGTGGAGTGGGGTGAAGTGACAGAGTCTAATAGAGTTCAGTGGCGTACAGTGTAGTTCTATACAGTGGAATACTGTATCGTGGAGTGAGAGTGGACTGGTATACAGTGGAGTGATGTAGATTGGAATAGCATATCATGGAGTGTTGTAGAGTGTAGTGGAGTGGCAGACAGTGGAATAGCTGACAGTGGAATAGCTTACAGTGGTGTGGGGCAATATGCCACTCTTCCTGCTGCTGGACAGGGCTCCAAGGGCTTTCCCACACTCTGAAGTTGCTTCCCTAGAAAGCCTTCCATACCCTAGGATGGCACTTTGTATTTGCAGTGTCACAACAATTAGGGTTGTTACTGAATGTCCTTAAATGGATTAAACTATTGTATGTTATTCCAATGGAACATTTACCTACTGAGCAGGTCTTCTCAGCCATGGAGGATTCCAAAAGAGATGCATCAGGGGTACAGCTTTCAACAATCTTCTTTGTTCTTGTAATGGAGTGGTCTGGGTTGCATAGTATTACTGGCACAAATATGTTGGTAGTGTGGGCAAAGTACCATTGTACGCACTTGATACCACTAGGGGATCTGCAGAATTTTAAAGAACACACACATACTTATGTTCTGGTTCACGGGGGACTCAGCCTCAAAATTTGGGCTGGATTTTTCTATTTGGAGCAGGGTCAAGACTTATTTGCACTATGACCGCATCAAAATGGAGTTGTCATGGTGTGCATAATAATGATAGACTAGGATTCTGCCAGAGTAAATACCAGTGGTTGGGATTATTCCAAACATTCCAGCCATCACTTTCTGTAAACTTCAGGTAGAATCGGAGTAAGCTTGCTCCAAAGCCTCGAATGGAATACTTACAGAGAGGGTCTTTAGGCATGTGGTGGCTATTTTACATGCATCCATAATCCTGCGTACCACACTGCCCTGACTGCATTGAAGCAGCAATAGGATTTGTGCCTGGGGATGTAAATCAGACAAAAGATTTGCCTAAGGTTTTGGGATACCTTAAAATTGTAACAAGCAAATGTAAGTTCAAGTGTATACCCAAATAAGTTACTTACATTAAACATACTTAGCCTCTAAGAGTGGCCAGAATGTCCCTGGGCTCAAAAGCTCTATCTCGGTCAGAGTGGTCAATTGATACAAGTTGACTATCACACAGTGTGGGAGTGCCCACAAATAAAACTCTACTGGGCTTTTCTCACCAAACTAACAGTAGAAATATCCGGGAAGTTGGCGCCCGCGGACCTTTAAGTTTTTCTCTTATGGCTGAGGCAACAAATCAAAAAACAGTAAACACATGTTCATTCATAGGTTTGCCTTTGGTCTCATCCATGAGGTATATAGCTAGGGGATGGAAGGCACGAGTAGCTCCTGGATGTGCATTCTGGCTACACAACATGAAGAAATGGTTGATGGCGGAGCTAGGGGTAAAATGCTGAACAGATGGGAAGGCTGTTAGACTGCTATCGAAGCCAAGACCGTCTGTGGGGTGTTTAAGTGAACTGACACCCATATTGACTAGATGCTGTATGGCTGGCGATGGGTGTGCTAAATGATATAATGGATGCACTTTGTTAACCAATTAGGTGTACATGGGTCCTTCAATGAAAGACTCTGCTATGTACATGTTGGAGGGGGCCACTGCATGGGCTGGTACCTAGCTGCCTTGCGATGGATTCACAATGAAAGAGTTGGAGCTTGAGACACTGCTGCCCTGGGAATGTGATCTGGGAAGTGATTAAAGGGTTTTTAAAATTAATGTTGTAGCACTTGTTGTTATACGGCTTTCGAAGTTCAACAGAAAGTTATATTATCTAATACATGTTATGACGTGGTTAACGTAACATACAAACAAGATGTAACCTTGAAAACTAAGAGAAATTAAAAAAATATATTGTGAAGAGTAAATATGATCGAACAATTTTTTTTTAGTTCTATGTTAAAAATAAATATTTTAATCCATTTTAAATGTATAACATTACATTAAAATATTTGTCATTTTGTGAACTAATTTATAAACTTTATTAATGTTCCCAATAGTTTCTGATAAGCTGATCTCCATCAGGGTGGGCGAGATCTTCACCTACATGTAAAAATGTACTAGTGTTAACTTTACACATGTAATTTCAGTCTTAGTTGTCTCCACCCCATGAGCTGAGGGGGTTGAGACATGCAAGTCTACACTTAGGTGTAAATACACACTCACAAATGGTGACGAGAAAAAAGATTAGACATGCACCCTGGTCCAGGAGTGTAAATTTACCCTTGAGAATATGGCACTTGGGTTTACAGAGTGTCTTTTCCTGTGTCCAGTGCATAAATAGTTTTTTTCATTTAATACAAACAGTATGCAGTATTTGGCTTACTTGATGACTTCAGAAACACATTCAATATTTGGGGTTTGCGATGTGAAGGGCGAAGCCATTGATGCTTCTTGCTCCGAAAGCGAGATACCAACGTGAGCCGTTCTAAGAGCCTGTCAAACAAAAATGCGTGTAAAGGTTATTGATCGTTGAGGAGTCTTTTGAATTTCATATAGGTGCATATTTCTGGGAAATGTGGCCCAGGGCACCACAGCAAGTCACCTTGCTGCACTGCCCCACGTCAAAGTGAGAGGGCAGGAATGCACCGAACATATCAAATACAGTGTATTCCTGTCCTTTCCCCCTGCATTGGTGACATTTCAGTAGCCTAGCACCAACACAGGCACTCTTGCACAATGGTGCAAGGGTGGCTCTGTGGTCATCAGGATTGTTTTTGCACAGGAAGTAGCAACCTATACTCACCCCACAGTCGTTAGCACCATCTCCGCACATTCCCACAACGTAACTGGAAAACAAAAGATAAAGCAAGTGAGGGGTGAAGCTGAACTCTTGATATTTCCACTAAAACACTCATTGTGAACAACAAATCATTTTAGTTCACTCTCATGCCCATGGTCCTAATTGTCCACACAAAGTGCTGCTCATTGATAGGCTGGGACAAGCAACCATGATCTTTAAAACTCTACTTGATCAAAAGGATATTACAAAGTAAAGGGGACCTCACAAGTATCCTGGTCAGGCCATAACAAACTGGGCATTCGGAAAATGATGCTTTAAAACCTGCGATGGGGCAAATGCTTATCTATCTACTAGTGGTTTAACTCCTTTAAACAGTACACTAGCATGCCTGTCTCCTCTAACCTCAGAGACCTCATTGGCAAAGCTGTTTTACATGTTGTATATGAACTTCAGTCCTTTTCTGAGCCTGTAAAATGCACCCGATTCTGCACCTAAACTGCAAATAAAATACATTGTTGTTGATAATCATGGTCATAATGGAATCTGAGGTGACTTTCTTTTCCTGTACGAGGTTGAAACTGGGAGAAGACCAGTGGCATAAGAAAACTTGAGGGGACCCCCTTGCAAAGTACATGGAGCCCCTCTGAAAAAACAGTCAGGAGCCCGCTGCCCATTGCAAGAGGGGGCCCACTTGAGTTCTGCCCCCCTCTTCTACCCTGCAGGAGCTGCAGAGGCGAACGTTACACCACTGCCCAGTTGCAGCACTCAGGATAGTTATGTTATGGGACCAGCGCACTGACCCAACCCTGCAAAGGTGGTTGCAAAGTTTGGTCTTCTGCAACGTTAACTGTGAGATCTATGCTACCCTCATGCCTAGTTCATCATGTCCTAAGGACATTTGGGGCCCATATAAGGCGTATATTGAACCCATGCGCCAAGCCGCCGCATCCCAAGTAGCAAGCGGCTTAGTCCACAAGGAGCGGGGTGAGGGGATCTCTCACAGGGCAGACACAGGTGAAGATGTTGTCTGTGCTCACTGGGCAGACATGGGTGAAAGGACTTTAGTGTAGACCTCTCAAGTGGCAGCCTGCAGAGAGCTATTGATAAACTTATAAAGATCAGAGGATCTCTGTGAGCTACACAGGTGAATGGTCGCAGGTAGGCCCTGCTCAGTCTGCTAAAGAACCTTCGGTTCATTTCAGATATTGACTTAGGTTAATGTCTTTGGATAGAACCACCAAAAAAGGTTCACTCTGTGGAATAGGCACTGCTGCTGCTCCTTGAGCAATGGGAACACTGGTCACAGCTGACATGTGTAGTAAGGGAGTGTACACTGCATTCTCTAAAGTACAGCTTCTGATGTGTCAGGGAGTGACCCTGTGCTTGTTGCACACTTTCATGTTCCCAGTGTCCCCTCCAGCAATTAAAAACTTTAGTAGACGTATGACACTTGTGTGCACTTCTAGGTAAAACTGAACTCCTTGTAACTCACAGCAGTCATTGTACGGAGTCCATCCATCTGAACTACCAGCGAGTAACCCCATTCAAGATGTACTGCCCAGCCCCATGCTTCATGAAATTTTTAATGGGTTACTTACTCTAATTTAATCAGTTCCTCAACCAAGCTTGCTTTCAGTCTAGGAGACATCCTGGCAAAGATGACTCCGTTCAGCAGAAACTGAAAGAAAGAGAAAAGGGAGAACAAGTTATTCTTTGCAATACAACAGGATCCCAGTTTTTTAAAATTATAATAATAATAATTATCACTGACAATGGATCATCCTTAGGTTCTCATAAGATCTACAATAATAATCAAACTCCTCAATCATACTTAGTGTATCAAACTCAGAAGGGCAAAAAGAAGAGTAGATGTGGCAGGATTCAAACCTGGAACCTTCAGTACACACAGGTAACACCTGTGAATGGATTGTGGAACTTACAGATTGTGCCCTGCACTGGGTCTGGCTGAGGAGACACCTGTGTGTATTCCACAAGACACCACAAGGCAAGAATCTCCTCAAACAATCCCAGTGCGGGGTACAATCTTGTGAGTATTCCACAAGGCAAGAGTGTACCCTACAGTGGGATGGGCTGAGGAGACTCTTGCCCTGTGGTGTCTTGTGGAATGAAGGCTCCCCTGGCTGCGAGTCTGCCGGCAGCATATCTATACCTGCCAATAGTGGAAGGCTTCCTGTCCTCCAAAGAACATGAGGCTAATGAAGCAAAGATCCTTGCAATGACCCTTGTAATGGGAACACATGCTGATGAGTGGACTCTTCTTGGAGGTGGCCTTAGTCTGAATGGACTCCAACCTTTGTCTCAGAGACCACAACTTCAATGGTGCTCACCTATACCAGGTGCTGTCTGGCATCATGTACTTGTGTCCACAATACTCTGTATTCCTACCTCTCATCGGGCCTCTGTATATGCATGGATTGTATGAGGCACTGTCAGAGGAGGCTCATGGTCTCTTGAGGTGAGTGCAGCATGAGTACTACTTGACCTGTACCTGAGCATCCCTTTTATATTTCAGCCTAAAATCACCCCACCTGCCAATGATCTTATTCATACATTAATCTACTAATGGTATCTCGATGCCCCTGCCTGTCTCTAACATAATGTGGGGTTGGGGTATTATGAGGGGTTACTCTTGGCATGCATCCATGGCACCCATTTCTGAAGTTATGTCGGGGTCAGCAGAATATTGGTTATTCTTAAAGTATTATGGACGTCAATGCCATGAATGTGCACATTACACGTCATAATGCTATTGATCCTTGGCAAAATATGGACAAACAGGAGGTGAGGGTGCCCGCATTTGGCCAACTACACAATAATGTTGAGGACTATTAGCACATTCTGATCATCATTCGATGGCAGTTCTGGCCCTGGGGTGATAAGAAATTGGTTGGAGCGGTGATGATGTGGTGAGCCATCTACAAGCATGTCGAATGGGCTCTGTCAATGCTCTGCTGGTGATCTTGTAGAAGACAATGGACTACGACCTTCATCTCTAATCCTGCCCAGTCTCCCAAATGTGCTTGCCGATATGAAAGTCAAAATCATCATTTCCACTGCCCTATATTCTTCCAATATTGTGGGGGGGGGGGCTTGCCTTTTTCTTGGAATGATGCAGTACAGTTTAAGGTGTTCGTTTTCCATTCATCAGACATGGCAGACTGCAGTTTTTGTTTTTGAGGGTTGACCATGACAATTAGACAGTAATGAATCAGCTGTAACAAGGGCGTGAGCTGCAGGGGAACCTTCATGGGGTGGAGGGGCTTCTGGAAGATGTATGTTCTTAACAAGTTACAGAGACCACAGACACACTAACATTACCCTCTTCCTCTCCTCTGGCTTCTTGATGGTGTATGACCTTGACAGGAGGGCAGAGACCACATACTCTAGCATTATCCTGTTCTTAATCGCAGGCCTCTTGGTGTTGTATGACTGGAGGGAGTCTCTGTTGACGGGGGGGTCTGAGACGACATACTAACTATCACTAACCTGTTCTTCAGTGAGCTTCTTGATGATGTATGAACTTGACAGGAGGACAGAGACGGCATACTCACTCTGGCATTATCCTATTTATCACAGCGGGATTTTTGATGATGCATTACCAGAGAGAGTCTTCCTCAACAGGAGGAGAGCATTAACAGACTCTCTTTAGTAGTATCCTATTCATCACCAGGGGCTTCTTGATGATGTATGACAGGGAGTCTGGAGCACAGACAGATAATGCATACTCATGCTAGCATTATCCTGTTCCTCACCGCGGACTTCTTGATAATATATGACCATGACAAAAGGACAGAGACTGCATACTCACTCTAGCCTTACCCTGTTGCTCACCGCAGGCTTCTTGATGATGTATGACCTTGACAGGAAGACAGGCTGCATACTCACTCTAGCGCTATCCTCTTTTTCACAGTGGGCCTCCACCTAAGGAATATGAGGCCTGTGTGTGGGAGAATGTGAATTCCCCAGAGTGTTCCTCCATTTCCTTTTGCTCTACCTTTTCTTGGCAAAGAGTGGCATACATAGTTTTCTTATTCCAGTCAATGGTGGTTTATGAATTGTTAAAGCTTGTGTTAATCTTTCTCATTGGACAATGTCACAGGTACAGCAGGAACAAATTCCACAAAACCATCAACATCATTTTCAGAGCCACCAGTGGGTGTCAGGGAGAGTGAACCTTCCTGTGCTACTTGAAGAAACATCCACTGTTGCATAAGAGTGCACCCGTTTCCATCTTTTTCCTCCCTGTGGCGACTTGTGACTCAGTGGTGTCTTGCACTATTCCCACCAACTTTGCTCTTCTTTCACTCCCTCACCTCTAAAGTCACAATTTGAGATGGCAGCTTGAAGAGTAGAGTTGTGTGTGCAAAGCACGTACCTTGACAGTCTATCTCAGAAGCGAATCAATAATCAGGGGAGAGATGTATCCCAAGTCATGTATTCAATTTTAAAATCATCATCTCAGAAGTCTATATTTCCCTATTGAGGACAAGAAATGTACAACTTTTCATATTTGTAATGATAAATACAGGTTATAACTGAATGGGCTTGGAATCTGCTACATAAATCTGTATGCAACCAGCATGCCTAGTGCTTCCTTCCAGCTAGGGCCAACTATGCATTCATGCATCCAAGATCAATTCATTGCTACCATTATGATACTGGAGCAAATAGTCCATGGTCAAACTCAAATGTGCAGCATTTCCAGCCACTAGATGGAGACTTGAGGTCCAGCACTACTCTAGAGGTAGGCTCATACAGGTCATTGTTTAATGCAAAGGGTTTATAGTGTCACCAGCCTCCATCACGCTCCGTCAGAGCACATATTGTCCATCGCACAAGCAGAGGGAGCAGTGTTTATGTAATTCAGATACCAGCTCTCACCAAATGGAAGCTCCATTTGTGCCTCCGACACCTGTCTACAAGGACATCATGTACCTCTGTTATCTAACACTTAATTAAAAATGCCACTTTATTTTAAATAAGTTATGCAAGTAGTACCAAACTCAGCTTTAGCTGTAGATATTAGTTTATTTACATATGTAATCAAGTTCTAATGACTAATTCAGCACAATCTAATTACTTTTAATGGCCGCTTAAGTTCAGCTGCAGCAACATTCAGGTATGGCAAGCGAATAGGTCTAATTGAATATTCATTTATTCCATTGAATCAACTTCAACATTTTTAATATTTAAAGCCAGTTATCCTTGGAGTTAGCAACCATTTCGACTTGGAGATAATTTTAATGTAAAAATACATAAAAAATGAAAATGGAGTGATCTAGCAAATTATAGATTGATTTCTTTGCTTGATATCACGTCTACGATTTATGCAAAATCGCTTTATATACGTCTTGAAAGATGGACATTTGACTTTGGCATTATTCCAAGAGAACAAGGTGGGTTTAGGGAAAATAATTCCACCATTGACCACTGTAGGAGATCTATCACCATGGTTGGAACTCTATGGTGCTGCTTGATCGATCTCTAGGCTCCATTTAACTTGATGGACTGGGATGCAGAATAGAATGAAGCAGAGGGTCACAATATCCCCCATGATTTGCTATTAACGATATTACAGTAACACTCTTGGGTCGAGGTGGATTCGTGGAATCTTATTCGACCTGAAAAAATCTCAGTCAAAAAAAGTTCACTGCCCGGGTGTGTTTTAGATCCTCTGATTTTCAACCTTTACATTTCCAAGTAAAATAAATTTGTTTATTTAAGATTATTCAGTTTTCCACGAGAATAGGAGAAAGGCATTAAGTGTATCTTATGTATTTGGTGACCTAGTACTTATGGTCTGCACCCCAATGGGTTTACAAAGAAAAATCAAAGACCCCAGTGAATACTATGAAGCCGATGGATTATAGATCTATGTACAGAGGTCTAAGGCACTGATCTTTACAAAGCAGTGAAAGAAGTTTGATGGTTTCATGAAGATGCTTTGGTTGAACAGGTCAATGTCTACAAATACCTTGGTCTTTACCTCAATTTAAAAATGAGCAGTGAGATAAACATTTGTGTTTTATTACTAATCACCTGTACTCTTTAAAACAAACACTTTGATATCGGATTTGGTGGACTCTCGGTAGAGCCAATAAATAGGGCTTTCAAAGGGTAATTAATGTCTCAAACCCTATTGACCTCGGATGCCAGAGAAAATTGCAAACATCAAGAAAGTTTGTGAGTAAAAAGACTTTGCATTCCTAGCTAATTCAATGATACATGCTTTAAAGCTGTCTCTGGGCTATTCTTCTTGGGATTTACTACTACAATCTAAAGATTCTAATCTTGTTAATTAGGATGACTCGTAGTGAAAAGCTTTCGGTTATGTCCAGGAGGCACCATTTTGCTATCAACTCTCCCTTAAGGGATATCATTTTACTATTTGAAATCTCACTTTTTTTTGCGAAAGTAAAAGACATCTGAGTGAAAGGGCACCAGACAGCAGTTAAATTATAGATAATTATCTGACCTCCACATAATCTGTGATGCATTTCTTTCAAGGGATTGGACTTGAAGGCATTTTTCCCATTTGTCTCAAATTCCTGATAAATATACCCAGGATCAATTTCTATGAATAAGGTTTGAGAGTGATCGGATTTGGAGAATAAGATATCTCAGAGAAAAAATTGTGAAAAATAATGAGCGTTGTGAATGAGATTTTAGGGGTAAAAATCATAATCCTGTCCTCTTAGACTTTGCTGTTTTTGAGAAAAAGTCCCTGGTCCCATTTTCAGAAAACATCAAGATACAAAGCCATCAGCAGCACAAGTCGCTTAAATTCAAAAGTATATATTTAGATATTGGAACTACTTTGATCGGATATAATATGTTAACTCAGAAAGAATCTTATTGTTTAAAATTATAGTTTGTATCAATAAAATCATTTATCGTCCAAAAATATATATGGGTTGGTAAAAGTGCTTATAGCATTTTACTTGTATTGGGAGTTTTTAAGAGAAAGGGCTATTATAGTAAACTGAAGCTAGGGTTGCATCCTGCGGCTTATGATAATATTCATCTCCATGAACAATTTACAGCGAAAAAGATGTTTTCATAACTTCTTATGATAATTATTGATTTATATTTCTAAAGGATTATGTCTTGGAAATAAAGACATTTGTATTGTTGAAAATCTCAAACGTACTTTTGGGAGCAGACTGTAAAAGTGTTGTACTATAACTTGGTAAGTTTTTCCATCCATGGCAAAGTAGTAGTTTCCCAACTGCATTGCATAGCTGAATTTTTCTTCATTGCTAATGAACGTCTCCTGTAATCAAAAACAATATTACAAAACAGTCATTATTAATGGGTCACTCAATTGAAATAATATCAACTTAAAGTAACAGCATGAAATGATACCCCTCTTCCTGCAGGACACTGTCGACTGATGGCAGGACCAGGTGCTCTTTCATAAACCCCTTTCTCACTGTAACAAGATGAAGATCACCAGTATTCTGAAAAATGAATCAACTCTCTCCACTTCGAAAGAACATTTTGCCATCAGAACATTCCTCAAAGCTTGCTTGCCTTATGACCAGATAGAAGTGTCCTCTGGCAAGGAAGTTTTGATTTGTAAACAAATTGTTACATCAGATGTACTCTCGGCAGTGCCTTTTGTCTGAAGAGTCTAATTATTTGCATAACTCTAAGAGAATCCATCTTTTCCATTCTCCCCCCCCCCCGCCCCCCCTTTTCATTCGGGACAGCTGGTATATGGATCTCTGCAGTGGTTGCAGCCTGCTGCCCAGGTCCAGGTGCTGTTTTTAAAATGCTGGGTATTTTTATGTCCAAATTGCCTTTGGTGCCACTATAGTAGGACACCTTCTCGTATGCGGGGGTTCAACTACATCCCTGACCCCTATCATATTATAGTATAGGTCTTTCAATGACAGGTGGGAAAGGATGGTCCTTACTTCTTCGAAAACTGAACATGATTTTAGCTGCATATTTAATTTGCAGACTTGGCTACCTCCTGCTACAGAAAATTTAATGTGATATTAAATTGCCAACTTTTAATAGGAAATTATGGACAAAAGTAATTTCTCAGTTTGTAGGTAAGCTGGGCTTGAAAGACCACTAACTAGTTTAAAATCTGATTATCTAATACTTATTAAGAAGTGTCTTTTCCCATTGAAAAGGGAGACCCAGCAGCTCGAAAAGAGACCTCATGATAGGAGGCCACAAGAAGTGCTCGAGCTAGGGAGGAAAATTTCTTTAATGCTTACGGGCTGAACAGGGAGGGTCAGTGGTAGAGGTGATTTGAAACAAAGTTCTTCTCAGTTGAAAGATGTATTCTCCATTTTGGATTTCTAGTCCATGAAAACTTGGAATTGTTTGGATACCCAAAGCATGTACCTTATGAACGTTCGGAGGATTGGGCAGCAATGGTTGCATGGTTACCCTTTAAAGCCCCATCCTACATCTACACCAGTGAGAGACTCTGCTAGGCATTGAAGAGGAGGAAGACATCCATTACTGCTGCATTGAACAGTACCTAGGGTAAACAGAGCTCCTCCCGATATATAACAGAGATTGAAACTCGCTCATGGGGCAGAGGAAGGAGAGTGGGAATGGGAAGCTACTCTGACACTTTAAATTAGCCAATGAAATATTTAACAGAGACAGAACTCTAAAAAGTCTGCTCATAGTTTTACTCAATGTTTAAACAAATTTATTTGAAGTGCTTCAAGGATGCTAAACTACTTTGCGTCAGAATCATGAAATTAACCAAGTATCCATCTAAGCAACTTCCCATTAACATTACTACAGTGATTTGGGACATTATCCAGGTTTTTCATTATTTTGCAAGCCATTCAGATTTCCTTGTTCTGCTTTTCTGAGAATTCACTTTTTTTAATGTTCTATAGATGAATTATTTTGCTTACAAGAATTTCGGGTGATAGGTTCTGGCTGATTGGTTCATCGAGTGTGGTATATTCATCTCTGTGCCACCCAAATGTCACAGGTAAGCTCACTAACAAGTCTTGAGAAGCACTCACATAGGTATAATATGCAGAAGACAGCGGGCAGTGTGAGAGGTGGTAACGGAGAGCTCTTTTTAATGGAAATTTGGGTAAGAATGAGCCGTGGGTGTTGTCCCATGCAATCATTATATTGTTCTAATATGAAGGACTCTTTATATACAAAGCTAGTGTGTTCAACTTACAAATGTAAAAAAAAAAACTGCCTTGAGGATCAGATGGTATGCTCCATAGTTGGACATGTGAGCGATGTATGATCCAGCTTCAGGTTGGCCATCATCAGAAAGAATTAGAATCTTCTCAAGAGATGTTTGGAAAGTGAGAAATGTGACATGTACTTAATAACACTGCGTGCCAAGCCATGCGAGCCACCAATCTTCTCATGGTTCACTTTAGGTATCACAAACACATGGGTATTCCCTTCTTTTAATACCGTATAGTTATTAAGTGTTATATTTATTAAAATGTAAATGATTGTCTGGTGAACAATGTGTTTTGACCAACGTTACTATGAACATGGAAAGTGAATATTGGAAAACCATAAGAAATACTCAGAGCAGAGTGGATGTTTTTAGCTATACCCAACTGCCAAGCTATAAAGATTTGGAGAACAACTCTCTAAAACAATTAGTGTTCCTCTCTCATGCTAATGAGATGGATACCCAGAAGTCATTGCTTACGTCCACTCCGTCCATCTTGCTGTTCCGATTGTCCACCACTGACAGTGTGATGGATGCTGGTTTGAAGCCGTTGGGTCCACAGGCTGTGACCAGGATACCCGTAGTGGATTCGGGGATCATTCCAGAACGTTTTCCAACAGTCAGAGCTGTCTGAAGGTTGTCACCTAATGAGGAACATACACATCAGTCATTTATTAAATGCTACATGCCGACACCTAAACCTCAACAGAAAACACCAAAATGGTTTGTTTAGGAATGTGGACCACAAAGTGTTTCTTTTTTTTTGTTTTGTTTAAACAAAAATAAATAATTTAAAATTCAACATAGCATGTCTCTGCAGTTGTGTAGAAACAGGACTAGCGACGATGCACATTAGAAGTCACACAAGTTCAGACTAACAAGGGACAAGTCTAATTATTTATTTTAGAGGTTTTCTATAGCACCGTCAAGACCCAAAGGTATCAGAGTGCTTTACAGTAGGAGCATAGTATATAAATCAACAGAAACATGACAGTGAGCGATGTACAATAAACAAATGACGTAGTATAGAGCGACATAATTGACATGTAGAGCTTCTTTGGTTTCAGGGTTCTTTGGGATCATATAGCTCTATGCTTGCTGTCTGTCCCGTGTTGTCCACATCCCAGGGAACGGGTGAGTTGACTTTTGAATTCCAAAAAGGAGGGTATGGTTCTGATGTGTGGAGGGATGGAATTCCAAATTTTGGGGGCGTTTCCAGTGAAAGAGCAGTCCGCTGTTCTTTTCCTTCTAGTCTGCGTATCGCCCCCGTAGAGGTGGAAACGGATGTTGGCTTTTCTGAGTAGTTTGGATAGCGGTTCCATGTAGATGTTAAAGAGTTGTGGAGAGAGCACCGAACCTTGGGGGACGCCTAGTTGACTTGCTGCGTTTCGGAGGTGAAGTTCTTGATTTTGATTTTTTGTGTGCGATTGTGTATAAAGGAGGAAAACCACTTGAGAACTACCTCGCCGAGACCAGCTTTTTCTTGAAGTGCCCCGATGAGGAGTTTGTGGTCCACCGTATCAAATGCTGCTGAGGGGTCAAGGAGAATAAGGAGGCAACATTTGTCAGGAGTCTAGTGATCCATGGATATCATCCATGATATTCAGAATCGCAGTTTCTGTGCTGCAGTCTTTTCTAAAACCAGACTGGTGGGGGTCCAATAGGTTGATGTTATCCAGGTGCTGTGTTAGTTGATGAAGTATGAAACGTTCGAGTATTTTTGAGAGTAAGGGGAGGTTTGATACAGTTCTGAAATTGTTCAAATCAGTCGCATCTAGACCGGGTTTTTTTAGCAGGGGGTGACTTGCCCCATTTTTAGGCAGTCAGGAACCACTCCATTTTTTTAAGGAGCTGTTTATGATTTTGTCCCAAAGCGGTGAAAAAGCAGGTTTCATTTTTTTGATCAGCAGGGGAGGAATGGGATCTGAGATATGCGCTAATGGTTTGGAGGTGGAGATCAATGAGATTATCTCCGTTTCTTGAACAGGGCGATAGCTCAGCCAGGGGGTGGGCGAAGAGCCAGGCGAGAGAGCATGGGGTACAGCCGTGATACTCTTTGTGGGATGAGAATTGTTGAAGGCTAATGAGTTCGATTTTTGTGATCTTGTTGTTGAATAAGTGGGCGAAGTTTTCGCAGAGTTCTTTGGACGCCTGTATGGATGAGGCCACTGGCTTGGAGGTTTGTTGTCTGATGATGCTATAGAGCTCTTTCGGTCTATTTTTGGCACTGTCCAGTGCCTCGCGAAAGAAGCTGGATTTCTTGTTTTTGATGTGGTTGGGTAGGGTGATCAACGGCACATGACAATATATAGGTAGAATGAAAATGTTAATCCATCAATAGGATGAGGTTTACAGAGGTATGAAAAAAACAAAGTGAAAGAAAATGAGCATACAAAAACTGAAAAGTAGCAATATACAATATCAAGACACATCTGGAAGCCCATACAGATCAATGTGGAGACAAGGTAGTTATTTGGTCTTACCCACAATAGGATCCTTAGGGGCATCTGATGCATTGTGAAGTAGATCAGACTAATTGGATCCCCAAATATCCTGAGGTCTAAATGGCAGTGGCTGCAGCAAGATGTAAGTTTCTATGCAATCATTGAAAATGGTCTTGTCTCATAACCACTCAATGCAAGTAGGTACTCTAGCCCCTCCCCAGTTTATAGACACACTACACTTGGCCAAGAGTAGGACCATCTCAGTCAAGTGGTGTGCACCCTGTGGAACACCCTTTACATAGTTCAGCAATGGGTCCAACTCATTGTATGTCACATCATCTATAACAAGAAGAGCATCACACAAGGTGGAGAAATCAAGTATGAAGGATGGAGAGGTTAATTCTGTGTGGTCACCATGGGGTATTGTTGGCCCAGCGAAAGGTATTCATAATACAATATTTTGTGTCTAAAGTTCATAGATTGTGTGCCAGTTTGTGTGCGGAAATATGTCCGTACAGCCTCCCGTAGGGACATAGTTCCCCATCCCAAGCTGCCTTAGCCGAATCGGTCCATCCAGGTCTGAAATGTAATATTCAGGTCTAGAGCTTAGAAACACATCTGGTTGTATTCGCTGAAGTCAGTAGGTTCATTTGAGGACCCTGGTAGCGCACCCTCTACAGTGTTCCTTAAACAGGCTTGAATAAAAACGCCAGGTTTGGCATCATCGTCCCTGGAGAGGAACTACTCCAACAACAGGAACTTAACATTTTCATAAAGGTGGCCCATTTCTGTTATAGCCATATTCAAGGTGGTATGCACAGTGTGTTTGGTTGTAGATGGAAGTAAAGGATTGGAAAGCAACCTAATGGCATGGCCGATGAGTTTTGTGACAAAGATCTTCAGGCCCAACAGGTCATGACAACCATTTTAATTTCCTTATGTGGTTTAGGAAGACATATTAGTAGAAGTCAGGCCAGTGGGATGCCATTCATTTGATCATGCTCTGGATGAGAAAGTGAATGCGGCTATTAGGATTATACCAAAATTTGGTAAAGTGATATTGAGTCATCAGATATTATATTTCCAAATCTCCCACACCTCACAACCAAACACGAGGACCAGTGAATCACAAGTGATCTTTGCTTGCTTATTCGCTCGAACCAACTTGATCAAGAGGGTTGGAAGTGCTGGAAATAAGTGCTTGCTAATGGGTTTTGGTACATTTGTAAATAGATAGTTATTTAGGAAGAAATATCATTATACTTTATGCTACTCTCCCGCCAAGGACAATGGAATTTGGAGCCACAGATCTACACGATGTGATAGGTTGTCTATTACCAGGCAATAATTGAGCAGAATTACCTGCTTCAGCTGTCTGTGTAGAAAGATACCAGGGTACTTCTATGAAGTCTGCAACCAAACTTATAGGGTATTCTAGGGTAACCTGTGTTGTACTCACATCTGGAAAAGGTTTGATTTAGACCAATTCATCAAAAAAACCAGAACCTATCCCAAATAGGACATTCTAACTTATCAGTGGGGCTAATCAAGTCGCAGAATTTCTTCAAATTGCACATAGATTTACAGTCTTAATCAAATAACGTCCTGGCAGACAGAAATTAAAAGCCGAATCAAATTTTAAATCAGACTATTAAGAATATTTTCGATTTGAGAAATTGTTGGGAATTGGTGCAACCTGAACTGATCTTTGCCTCAAGACAGAATACTTTAACCTCTTCGCCGCTAATGACAAGGGTAACTCGTCATGGACTTTCCATTGATTTCAATGGAAAGTGGAGCAAAAGAGTAATTGTACCTTAGCGCTAAAGGGGTTAACATCTCCCTCGAGTCCTTGAGGTTGCAAGGGGAAGGTGTGTTCTGGGGGCAATTCCTCATATGAAAGCCGAATGGTCCAGTAAGTCATGGGAACATTAACAGGTATGAGTGATACAATATTTTTTAAAGAATTCTACTAATGCATTATTTCACTTTCATGAAGATAAAACACAGACTTCTAGGAAATACCAAAATAATAGAAATTTAGGTTAAGAGAAAATAAAGTCTGGAACGCCAGTCTGGATTTGTGATCTGCCAATAAAAAAAATAAGCTTAACTGTGTCTGTTAAGTTTGATTTAATTTGTTTTGCTCATATCAACCGAACACTTTGTCTTGTTGCAGAACGCCACTTCTGTACTGCAACTACTTGCTGAATGTGACACGTGCAGTGTAGTTATTACAATAGTCGGGGACCACGATTGCAGATTTTATTTTCAGTCAAAAAAAAAAAATCAAACACTTTTTATACTGGCAGAGTACAAACACTTAGACAGTGTTTAACATAGAACATGTTTGTATTGCAGAATGACTAACTCACTGTCTTAATTTTTTTTATTCCAAGTTGCATTTTAGTGTTTGCAAATTAAACTTTTATAGCAAGTACTTGTGATTGATAATTAAGTTGGTCTTGGGGAGAACACGTTAAATCCATTGTAAATATTATCACACAGAAGACTTTAAAATCTTATTTGAATAACTTGGTTTACTTATTTGACTAGATGCTTATTTTTTGGGGGTGGACAAGTTAAGATTCTTGTTACACTCTTTAATAAAGGTATCGGAAATCCTCCGCCGGATGTGGCTCATGTGAATAGCATGTTCCAAGACTCAACAATAATCTACATACCGGTCACCATTATTGCCCTAAATTTGGCCTCCAAGAGTTCTTCCAACACCGGCTTCGTCTCCGGCTTCAGCTGGTTTTCCATCACCAGCAGCCCAAGAAATTCCAAGTTGAATTCAACATCATCCCTTCAAGCAAAAGAAAAAAGCAAAAACTAACTGTTACATTTGATAAGGGAGATATGTTACATTTATATATACACATGTCACCTCAAAGTATTTTCATTTACTTAGTGTTCTCATTCTATAAGAATGTTCAGGTAGAATGCTAAGCTGCTTTGTATCAGTTGCACTAGGGACTCTGGAGAGGCTCAGTGACGGTTGCTGGGCTGCATACTTTACTACATTACATCTTAATAATTTAAATTAGATTTTGGACTTCTTTTAATGGCGACGAGGACAAGAACACTGCTCACAACAGGAGGAAGCAGCACAGAGGAGTTGTGTTCTAAAAAGAAATTATTTGCATTTCGTTTTAATTATAAAGTGAAAGAAGAATATATTCTTTGACTAAAATTGATATCGCGGAAATTACAGGAAAAGGAAAGATTTTAAACTCAAGAAAAACGGATTGTATGAAATTTTTTTAAGGAAAAGAACAAAGGAAGAAAACAAACGTTTTGCAGAAACAGAGGAAAAGAAACAATGCAAGGGAGCCTATATATTGCAAAACTAAGGTACTGTTACTCGACAAAATAGATGTTATTTTAGGTGATGCCATTTGTTAACATAATCAGTTGTATGACGTGCCTACCGGTTTAAGAAGAGTAGCGTCTTTCAAAGATCTGCCCTAAGCCATCAGCAGCACTGGCGATAAAAAAAAAAAAAAAAAAAAATCACTGCTACGAGCTGTCTCAAGTGTTGCTGGCAGGAGCTTCATACACTGTGTTTGACGTCATTTGGTAATTTCCATTGTTTGTCTTAAGCGCAAACGATAAACAGAGGAAGCCTGAAGCATGCTGGGAGCTGTAAGGCATGCTGGTAGGAAGGGACGCAAATGCGTACGACGTGGCGGCCATTTTGTTTACCTTGGAAACAGCCATAGCAACGACGACGCTGGCTGTAAAGGTGAACAATTGGTCATGATTTAAAACGAAGGAAGTTCATCTTTACACGGAAAAAGGAAATCACTTGTAAGTTGGACAATATTTGTAATGGAAGTAATTTATGACAAGTACTGGTGGGCAGAAAATGTTTGATAAATAAAGACCATAAACAAGGAATGACAGTGAACATTTACATTCAGAAGAAATAAAAGAGGAACAACACAATGAAATAGCTAACCATTGGATTATATAAAAAAGGGGTGTACATACGAATATAATTATATATATATATATATATATATATATATATATATATTCACTGAAAAAACCATAGGTTATAGACCATATATAGTTAGGAATTTGCATTTACAAAACCTTGAAAATTCACTGAAAAAACCATAGGTTAGAGACCATATATAGTTAGGAATTAGCATTTAGAAAACCTTATTTTACTTGCACAAAACCATTGAAATTCGCATATATAGTTAGTTGCACTAACTATATATCGCGCACCCGCAATCCACTGATGATGATGTCACATATTACATCATTCATGACATGGTCAGTGACATCACTGATGACATCACTGATGACATCATCCAGTGACTGTATGTTTCTGTAAAGTTAAAATATGTCTTACATATTGAAGAATGAGTGGATGTATAAGTGTCTGGATGAATGATTTAGTATGTGCATGACTGACTGTATGAGAGAGTGATTAAATGTGTCTCACTGAGTGCATGGGTTAGTGACTAAACGGTCTTAATTTGTGCATCATTATGTCTGTTGTTCTGTAAACTGCTGCATGTGTTAATCAGTAGCTATATGAGTAACTATATGGGTTATTGATTGGTTGCCCAAGTATTTGTATGGGAGACTGAGTATGTGGGTGGGTGGCTGGGAGGTGTATGACTCTGTGCATAGATGTGTGAGCAGTTGATTCACTAGATGTATGGGTTCAAAAGTGCGTGTGGAAACAGCTGTATGGGCGGTTGACTGTGTGCATGAGTGTATTGGTGAGTGAATGGATATCTCAGTGCTACATGTCAAAGTAAGTACATATGTAAAACACAGTACATGTGGGAGTTGACATATATAAATAACTGTGCATAAGAGCCAGTGAATGTGTGAGTGGCTGTATGAATCATTGTGAACTTCAATCAAGGATTGTATAAAAGAGTACATATGTGTTAATATATGTTTGAATAAGTAAGGTGTGTATAACTGTATAGTTAAGGAAATGGAGGTGTGATTGATTCTTTGCATGACTGACTAAGTGTATGAGTAACTCCATGGATGAGTGACAGTCTGTTAGTATGTGTTTACACTGAGTGTATCTAAGGTTATATTAGAGTCTGAAGAGGTTCATCGTATTATCACATGAATGATGTCATCAGTGATGTCGTCAGTGATGTCATTTGAGATGTCATCAGTGATGTCATCAGTGATGTCATTTGAGATGTCATCAGTGATGTCATCAGTGATGTCACTGACCATGTCATGAATGATGTAATATGTGACATCATCAGCAGTGGATTGCGGGTGCGCGATATATAGTTAGTGCAACTAACTATATATGCGAATTTCAATGGTTTTGTGCGAGTAAAATAAGGTTTTCTAAATGCTAATTCCTAACTATATATGGTCTCTAACCTATGGTTTTTTCAGTGAATTTTCAAGGTTTTGTAAATGCAAATTCCTAACTATATATGGTCTATAACCTATGGTTTTTTCAGTGAATTTCATTGGTTTTTTAAGAGCTAATATCTATAGCTGTAAAATATATTCTTTATTATGTGACATATCACGTAGCCACGTGAGACGCCTCATGACGCGTCGCATAACCGTGACGTATCAGCTCTGCAGCGCAAACAAAACCCGTAACGTAAGCACGCCGGAGCACGCTTACAGAGATATATATTTATTTTAACCTTAATTAGACAAAATCCACACGTGCACATATCTTGAGGCCTTGCAAAGGCACATCAAACAAACAGTCCCTACAATTTTGCCAAGTTTGGTGGAAATCTATTCCTTTAAATTTTATTTTACTGTTTCTCTTGGTTTTCCCCTTGTTACGCTTACCGGAACTCTACCCGGTACGCAAAACGGATGCTCCAAAAACACAAGATGGCGGACTCCCGTTACGCTGCCGGTTAGCTGCCCGGTTCGCGTACCGGGAAGCGCCTCTACCGCGAAAAATCGCAATTTTTTTTTTCTTTTGCCCCGCGGGGAACTTTAATAGCCCCCTCATCAATCCTAGGGGGTCAGGAGGGGTCTACCTTACCCCTTTCCTTCATTTCTTCCTTCGTTTTTCACCACCTCTTGTCTCTCGATCCTACCGAGAGACAAGATGGCAGCCGCTCCAGACTGTTTACAATGTTGACAGCCAATCAGTTTCTCCTCAGACTCCCGTTACGCTGCCGATTAGCTGCCCGGTTCGTGTACCGGGACGCGTCTCTACGACGAAAAACCGCAAAATTATTATTTTTTTTTTTTTGCCCCGCGGGGCACTTTAATATCCCCCTCATCAATCCTAGGGGGTCAGAAGGGGTCTACCTTGCCCCCTTTCCTTCATTTCCCCCTTCGTTTTTCACCACCTCTTGTCTCTCGATCCTACCAAGAGACAAGATGACGCCCGCTCCGGACTGTTTAGAATGTTGACAGACACCGGAGAGCCAATCAGCTTCGCTTCGCAAAGTTCCGTTACGTGAAAAGTACGCGAACCGGAGCGCTACCTGGGATGCTGTCACAGATATATCTGTTTTTTAAAATGTTAATTTCTCAAAATCCACTGGAGCACATATATTGAGACCCAGCAAAGGCACATCGGGCTAACAGTCCCTACAATTTGGCCAAGTTTCGTGCAAATCCATTCAGCCGTTCGAGCTAAAAGTGAGGGCAAACGCCCTATGGAAAAATGAATGGGAAAAACGCGTTTTGGTACCCCCCTTTTTTCTCGGCCCCCCCTTGACGAAACCCCCCCAGATTTTCAGGGGCTGCTCAGAAACAAAATGTGCCATTTTCCTGAAAATTCCAGCCGATTCCGTTCACAAACGCTAAAGTTATTAGACATAGAATTTTCAAAAGTCCCATAGAGAAAAAATCCTAACTATATATACCTACTGGCGACCACCAGTAGGTAATATATATATATATATATATATATTCACTGAAAAAAACATAGGTTTCACAGCAGTTATAGTTAGGAATTAGCATTTAAATAACCTATTAAATTCACTGAAAAAACCATAGGTTTCACAGCAGTTATAGTTAGCAGGAAGTTTTACTCTCATAAAACCATTGAAATTCCCACGTTATAGTTAGTTGGACTCACTATAACTTGCGCGTGCAATGCACTGCTGATGACGTCACATATTACATCACTCATGACATGGTCAGTGACATCACTCATGACATCACTGATAACACCATCCAGTAAATGTGTGTCTTTTTGAAAAATAAATTTGTTTTATATATGTATATGTAAAAGTTGATGGAAGAATAAATGTTTGGGGAATACAGAATTACATGTATTTTTTGCGGTAAGACCATCTCCTATGGTGAACAGAGCATCAAGCTGATCCTCCTTGCTGGTGACAACCACAATTGCCCCAAAAAAACGTAATTTTTTCCTTTTTTGCTCCAGTTGAGCCATTTTCAATTCCCTGTTTTTTGTTTCTCCCCATAAAAATAACAAAAAAATATAAAATAGTTCATAAAAGCAAAAAAAAGTACAAAATGTTCAAAAAACATTAAAAAAAATATAAAACAACAAAAAGAAGAAAAAACAGTTCTTTTTAGAACTACCTCCAATTTATAAAAAAGGCTACATTTTTTAAAAACTCTATCATTCTTTTTTCCCCATTGTACGCTCCCCAGTACGCTCCCACGGTGAGCATATCGGGCGCTCCCCCCGCGGGCCCTTTTATAGCCCCCACATCAAACCTAGGGGGTCAAAGGGGGTCTACTCTGCCCCCTTATGGCAATTTCCCCCTTTATTTTT
The DNA here is from genome assembly GCF_964263255.1 of Lissotriton vulgaris. Lineage (NCBI taxonomy): Eukaryota > Metazoa > Chordata > Amphibia > Caudata > Salamandridae > Lissotriton > Lissotriton vulgaris. The sequence goes on along the minus strand of NC_141699.1, from coordinate 1,108,235,003 downwards.
GCCACCTCTTGTGTCTCTATCCTACCGAGACACAAGATGGCGGCCGCACCGGACTGTTTGGAATGTTGAAAGACACCCGAGAGCCCCCGTGCGCGAACTCTTGTAGCGCGCTGGTTAGCGCCCCGGTGCGTGTACCGGGGCGCTGCTATAGATATATATATTTTTTTGAACCTAAATTACTCATAATCCACTGGAGCACATATCTTGAGACATAGCAAAGACACATCGGGCTACCAGTCCTACAATTTTGCCAAGTTTGGTGGAAATCCATTCAGCCGTTCGGGCTAAAAGTGAGGTCGACCGCCCTATGGAAATTAACATGGGGAAAACAAGTTTTGGGACCCCTCTTTTATCTCGGCCCCCGCTAAACGAATCCCCCCCAATCTTTCATGGAAGGACCGGAGCGCCGCGAGGCAAATTTGAGGAATTTTTCAGGCAGATTCCTCAACCAGCGCCAAAGTTATTCACAATAGAATGTTGAGACTTTGCATTGAAAATAATCCTAACTATAACTACCTACTGGCGACCGCCAGTAGGTAATAAATAAATATATATATATATATATATATATATATATATATATATATATATATATATATATATATCCAAGCACATTTCTCCAATTTCAAGGAGCCCCCGACCCTTCAGGGCAGCCTCGTTCTACAGTGGGCGTGGAGCAGCCCACTCTTGTCAGCACGACAGGAAACACACACACCGAGGACCTTTCCAGAGATGAAACCATTTATTTGCGGTGGCAACAGCACTCCTTCCCCTTTCCTTACGCGTTTCAGCTCTCGCCTTGGTCACAGGTGGGAAAGTTAATCAAAAGCAAAGTGCGTTGTGCTGATTAAATACGCAATGTCACATGACCTCCAGATGGAAATACATGTCCCACAATGCAGTGTACAGGTTTTGGTAAGTTCTGCCAGGAATGTCAATGAATTCTCTTTAACTTCGATGTTTCTGATGTTAATTACATCGTTCCTGCATTGATTTAAATGGATATGCTTTCCTCTTCGAGATGTGCTGAGTTAATGGCAAGTTCTCACAGTAAGCGTTCACCACCTCAAAAACGTTTGTTCCTCTGGATGGTCAGAGCGAGATGTATACCCCTCCGACTCCCTTCCAAACAGTCACGCAATTCACACAGTGGCGTTACCTTCGTAGGTAGTGTGACTGTAGTGGGTCATGCTCCTGTAATAACATCCAAGCACATTTCTCCAATTTCAAGGAGCCCCCGACCCTTCAGGGCGGCCTCGTTCTACAGTGGGCGTGGAGCAGCCCACTCTTGTCATCACGACAGGAAACACACACACCGAGGCCCTTTCCAGAGATGAAACCATTTATTTGCGGTGGCAACAGCACTCCTTCCCCTTTCCTTATGCGTTTCAGCTCTCGCCTTGGTCACAGGTGGGAAAGTTAATCAAAAGCAAAGTGCGTTGTGCTGATTAAATACGCAATGTCACATGACCTCCAGATGGAAATACATGTCCCAAAATGCAGTGTACAGGTTTTGGTAAGTTCTGCCAGGAATGTCAATGAATTCTCTTTAACTTCGATGTATATATATATATATATATATATATATATAGTTTACAGAAAAATAATCACAAATTCGATCTGCCAATTAAAAGAAATGCAGTTTGATCCTCCTGCAAATTGTTTACAATGCAAAGGGGAACCCCATTACACTGGTCAAGATGGAAAGAAGAATTTGTAAATTATATTAAGGCCATAGATGGGGAAAGAATGGGAGCAGAAAGAAAAAAAAGTATTTTATTACATTGCCTTGGATCTAAAGGCCAGATGGTATTTAGAGCTCTGCCTCAAATAAGTATTGCAGAAAATGGAGAAACAACAAATGTGTATTACGAGGCGCTACTTAATGGAAAAAAGGTTTAAACCCACCAGCAATATTGTGTTGAATAGGTTTAAGTTTTATAGCAACCAATGAGCATCTGGGCGACAAATAAATGGACAGAGGATCCATAAATCATTGGATTTACCTCACAAGTCGGTGTTTATAAGTGCCTTCAGTTGTTAGACTTCAGGACCTTCCCAGGAATGTGTCCAGTGTATCCAGATTCAATAAAACCTCATCAGCATCCATGATAATGGGTCTGATTTGCCAGTTCCACTTCCCCACCTACAAATGTTTACTAGCAAATACATTCTGAGGATGCCACTGAAGTATTCAATATCTGGGACAGTAGTCTCGGGCCTCATCCATCTTTGTGGCTGCGTTCTCAATGTAATTGTAAAGCTAGTACCTGTTATCCTGATGAAGACATAGACCTACAAATTCCTCCCCTTCAGGAGATCAATGCAGCAGAGATACTGAATAGATTTTTGCTGCAAGATATTGATATATACTGGGACACCTACAATACACCCCCTTCCAGATACTCAATTGGCATCTATTTGGAATCACATTATAGGAGTTGTACAAACTAAGAAATCAGGTTACGAATTAGGAAAATCCGTCTAAAAACAATAAAATTCCACTCACTCAAAGCACCTCACTCAGAAAGCACCTTGAAGTGTTTCAGTTTAGGGTGTTCTATACAAGCTTTCTGATTTGGTCATTCACTCGCATAGCCCTAACAAGTTTTGGTAACCCTGAATCCACTGTCAGAAGCTGGCCACGTGTCACACTAGAAAGAGGTCTTGCGAAGGGACCAAAAAAACAATATATGTCAAAGGACACTAATTACAAATCTAGCATGTTTTCCAATTACTGTAATGCAATAATCTCAGCAGAGCAGCTGCTTTTCCTTGCTGAGGTTTGAAGTTTCCATCAGGAAATAGTTACCGCCTCTTCTTGAAAGTGCTTGTGGGATCAATCTCTTACCTTGCTAAACTGCGCAGTTCAGATGGAGTCTTTGATGGCAGAGACTTGTACGCCAATCCAATGACCCGGAACCCCTGCTTGGTGTAAATCTGAAGTTTGCTTGAAAAATTGGAAGGGACTGTAGAATATTTAAAAAATAAAAAAAAAAAATCACAAATTAACATTCGGTTACATCCCAAGAGCTTACATTTATAACTCATATTTAGGCTTAGACGGAGAATGCTTTATTAAATACTGTTATTTTACGTCCTTATGGCAACTTTGGTGGATATAAACTGGTAACATGTTTTCGGACGATTATACCAGTTATTTACAGCACCTTGGGCCTGATGGACCAAGAATCAATTTGTAAAACATGGTTGCAAATTATGCACACAAAAAACACAAATCAAGCATTCCCCTCTTGTTCCCTCCAGTAAGTCCCACACAGTGGATTTCTAAGAGGTTTTAAGAGGCCACACCACCCTTTCTCCACCACACTGCAAACGCAGATTTATATAGCCCTGGCTAGACCCGGAGGTATCAGAGTGCTTTACATAAGGAAACAGGGTGTTACAAATTACAGAGATTTCACATTAATAACAGAATGAATACATCTATATCTCTACTACTATTATAAAGCGAGAACTGGGAACCTTTGATGCGGGTAAACACCAGAAGTACACCATCAATCACAACACCCAATACAGCGTTGGAAAGGGGAGGTCCAGGAGATGGACATAGGCTATACATTTCTCAAACATATAAATCACGAAGGGCAAACAACATTCCAGAAAAAGTAGTTCCTTGTGGGCGTTGTTCTCAATATGGGCGGTAACATTGGCAGAGGGGCATGTCCCATTCACTCGGTTTCAAGCACTCAAGCACACACACAACAACAGATTCTGCAACCACACACAAGCACACACACATTACAGCAACCAACAGATTCTACAAACACACGCAAGCACACACATAACATAGCAACTTCAGCAAAAACACTGTTTAATGCACGTCATAAACATCGTTTTTAAAATAGCAATTTCGAAATGATCTTTTTAAAATATGTGCAAAATCAAAAATTGGGAATGATCATTTTTACAATATGTGCAAAATTGCAAAATTGCCATGTGCAATAGGCTTAGTACTCACTGACTCTGCAGGGTTTCGAGGTAACAAAAACAAAGGGGTGTGGCCTCAGCAAGGTTCCGAGGCAAGGGGCGCGGCTTCAGGACGAAAAGCCAATCAAAGTTGGGCAAGCCACACAAGCATCCAATCACGCAACACTCTTGGAAGTGACACCCACAAAACAACCTTGCACAACCAGCCAATCGCGCCACTGCGCCTTCCAGCAAACAACCAATCGCCCCACACACATTACACTAATAACCAATCACGCAAGCACCACACCTTGCAGCAAACAATCAATGGCGCCACACACATTACACAAATAACCAATCACGCAAGCAATCACACAAGTAGCACATTTATTGTAAAGACAATTAATAAAAACCTTCAGCATTGGTCCAACACGCACGTGATTCCTAGGAGCATTATTGCTGTCGGAGCCACTAACGCGGGAAACAACTGAGCAAGACATTGTCACAGGCCACGGAAAAATTGCATGTACGCTCTTTAAAAAACGATTCTAGAGTCGTCCACTGTTATTCAAAGGGGATACACAGGGGGCGGCCAGGGAAATAATCAGGGAGAACAAGCCTCTTTCCCATTTTACAAAGAGGCATCAAGTAAGCTCTGTAAACGTGGGGCGGGCAGGGAAATAAACACGAAAAACAAGCCTCTTTCCCATTTTACAATGAGGCATCAAGTACGCTGTTTAAACGTGGGGCAGCTAGGGAAATAAAGAGGAAGAACAAGCCTCTTTCCCATTTTACAACGAGGCATCATGCATGCTATGTAAAGGCGGGGCGGCCAAATCAATAATCAGGGACAATTTAACGAGCCTCAATAACATTACACAAGGAGGCATGATGGACGGGAATTAACTGTCTAATGTTCTTGCAGGGACAAGCACAAAAACGAGTTCAAAGCAGTCCCTGGACACAGCGCTCACAATACATAGTCAGACCATTATTGCTGTGTGGAATTACAGGTTGTGAGAGGGCACAGAACGAGCCACAAAAACGCTGTTGCAAGGCCCTGGAAAGGGGGGAGCCAGGGCCTCATTGAGGAAGCTTTACACAACGTGAATGCATGCTAATTGAAAAATATACTCAAAAATACAAATTACAACAGGTCGGACATGCTTGCAGAGGGAAACAAATAGCCCTGCTCTGACCCCGCCCTCGCTGGATTTAGCCAAAAACAACAACACATTTAAAATATCTACAACACATCACAGGTTCAACAAGGGGGCAGGCACTCAACCAAAAACATGAACATTTAAATAACACTCATTAAACTTCACATTACAGGCACACTCCATAACACATTAAGACAGGGGAAAGACAGGAAAACAAAAACAGGAAGAATTCAATAAGCCTAATTTACATTGAGAAAAGAGGCATGTTGTATACTAATTGACGCAGATTTCAGCTACTTGATGGTTGGGGGCTGGCAGTGAAACTAAAAAAGGAAGATTTACATAACACTCCTTGCACTTCTAACAAAAAATACAACTACATTACACGTTGCCACCGGGGGGCGGACAAGAACACAAAAAACAGCAGGATTTAAATAAGCAGCATTTACATTACAAAAAGAGGCATGAGGTATAGTAATTGACGGCGCTTTACTCTACTTGATGCTGCTTTGCTATATGGAAAATATAACCACACTTACTTGATGCTGCCGCATTTACATTACAAAAAGAGGCATAATGTATAGTAATTGATGGCTCTTTACGCTACTTGAAGCTGCTTTGCTATATGGAAAATATAATCACACTTACTTCATGCTGCCGCATTTACATTACAGAACGAGGCATAACGTATAGTAATTGACGGCGCTTTATGCTACTTGATGCTGCTTTGCTTTGTGGAAAATATAACCACACTTACCCATGATCAAAAACATAACTAAGGACATTTAAAAGGACATTATTTCTTTACAACGCTAACACACCCTAACAACGTTGTTCAGATACAAAAGTTTGAGCGTTCTCTCTTTATAATAGTAGTATACATATTGCTTTTCAAAAACACACACGTTTAACATACTCTACTCAGAACATCCACTGGACTACTTTTCTTTTATTTCCACACTCTTATATAGCTCAAACCTCACCTGAATCGGCTATCAGAGCGCTTTACATACCACCAGTTACGTTACCTGAGGACACACCTTCATTTTTTTTAAGGCACGGGGAGATTACGTGATTTGCCCAGAATCACAGATTGTCACGCCTCATTCATTACACTTTCAGAACATATCCAAACCACACATAGCCTACTACAAAAAGGTGCACAACATAAACATTCTAGGACAAATTCAATATTGCAAAACACAATACAAATTAGCATAAATATCATTACACTTTTTACAAATATTACAATCACTTTCTTACAATGGTGAAGAGGAAGACAACTTTCAAGGGCAACATATAAAACACGGGCACCAAGGAATAAGCGCATACGACTAACACAAGAACAGGATCACAACCACTTAACAAACATCGCTGATCCATACACTTCTCAGCTTTCACAGCCAATTCAGCACAACAGTGACCAGCCATCAACGTCCACTACTATACCTCATACTTCCACTTTACAAACTTCAACAAGAGAAGCTCAAACACAACTTACAGACCAACCTTTACTTATGCTTCCAATAACAGTACATAGCCTCAAATCAGCATTCAACTACAACCCACTTATTGACTACATGAACAATGCAGATGTTATAATTGGAAACATGGACAGTGTCTGTACCAAGTGCTACGCACAGAAATGGAAGGCGGAACCTAAAGGCCTTTGTTGCTTATCAGGAAAGGTCAATATTAATAACATACAAGAACCACCTTCAATCATTAAACAACTACTTGATGGCACTCACCCACTTTCAAATCATTTCTTAACAAACACACGCCGTTACAATACTCTATTCCAAATGACATCCTTTGGTGCAAATGAAGTCAAAGAAGGCAATTTCATGCCTGCTTTTAAAATACATGGACAGTTATACCACTTAATTGGCAGCATGCTTCCACAAGAAGGAAAGTCCCCACAATTTCTACAAATATATTTCCTTTCCGCAATGCAACAAGTTGATGCACGATCACACATGATCCCAAACTTAAACAGACAGCTAATTGAAGAACTACAAACCATATTGCACACTCATAACACGTACATTAGGTCACTTAAATACAACTATGAGATGCATTCACATGATGAGGACTTTGAAATTATCATCCACGCTGATCAACGCCCTCCAAATACACATCCAGGGAGATATAATGCACCAACAACTGATGAAGTTGCTGTTCTTTTAGATAATGAAAACAAAGGCCCACGCGACATTGTCTTACATACCCGAGAAGGAATATTACGTAAAGTCTCCGAATTGCATAGATCATATGACCCCTTACAATACCCCATTCTATTCCCACGAGGTGAAGATGGTTATTGTCTAAACATACTAGGAAACTGCGGTAAGACCAAAAATGTTACATGCATGCAATACTATGCCTATACTCTAATGGTTAGATCCACAACTTTCGAAACCTTACATTGGTTTCGAAATCTTTTTAATCAATATATTGTTGATATGATGGCAAAAATGATCACCGAAGGGCTTGACTTCATACGCCGCAATCAAACATAACTACGGGCAGAAAACTACATAAACTTAAAAGATGCACTCAATCAAGATCAGCACCTTCACGCCTCGGCGGGTCTTGGGCTAAAATTTCCACGGACTCGATAATTCTCGCTCCGGTGCCTTCTCGACTCACAGGTTCACACTCTGCGACTCTGGGCAATAGCTTGCTTAATCTCCACAACGGCCCCTCGCGGCGGGATGCCTGGCTTTCACCTTGTGGATACCCTGCCGGGGTTATCTCACAGGGGAATACGAGGACGGGTTCCCTAAGCAAGCGCCGGGAAACCCACTGCGGGTAGCTGTGCGCTATATAAGCTCAAAATACAATACAATACAATATAATATAATCCCTATACTCTAAATGGTTAGATCCACAACTTTCAATACCTTACATTGGTTTCGAAATCTTATTAATCAATATATTGTTGATATGATGGCAAAAATGATCACCGAAAGGCTCGACTTCACACGCCGCAATCAAACACAACTATGGGCAGAAAACTACATAACCTTAAAAGATGCACTCAATCAAGATCAGCACCTTCACGCTTCAGATATTGGACAACACGTCATTTTACCCACTACCTTCACTGGCTTGCCCAGGTACATGCACGAAAAGACACAAGATGCAATGACCAACGTTAGGCACTATGGGAGACCTGATTTGTTCATCACCTTCACATGCAATCCAGAGTGGCCAGAAATTAAAAAAAGAATTATTTCCTAAACAAAGATCATGCGATAGACATGACATCATTGCACGTGTATTCAATTTAAAAGTGAAAGCACTCATGAAAATATTAACGCAAAAACATATCTTTGGATATGCCAAAGCTAACATATTTACCATTGAATGGCAAAAGAGGGGACTGCCATACGTGCACATCCTATTGTGGCTTGAACCTAAAATACAAGCAGACGAAGTAGATCTTATTATATCCGCTGAGCTGCCAGATCCTGTCAACGATTAACAACTATTTTTGATTGTTAAAAAGAACATGTTGCATGGCCCATGTGGTGAACACAATGTTCTATCACCATGTATGAAAAATAGGATTTGTACCAAAAAATACCCACGCCCTCTCACTAATGAAACAGAAACTGGTGGTAATGGTTATCCCATTTACCGTAGAAGGAGCCCACAACATGGCGGACAGACAATCACAATGACTGTTAGAGGCCAAGAAATTACTGTCGATAATCAGTGGGTGGTTCCATATTCACCTGTACTATGTCGCACTTTCAATGCTCACATTAATATTGAATACTGCCAATCAGTGAAAGCTATTACATATATTTGCAAATATATCAACAAAGGCTCAGATCAAGCAACTGCTACTATTGCAAACAAACATAATGAAATTGAAACATCTCAATGGCAGGTATATTAGTACTTCAGAGGCTGTTTGGCGCATCCTTCAGTTTAACATTCATGAAAGACATCAGACGGTCACACATCTAGCTGTACATCTGCCAAATGGACAAAGAGTCTATTTTAATAAAAAAACAATGAACCGAGTAGCAGAAAATCCAACACCTACAACACTTACGGCCTTCTTTAAATTGTGTGCCACGGACACTTTTGCTCAAACATTGCTATACCAAGAGGTACCACAATACTATACCTGGGGAAAAAATACTTTTATACGGAGGAAACGTGGAATTGACGTATTAGGTCACCCTGGAGTAAAAAAGGACTCAGCTCTTGGGAGAATGTACACTATTCACCCAAACCAATCTGAGTGCTTCCATTTACGCATTCTTTTACAACATGTTCGGGGACCTACAAGCTTTGAAAGTCTTTTAATCGTTCATGGACAATTAATGCCTACCTACCAAGCTGCATGTAAATCACTTGGACTCATTGAAGACGACCAACATTGGAAACATACTTTAAATGATGCTGCCCTTTCAGATAGCCCAAATCAACTACGCCAATTATTTGTTACTATTCTGATATTCAGTAACCCTTCGGATCCAATGTCTTTATGGGAGGAATACAAAGAACATTTATGTGAAGATATCCTACACAGAAAACAACAAGAAACATATGATGACTCAATACCATTCACTAATGACATCTTTAACCAAGGACTCATAGCAATAGAAGACTCCCTCTATGAACTAAATAAGAAATCTTTAAAAGATTTCAAATTGCCAGAAAGTTATAGAACGATACATAACACTAACAAACACACTCAAATACTACCTTCAAATTATAACATCCATCAATACGTAGAACAACATTTACCAAACTTAGTTCCGGATCAAAATGTCGCATACACCACCATTGCTCAAAGTGTAGAAAGTAAAGAAGGTAAATTATTCTTCTTAGACGCACCGGGAGGAACAGGGAAAAAGTACTTAATAAACCTCATACTAGCTAAAATACGCTCTTCAGGACTATTGGCTCTTGCTGTAGCAACTTCGGGAATAGCTGCTACTTTGCTAACTGGTGGGAAAACTGCACATTCAACGTTTAAACTACCTTTAAATCTTTCATTGGAGAAAGAGTCAACGTGCTCTGTACGCAAAAATGGACCCATTGGAACACTGCTTCAAAGAGTCTCTCTTATCGTGTGGGACGAATGTACTATGACACACCGCGCACATATAGACGCCGTCAATAGAACTCTACAAAACATTCAAAATGTTAATACCATAATGGGTGGTGTTACTTTTGTGTTTGCTGGAGACTTCAGACAAACTCTTCCTGTTGTTCCAAGAGGAACACGTGCGGACATACTAAAAGCATGCTTAAAAGCATCACAACTCTGGGACTGTGTTCAAACTCTCACATTACGCACTAACATGAGGACACATTTAGGTGGTGGAGATAGTCACTTTGCTGATCTTCTACTCCAACTTGGTAATGGTGAAGTACCTACCAATAATGACAATATTAATATTCCCAACTTTGGTACGCCAGTGTCTACCTTACAGGAACTCATACAACATGTATACCCGGACATAGAGCAGATTGCTACAAGAGACTTCCGCTGGATTTGTGAAAGAGCTATAGTTGCACCCAGAAACTCAAGTGTTAACCATATCAATGAACACATACTACTTCAAATACCAGGAGAAACAAAAGTCTATAAATCCATTGATACAGTATTAGAAACTGAAGACGCTGTGCATTATCCTCAAGAATTCCGAAACTCACTTAACCCATCCGGACTTCCACCTCATGTACTACAAATGAAAGTTGGGATTCCCATCATGTTATTACGCAACCTACATCCACCTGATCTATGCAATGGGACACGACTACAAGTTATAAGTCTTTTACCCTATGTCATTAAGGCTACTATTCTCTCTGGCCCTGCCGCAGAACACTTAGCACACATTCCACGCATACCCATGATACCAAATGATCTACCATTTCAATTTAAACGCTTGCAATTCCCTATTAACATTGCTTTTGCTTCTACTATTAACAAATCTCAAGGACAAACATACAAAGTTATAGGCATTGACTTACGAGAAGACTGCTTCACTCATGGGCAGTTATATGTTGCTCTTTCAAGGTCTGGAAATTTGAAAAACCTATTTATTCTACGTCCACAATCAAATGAAGCCAAAAATGTTGTGTACCGAGAAATACTAAAAGCTTTATAATACTTTTTCACACATTACTTTTTCCCCTGGACGACGTCGGGACGGGCTGCTAGTAATCAATACAGGAGTTATTAGCGAAAACGAGAGTCAGGGTCCAAACAGATATGGGAGAGTTGGAAGTCCAAAAGGAGGGAGACAGCAGTGGAGGAGAAGATAAGACAAATGTCCAAAGACCGGCTGGGTAGGTGACATCCAAACCGGTGTGCCAGAGCCAGTCTCCCCTTATAGTAGGTCGGAGCAGCTCCACCGGGGTTCGACCATGCGGTTCGGACTCCACCGGCTTAGGGTGAGGATCAGGAGGCGAATGAAAGACTTGAGTCCATGTGCGGGTGAGTATAGATGGCGAGAGTGGGGGGGTAGGAGAGGATATGTAGCTTGGCTGCCCTCTAAGTCTGGTAGGTTGAATTTGCTGATCACTGACTCTGAGGCTGGGGGTTTTCAACCACAAGACTTGTCCTTGACTAGGTGGGATAAGTGGCAGTCGTTTTAGTGTCAGGTGCTGTTCAAGTCCCTTGTTGTTAAGGACATGCCAGTTCCCTGGATAGAGATTATGGTCGATCAGAAGACTCCATGGTGAACAAGGAAGAGTTGCCCAGTTGGAGAGAGCCGAAAAGTCCTGCCCGAAGCAAATGCTGCATGGGCGCCATGTTGGAGTCAGGCGCATCCGGGAATCAGTATTTGCCTCGTCAAAGGAGAGAGCCCTATGGTAACAGGGACAAGCCCAGTCCACCTCCTGAGATAGTTATGGGCCATTAGGGTATTACATGGAATCCCCACTCACCGTCGGCTTAAAGAGTCCCGAGGCGCTATCTTGTCCAGCACGTCCGCTCCCTGGGACTCGGTTCGGGATACTTGATTTCCCGTTCAAAGTGAAAGCTCAATCCAGTCTCCTGTATGGAATAGAGAACAGGGGAATGGTGGTCAGGCGGCTACGTGGAACACCTCCTTCGGCATTGGGCACAGTCTCACAGCTCCCTGGGTGCCATCAAGGAGGATAGGAAGGCCAGGATGTTGCGGCTCATATCTCCACGAAGCAAAGTCCGAGAAGGGCACAATTCAGCTTCTGGGAGTCAGCAAGTGTTCAACAGAGGAATCGTTGGTCTGAGTGGACCACAATGGGGCGGGACAACACTCCGAAAAGTGGAGCGAGGGTTCGCCATGGACCATCAGCTCCAAGCGGCCATGCTGGAAACTGGCTCCTCTTACTATTGGGTTTCCTCTGTAGATAATAGTGGTGGATTGGTTTAGATATGGTGAAGGTATTCGGTCCAGTGTGGCTGGAAAACAATCCTTACTATAGAGATACAGCTCTAAACTGCATGCTTTATCTGGTATACTAATATATTTCCACATGTATGAGAATGAAAATATTCAAACCCAAAAAACAAAAACAAAAATCAATGAAACTGGGAGTTCTTTTTTACACAGAGTGAGGAGCAATGCTGCAGTCTTTCAAAGTAACACTGGCCTGTATGGGTGGCCAGTGTTAGGATGACCACTTCCCTTCAGGTTATTACACTCATTGTTTCCAGTTCATGGACTTCATAGCCTTCTGAAGTCTGTTTGTTGTAGTCTTCCAACTAACTGGACTAGCACACGTGGAATCAATGCTTTGCAGTGATTCATTTCAGGACCGGAGACCGTGTTCCCAACAGCATGGATTGAGGTAGTCACACTAGCCAGAGCTGAGATTCTTTATGAGGGGTACTGCTGATTAATGAAGAATCACCATAGCCAAATGCACACCTGGGTTCTCAAAATACAGAAGCTTTTAAACTAGAGAACAATTGATGCCAAACAGAGGATAGGACAGTCATTCTAGCACTAGCTGATGAGGTGGCGACACCACTCAGGCAGAAGAGACAACGCAAGCTCCTATAGAATGTGCAGGCTCTTCTTGTGAGACTTTATTGAAACAACGGGAAACATCCTTTTTTTTTTTTTTTTGGAAACCTTTATTGTGCAACAAAAGCTTACAGGTACGGGCCAACAACCATGCAGGCCGGCCGCGAAATCAAAACAGCTCAGCAGTCCCTGAGACGAGGAACAGCAATTATCCGATGCATCACATACTGGAGAAAAGGGGGGACCACTGAGTACAGGATAAGTGAGGTTAATTTTTAAAGTTATAGGTAAGAAGGATCAGACGCAGTCACTTCATCGATAACACATGGCGGGCAATGATCCAGCGAATCACCAACAAACTAAGCAATAATTAGAGGATCATCAGAAGAACTTGAGGATAGGAACAAACAGTACAATACATACTGGTCAGTACCCGCCCCATGATCGTGGAACATCCTGACTCACGGTAGTGGAGAGACCAACAGCAGAAACAATAAGCAGCGCTACACCTAACCACCAAAGTGACCCAAAGGAAAAAGGAAAGAGTAAGAAGAGTCAAGAGAGAAAGGAGAAAAATAAGGCCCATGGAACCAAGACGAAACAAAAGACCCACCCCCAAACCCCCACCCAGCACGCATGCAGAGGCTACGGCCTACCCCCCCCCCCCCCCTAGCAGTGTGCCTGTCGCCCAAAAACCGAGTCCCGAAATATAGACTCAGAAAAGAGAAAAAAGGAAAGGAAAAAGAAGAAAGGGGAAAGGAGAAAAAAGAACTAAGAACTGATGGGAGAGGAGACATGCAATCAAAACGATCTGCTCCCACCCCCCACCTGTGCACAATTGGAACTTACGAGAAGAGGAAGTCACTGCAAAGTCAAATACAGGAACATGATGAGGAAGCGATCATACTTGTACAATCGAAAGTACGCCATTTATCCATGCACGAAGTAGTAGTCCGCTGATGCAAGTTATCTCAACCCTGTCCCTGTCTGTCCAGGGCCATAGACACAGAGTGCACATTGAACCAGAAGTGGACGGGCCAGGAGTGAATCGCAAGAACTCCAGGCCACAAAACACAGCACCAGTCATGATGGCCTCAGATATGACCAGCAAGAAAAAGCAACAGCAACAGCAGGCAACACGAACAACGCCCCGCTGACCAAGAAGGGGCACTCGCTCCGCTAGGACAGACATCGGATCCCGGCTCAGCAGGGCAAGGCGAACAATCGCCGGGAGTCACGGCAAAGCAGGCCCGGACGGACCCCGGCCGGAGTCCCTCCGTCATTTCCACTCCTTGGAAGCGCTCCCGACAAAACAGAGCAATGGGCATCCAGACCTCCAGACAAGCGACGGCCGTAATCTCATCAACCTCGGGGAAGGTCCGTGCAGCAGAGTTCAGCGGTTGGTCCGCACCCGTGGGGGGCAGCTCAGCGAGCCCGTCAAGAAAATCATCATCCGGCCCAGCGACATTCAACATCATGGCCTCACGCCAGGAACTCAAGGCAGCGAGGACGTCGCCAATCGTAGGATCACCCCTACAGTATTCAGCAAACGTGCCGCGCGACAAGCCAGTGTTCCCGTCGACGACGGGTCTGAGATACAGGGCGCTGGCCACCATCTTGTCAACACGGCGAGGCCACTGTACACTCCAGCCCCGATCCGGTGGCCAGCGGGGTTCAGCGAGAGCCAGCCGGGGACAGTCAACCGCACCAGTGGTGCAGGGAAGCGGGCCACCAAAACATTGGAGGTAGTCGGCGCCTCTGGCCCATGGGCACCGCCCGCCGAGTCCGGGCGGAGGATTTCAAAATGGCCGGTTGGGAGACAAAGGGGAGACGCGTCTCCCATGCGGTCAACCCCTGTCCGTGGGATGCGGCACCCCGCCACCAGGTCCCACCAGGTCCCCGGACCACCAGTCCGGGTCCGGTCAGTCGCCACCGGTCCAACCGCACAGTGGCCTCTTTGGTCGACCCCTCTCTCAGTAGTGTGGCTCACTGGTGCAGTAGTGTGGCTCACTGGTTAGAGGCGGCAGACCCGAGAGCAGAGGACGGCCCGGGACCAGGGTTCGATTCCCGACGCGGCAGGTTTCTGGACCAGGGTCAGCGGACTCGATAATTCTCTCGCCTCGGTGCCCACTCTGATCAGCGATCACACTCGGCAACTCTGGGCATAAGCTTGCCTCATCTGCACTAACGGCCCCACCAGACCGCCGGGGATGCCTGGTCTCACCCTGGAGATACCCATTAAGGGACCATCTCCCAGGGAAGCCAGGAAGGGTTTCGCAGCGGTCGAAGCGCGGAGATACTCCTCCGGGAGTCTATCCTAGCGCTATATAAACCCACAATTAATTATTAATTAATTAATTAATTAATTAATTAAAGGGGCCGGCACAGGAACTTCGTTCCAGTCGGGAGCCGCAGGCAAGTCCAGGCCCACCCACCTAGCAGGCTCCGAAGCGAACAAGGGCACAGCTCAGGATCCGCCGCACCCAGGAGCATCCGGAGCAGATGGTAAGTATCAGCAATCTGTCATGTTTCCATATTTCCACGAATACATCTTCTCGGGCAGGATAGGGCACAGGATTAATAAAACCGGCGAGAAGGTCGACGGAGCCGAGCTACAACGTGGCCATCACGGTCGCGAGCTTGGCTCCTCCCCCGGGAAACATCCTTAACATCGCAGTCAGTACACCGCGATACTGTTATATCGTGGTTGTTACAACGACCGTGATGTAACCAAGCTATGCCATTACAACGCAAGTCTTTACACCGGCTTGCGCTAGATGGCGTGCTAACATTACAAATAGTGAAGTTTACTATCCCAACACCTTCCCTACTGTTAGGTGGACTGGAGTTGGAATAGTAAATTACACTTTTCTAATGTTAGCACGCCATCTAGCGCAAGTTGATGTAAAGACTTGCATTGTAATGGCATAGCGTGGTAACATCGCAGTCGTTGTAACTACTGCGATGTCGTTGTAACTACCGCAATGTAACGGCACGTGTTGTACTGCCTCGTGTGGTTACGTCATACATCCTGAAGCTTGTGGACAAGCACCATAGGGTTCCTGTCTACATGTTATCAGAATCTCTGTTTTATCAGTGTCTGCCAGAAGCCAACAAGTCCCCATCCAGTTCCTGACATCAGAAAGACAGTGTATTAAGGAACAGTCTTAAATAGGCTATGAGAATTCTGATAATGAGGACTCCAGGCAGTCTGCAATAGCTTTTGTAGGTTTATTCAAGAAAGCACGTCTTTATGAAGGGGCACTGGAGCAACTGCTTACAACCAGAATGCAGAGCTACAGTGACCTCATGACACATTCTAAGATCTAGACATTCCAAGCCAAAAGCTTACTTTACCACACATATCCCTTTTTACAGAACAAAGTATGAAGACAACTTATTCTGAATATGGTGCCCATAACCCCTCAAAAAAAGAAAAATAGGAAGAGATAGGAGTAGAAAAGAGAAAAAGAAAAACGAAGAAAAAGGAGAAAAGAAGAAAAATCAAGGTCAAACAAAATCATTCCATCTTCAAGGTCGTACAGGAATGAGAGAACTCTTTCTAATGGTCACATTACTTTTTGGACATCTTTTGATGGGCAGAAGACATTTTTCAGTGTCACCAGACATGTCATGATGAGGAACAAGTGATACACGATACATGCCCCGCCAATTTCCATCAAAGTTTAACAGAATTTCTTCCTAGTTCCAAAACTTAAACTGGATTTATAAACTTGGATAGACCTTTCCCAACAAGAGTTGAATTCTTCACACGTACCCAATCCCCGATTTTCAATCTACATTCCTTCTTTAAGCTAGAATAGGTTTTAGCAGATATCTTTAAATTTACAAGATTGGAATTAAGTTCAGCTGATTTCCACCATTCATTCACACTTCCATCTTTTTGAGAAATTGTTTTGGTTCAAAACAGACACTGTTCAATGGTGGGTTCCCAACCTCTCATCAGTTCAAAAGGAGATTTCCCAGTCATAGAATGTGGAGTGGTACGGTGAGACCACACTAGCTCTTGAATGGACTTTGCAACGCAAGATTTGCTTTTGATAGATTGAATACATTCTACAAGTACTTTGTTAATGCGTTCAACCTTACCATTGCGTTGAGGTTGGTAAAGGAATGTTCCTAAATGTTTTATAGCACAATTTTCTAAAAATGAAGACATTTCAGATGACATAAACGAACTCCATTCTCTGTAAGAATCTCACCAGGTAGACCTTCTCTTGAAAACACTCTTTGAAAGCTTTCAATTGGTTTTTTTTAGTAGTTGATTTAGAAATTGCTTCAACTTCGACCCACCTAGAGAGGTGATCAACCATCACAATGAAATATCTCATGTAGTTGAGAAGAATTTGATAAGGACCTAAGAAATCACCCAAATGTCTCTTGGGACAAGGATTGATTGATTGAACTTGAGGTTCAGTTATTAAGATCTTGTCACTGAGTTTGCATTTAGCCCAGTTGGACACAAATTCTAAAACCTCGGAATCCATGCGAGGCCACCAAAATCTCTGATCTTTTTCTTGGTCAAAGTGGAACCTAGATGACCCCCATGTGCTAAGTTAATTAAACATTGATGAAACAGAAATGGGCTATTAAATTTATCTCCACGGACTAAAATGTCACCTTCAAGAGACAGCTCATCCAAAAACTTGGTTAGGAATAGGATAAGAATGAATAGCAGAGATCCAGTCTTTTTTCACAAAAAGTAACATCTCCTATGTATGTAATAAAACACTATTTCTTATTATTTTTTTTGCAGAGTTTTATATAGCGCGAACTTGACCTGAATCCGAATAGGGTATTAGAGACCTTTACATAGCACCAGTTACGTTACAGGAGGACACACATTCATTTTTGTTAGGCACGGGCGATTAAGTGATGTGCCCAGAATCACAGGATGTTTTAGCGTCATTACCGAGACTCGAACCCCGTTCCCCTGGTCCAAGGGCGAGCGCCATAGCAGTTAGGCCATCTCCTTTCTGTTTCCCATTCTTGATTTTCAGGTTCATCAATAGGGAGTCTGGAAAGACAGTCTGCACAGGAATTTTTCCCACCGGGAATGTATTGAATAGAAAAAATGAATTCTAAGAGTTTTGATCCTAACCTTGAAATACGACCTGTGGTACATTGGATGTTCTTAGACAGGGTAACAAGGGTACTCCCTAAGGTACTTTCAGGTCTAGAGGAGGGAGTGGCACACCAACAACAAGAATAAGGGGAAACCTCTATTCTTACATATTTCTTTACACCTGTGCATTAAGGTCTCTTCGAAATTACATACAGGATGCAACAGGAAACATGAAATCATTCATTCACTTAGACTTAGTGTTTGTATTTTATTTTTTTCATTTATTCTCCATCATTTTTAGGTCTCGTGCCTGCGATGCATATGGCGAAGCCATATGCCATCGCGCAGGCGCGATAACTATTGTTGCCGGGTCTGCTTCCCAGGAGACAGAAACTGTCACGCCCACGCTCAGGAAAGCGATCGGAGCCGGCCGCGCGCGCGTTCCCAATCATCTGTCTCTCTGGGAAGCACACATTTTTTTTTTACAATAGCGATCGCTCGCAATCACTTTCAGCGCTCCTACTCGCTGTGACCCTCAAAGGCGACAACAGGGAATAGACGCCGGACTCTGTGCGCGCTGCTAACACCGTAAAGTAAATATTCATCCCTACTACGCAGTAACTGCTGCTCCTGGCAGTTCGCTTTTCATTTAATTTGATAATGTGTTCAGCAAATGAAGTGGTGCGGGCTGCAGTGTTTTACCAACACAAATGCATATTTCCAATCATTGTTAAACGGGGGCGGCTCAAGGCAGACCTTCAACCCCCGACTAGCGCCGTGTGCGATAGGAAGAGTAGGCGCTATCAATCGTTATTGTCTGTCTCGCGCGCTGTAATTGCATTCGATAGTCCACTGATTCTGATGTCTGCGCTAATGTTGGGAACAGCGGAGAGACAGATGCTCGGGAGTCGGGACTGATCATATGCATCCAGTGGGCACTTTGATAAATTGGCAGCGAGGCTCCGCGTTTGATGATAAATTGTTAACGCTATAGATTATGAACAGCTGAACACTTCAAGCGCGCGCCGAGAAAAAAAAGCATATGATACGGAGGTAAGGGATTCGGGAATAAATAATTAGGGCATGACTAGACTCCAGACTGTGCTCTTTTTCCTTTTCACCTACACTTTCTTCGAATCTGTGTAGCCAATCATCTGCTTTTTGCTAGAAGAGAAAAAAAACAACAACTATTCTGACCGAGATCACCAGAAAAGCAAGAGGGGTTTTATTGAAGATTTTCCATTCCAAATGTTAACCTACTCGCTGTGACCCGCAAAGGCGACAACAGGCAATAGACGCCGGACTCTGTGCGCGCTGCTAACACCGTAAAGTAAATATTCATCCCTACTACGCAGTAACTGCTGCTCCTGGCAGTTCACTTTTCATTTCATTTGATAATGTGTTCAGCAAATGAAGTGGTGCGGGCTGCAGTGTTTTACCAACACAAATGCATATTTCCAATCATTGTTAAACGGGGGCGGCTCAAGGCAGAGCTTCAACCCCCGATGAGAGCCGTGTGCGATAGGAAGAGTAGGCGCTATCAATCGTTATTGTCTGTCTCGCGCGCTGTAATTGCATTCGATAGTCCACTGATTCTGATGTCTGCGCTAATGTTGGGAACAGCGGAGAGACATATGCTCGGGACTGATCATATGCATCCAGTCAGTGGGCACTTTGATAAGTTGGCAGCGAGGCTCCGGTTTTGATGATAAATTGTCTCACTGGTCTCTCAGCCTCTTCTGCTCGCTCCTCAGTGATTGCTCTTCCTTTCCGCCCCTCTCCCGCTTCTGTAGTTTCCTTTGGCTCTCACTTCCTCACCGTTAACACTTCCTTACCTGCCTCCCAGACCTCCTGGCATTGCCATTTCCTCCCTAGTTTCTCCTCTTTCACTCTAGTCCATTTGCAGTGCTTTCTTTGCATGTCTCACTCATTCTCTCCTCTGGCATTTGCCTTCCACTTGTCTCTCCTTCCTCTGCGTTTGTCCATCTCGCCAAGTCTTCCCTCTCTTTCATCTCTCCCTTAGACACCTCCTTCATTGCTCTCGGCATCTCTTTATCTCTGTCCTGCTCCTCTGTCTGTGCTATCTCTCTCTTCTTTCCTCTACTTCGCGTACTCTCTTCTGCCTCTCCTTCCTTCTAGCTCTGTATATTCTTCTCGTACTGATGTACACCCATCTCTCGCCGTCTTTGTCTCTTCCTGCCTCTTTTAATTGTGCCTGCTCCGGTGCTTCTCATACGTGTGTCTCGCATATTTCACCAGAGTCTCGGTCTTCTACATTATTCTCTGTCAATGTCTCCCCACTCTCCCCAGATTGCGCTCTGCCTTGATAGATCCATGGCTATGCCCCCCTCCCTGTCCTTTTGCCCCTCTCTCACTCTGTCCACCGTTCTCCGCAGTGTCTTCCTTTCTCTCGCCCCCTCCTGCTACTTCTGTATTTCTATGTCTCTCACTTTCTCATCTGATATTGTCACCTTCTCCCTCTCTCTCCGTCTACCCTGGTACCTCTCTTCCACTTGAATCTCCCCTCCCCCCTTCTTTGCTCTCTCTTTCTAGACTGTTGTCTCATCTGCTGCTTCACTTCTAATGCTCCCTCCCACCAATGTGCTTCGGTCACACTATTCTTCCCACCCACTCCACAGGCCCCTTTCTTTCTCTTTGTATTCTGCTCTGGCGGCCTCTTCTCCCCCTCCGCATTGTCACCTCTCTCTGTCTATCCCACTTGTTACTTCTCCTTCCGCTCTCTCTCCTGCCCCCTTAGTATCGTTTTCTTTGTTTTTCCCACTCTGACCAGGTGCCTCTTGTCCATCTGCTGTCTCCTGTGCATTGGTCCCCCCTCCCCCGCCCCTGTCACTTCTCCCCATATCTATCTGACACTCTCTAAAATTGGGCTTCATAAGTATATTTTGGGCCGCACCAAAATCCACTTGTTTTTTAAATTTGCAAAGCTCTTTACTTAATAGAGTGTTCCTCTATAAACGCTTAACACACGCACTCACAAACACACACAAACACACTCACTCACAAACACATGCACTCACAAACACACGCACTCACAAACAGGGTAGCACTTTGATGTCCCACTTGTTGGACAGCTTCTTTGGAAGAGACTGATGATTATGCATGATGAAGATGTGGTGTCATGGCAGAGCTAAATATACAAACAATATACGGGCAACCTCCTCATCAGCAGTAAATCAGCAAAGCTTCTCCCATTTAACATCGGAGCACTACATTCTCACAGAAAGAGCTGGCCTTGTGGTCTTTCTGAAACTCTAAAGGTGGTTGTAAACCCGCAGGCTTTGCTTGAGCCCAGAATGACAGGCTGTTGAGTCGACGCCGAGATTATTCAGTCCTTGCTCTTCAGTCTGTCAGGTTTAAAAAGGCTCGGCACCGCAGGAAGCTGCCTCTTGTGCATTTCTGAGTTATTTTGCTGACCCACGGGTTCTCCAGTGATCCACCTCCTCCTCCTCGGGAAGCAGAACAGGCAGATTTAGGCAGCCATCCTATTTGCCTCAGTGGGACGTGCAGGCGATGAGATCCATTTATTGTTTCATATAGCTACTAATAGTATCTTGAAAAGGGGTTTTGTTGGAACATATTTCTTTTTTATTCTGCATATTGTAGTGTTTGTATTCCCTTGCCCTCTTCAGATCTCAAAGAGAAAGCAGAGTGTTTTTTCCCCGAGGAAAAATAAAAAGGTTTAAACCAAGAAAAAAGATGGAGTTGTCAACATTTTTTGCAACGGAATAAGAAAGAATGCTCTGTTCGCCCTCACTCTATCTATCTATCTATCGATCGCCCTTACTCTATCTATCTATCTATCTATCTATCACCCTCACTCTATCTATCGCTCTCACTCTATCGCCCTCACTCTATCTATCGCCCTCCCTCACTCTATCGATCTATCGCCCTCACTCTATCGATCTATCGCCCTCACTCTATCGATCTATCGCCCTCACTCTATCGATCTATCGCCCTCACTCTATCGATCTATCGCCCTCACTCTATCGATCTATTGCCCTCACTCTATCGATCAATCGCCCTCACTCTATCGATCTATCGCCCTCCCTCTATCTATCTATCGCCCTCCCTCTATTTATCTATCGCATCACCACAGCATCACTCAGCACCACCACAGCGTCACTCAGGGGCACCACAACATCACTATGCCCTACCACAGCATCACTGAACGCCACAACATCACTCAGCGCCACCACAGCATCAATCTGTGCAACCATTCAACAACTGATTCAAATATGTTCTCTCAATGTTTCAAGCTTTATTACAAATGTCACAAAAAGATGTTAATATTTCACTTCTGTTCTTGGATTTTCATCACAATAAAATACACTGAACATAATCTTCACAAAAGTTATTTAGAAAAGTTTAAGCTATTGCCATTATAAATTACAATAACTTTTATTTAAGTATTCAATATTTTAAAAAAAAATAAAAGCCATTGTTATTTGTATTATCAATATATCTAAGTCACGTAAATACAACACATATTGCATTACAAATGCTATAGGTGTCACATTTGCGAAAGTTATAACTATTGGCCTTGTAAATGACAAAGCTATTAATTTTGCTATTTTCAAAACCAACACATAAATAAAAAATGTGTCATTTACAATACCAATAGCTCAAACTTTCCTAATGCGAGACCTATTGCATTGCAAATGCTTGTTGTAACAGTTTTCAAACTACGGGTTCAGTTATACCTTGAGGAGTCTACTATAGGACACATTTTATGTTTTTCACTGTTGCTTGTTGTGTTAGTAATGTCAGGACAGTCAGTATGAAAGATTGAGTACGTATGAATGATGGTATGAGTGAGAGTATTCTTATATGTATTGCTTAGGGGTTCCTGTTAAGACATGATTTAACCCTGCATTTTAAACTCATCTGTACATATGTCACCATGTCACTGTATTGCAATTTTGATAAAATAATTACTAAAAAATGAGAAGAATAAAACTGTTACAAAAACCACCTCACTGCCTTGTCTTCTGCCTCCTGCACCCTCTGTTGAGAACAAGGAGGATGCCAATGCATGCTGGCAGGTGGCACAGTCATTGACAGCACATGTGAGTCAGCATCACATTAGTATCTCCAATTCTCAGATGGCATTGAGAGATTTTCTACATAGGTTTTATAGCACATGGACTGATGAGACACCCTGAATGCAGAGCTTTGTTTGCTCGAGAGTGTGCAGAATATGTCAGCTTGTTTCATATCTTGCTTCCCTTGCTATGGATAAATCCCTCACATGCTCGACCTGGGTACGTCCAACTTAAGGGCAACCTCATTTTTTACTGTACATGGTCTTTTCCAGTCTGTTCTGTACCTTTGTTTACTTGTAACGTTTCCCTAGGTCCCATGGAAAAAACCTATGGTGTGCTACACATCTTGCCCTTCAGAACTTCTTTCTCTGAATTCTCATCTTTAAAGTAATTCAGGATTTCCGTAATCTTTGACGCCCTATGGAAACCTATTCATTCTGAGGTTTCAAATTCCCTCTAACATTCAATTGCAATAGAAAGGATTTGAATTTTCTGGGATGGTTTAAGCTCTGCTTATTGCCATCACAAAGGTCTTTATTTTGCCATTTAAATTTGATCTTCTACATTATATATAGTGTGTGCGGTTGGGCCAGTGGGCTTCTTCCTTTAGTGTTTTAAACTGTCAATCATGTTTAGAGCATAAAGCATGGGGTAATGGGTCAGCCCAACTTACCACTGAATCCCTCCGCTTACAAACTCGGAGAACCGACAGACCACATTGCTACGCCACATCACGGCAACAAGCCCAAAAACTTAGGGTAAGCGGATAGGCTTCCCTGCCCTGTCCAACCGCGTATCCAGAACATTTCACCCTGAACACGCCTCCCTGATGCCTATAAGCACTTCCTTCTCGCGTCGACTTATGTTATACCCGATAAGGACCGGGTTGGAACTATCACCCGTCCCACGATATTGCCTGCAGCCTAACTCCAACAGCCCTGAAGAGTCACGGGTCTACCCCGTTATTGACGAAACACGTGTCGGCTGTTTTTTTTGTGAAACTAATACTCACACCGGATGAATTAAAAACAATTAAGATAACAACATTGGAGTTTGATCTTATCCTTCCACTTGAATGATACAAGACCCTACCTATGAACTAACTCAGGTTGTGTGCGCTTGACTTTGTTTTCCCTCCTCTTATAGTGACTGAACATTCAGTTTAAAATGGCTCCTTTCTCTTCAATGACAAAGCTAATTCAAAGTGTGGCTCTATATACAGTTTTCATGCACTTCAGGTGCCAGTTAGATGTGGATATTCACTTCCCATCTCCTTTTTAAGGGGTTTAGGTCAGGCCTGGGAATAGTTTTGCTACGCATAACTTTTCAAAGATACAAAGAAAACTCTGCGAAGTTCCGCAAGTGGCAGAGTGCTGTGCAAACTGCTGTTCGAGCTGTTTTTTTCTGACGCTCGGGTAGAAATTCTACCTGAGCTGCAGCTCGCGCTCACCAACTTACCATTCGTGAGCAGAAAAAAACTCTGCTGCACTACGCGGAGTTTTCTACACTCCGCGAGCTCCGTGGAACGCGGAGTGCAGAACACTCTGCAAACTCACTGAACAGAGCGGAGTTCACCACCCAGACCTAGTTTAACACTGTAAACTTATAGCTGCCTGTGATTTGAGTGCTGCTTGTTTAGGTGGGAATCTGTTGTTGCCTCCCTCAAAAATTATTCAACAAATGCATTATGAAGCTGTGAGGCGCGTTAATTAAAACATCACTAATAAAACAGCTGTATCTAAGTTGTTTTAAAGTTCTCATTTTAATTGCAATCCAACAGGGGTAATGTTTATACAATGGTAATAGCACCTCTGGGTAGTAGGTGTTTCAAGCTACTCTAGCAACCCGGCCAGACTATATTGATTGATTTATTCATATTCATACAATTCCATATCACAGATGGATTGTGCGTTTTCTTACCTCTCAGGGACCACTATTACCCATCTTCACTTTTTTTCCTCAGGGGTAATGTTTAGATGGCAATATATTTTATATTTTATTTGTTTTCCTTTCAATTTCTGTATCATATGCGGACACCACACCTTCTATCCCAGTACAGAAATATTGTCTTTGCCAATGCTTGTTCTAAACTCTAAATAAACTGTGTTCTGGGCCTATAAAGCAATATGTTGACAGGATGTTCTTGTTCCACAGTATTATTTTTACATAACGTTTGTCTTTCATTTCCTGCTATTTATAATGCTGGTCACCAACTGTTAACATGCAGGAGAGATTTCGAATGGAGAAAGAACATATTTCATGTTCAATATTTCTCCCTATTTCTGTGAGCAATTTATAATGGGTTACATGTTAGAAGAAAAAAATATTCCCAAATCTGCATAATAAGAATATTGCAAGTCACTGTAGAGTTCTGGAACTTTATAAAGATGCTTACCTGGGGGTCTCCATACCTACTTATAGTGAAAAGACCTGAGAACCCTACAAGGTTTCCTAATGTTGTAAATGCTCAATGCAGAGCTATGTTTACTCCAAGTCTCTGAATACCTGTC